>NC_069387.1:38868333-39207916 GCF_027475565.1 Acinonyx jubatus | reverse complement strand
TGTGTGTGGTGAGAACTTTTAAGATTTATTCTCTCAACAACTTTCAAGCATACAATATTGTTAACTAGAATCATCATGCTGTACATTACATCCCTCAAACTTATTCATTTCATAACTGGGATTTTGTACACTTTGTACATTTTAACTAACATCTGCCTATGTTCGCACCCAAACCAACCCCTGGGTTTGTTTGTTTGTTTGTTTTTAGATTTTTCTGTTTCTATGAGTTTGTTTGTGTTTAGATTCCACATACAAGTGAGATAATATAGAATTTGTCTTTCTCTGTCTTATTTCACTTTGTATAATGTCCTCAAGTTTTACTCATGTCATTGCAAAGTACAGGATATTTTATGGCTGAATAATATTTTACACTCCCACAAGCAGTATATAAGCATGTTATTTCACATACTCACCATCACCTGCTATTGCCCAAACTTTAAATTTTTCTATACTGAAAGGTATGAAATTATATATCTTTGTATTTATTTTTATTTTTTAAAATTCATTAAAATCATGGATGAAATATGTATGACATAAAATTTACCATCTTAATGATTTTTAAGTGGACAGTTCAGTGGCATTGAGTACAGTCATATTATACAACCATTACCACCATCCATCTCCAGAACTCATTTTATCTCACAGAAGTGAAGCTCTGTATCCATTAAGCAATATCTCCCAATTCTTGCCTCCTTCCAGCCCCTGGCAACCACTGTAGTCTAGGTTCTATGAATTGACAACTCTAGGTACTTCATAGAAGTGGAATCGTACACTATTTGTGTTTTTGTGACTGGCTTATTTCACTTGGCATAATGTCCTCAAGGTTCATTCAGGTTGTAGCACGTGTCACAATACCCTTTTTTAAGGCTAAATAAAATTCTATTGTCTACACCACATTTTGTTTATATATTCATCTGTTGATGGACACTTGGGTTGTTTCCACTTCCTGGCCATTGTGAATATTGCTCTTATAAACATGGCTGTACAAACATCTCCTTGGGAATCTGCTTTCAATTCTTTGGGGGATATACCCAGAAGTTGAATTTCTGGATCATATGATAATTCCATTTTTAAAACTTAAATAAATACATATTTGACTGTACCACATATATATATATATATTTTGTATTTATATCTATATTTATATTTAATGTTCTTTTAAATTTATTTTAGGGAGAGAGAGAGTGTGTGTGTATGTGTGTGTGTGTGTGTGTGTGTGTGAGCAGGGGAAGGGCAAAGAGAGAGGGAGACACAGAATCTGAAGCAGGCTCCAGGCTCTGAGCTGTCAGCACAGAGCCCAATGTAGGGCTCAAACTCACCAAAATTATGAACCGTGACCACAAAAGTATGTCCAACTAATCTTTGACAAATCAGTAAAGAATATCCAATGGAAAAAAGATAGTCTCTTTAACAAATGGTGCTGGGAGAACTGGACAGCAACATGCAGAAGAATGAAACTAGACCACTTAAACCATTCACAAAAATAAACTCAAAATGGATAAAGGACCTGAATGTGAGACAGGAAACCATCAAAACCCTAGAGAAGAAAGCAGGAAAAATCCTCTCTGACCTCAGCCGCAGCAATTTCTTACTTGACACATCTCCAAAGGCAAGGGAATTAAAAGCAAAAATGAACTATTGGGACCTCATCAAGATAAAAAGCTTCTGCACTGCAAAGGAAACAATCAACAAAACTAAAAGGCAACCAACGGAATGGGAAAAGATATTTGCAAATGACATATTGGACAAAGGGCTAGTATCCAAATTCTATAAAGAGCTCATCAAACTCCACACCCGAAAAACAAATAATCCAGTGAAGAAATGGGCAGAAAGCATGAATAGACACTTCTCTAAAGAAGGCATCCAGATAGCCAACAGGCACATGAAAAGATGCTCAATGTCACTCCTCATCAGGGAAATACAAACCAAAACCACACTCAGATACCACCTCACGCCAGTCAGAGTGGCTAAAATGAACAAATCAGGAGACTATAGATGCTGGAGAGGATGTGGAGAAACAGGAACCCTCTTGCACTGTTGGTGGGAATGCAAACTGGTGCAGCCACTCTGGAAAACAGTGTGGAGATTCCTCAAAAAATTAAAAATAGATCTACCCTATGACCCAGCAATAGCACTGCTAGGAATTTACCCAATGGATACAGGAGTGCTGATGCATAGAGGCACATGTACCCCAATGTTTACAGCAGCGCTTTCAACAATAGCCAAATTATGGAAAGAGCCTAAATGTCCATCAAATTATGAATAGATAAAGAAATTGTGGTTTATATACACAATGGAATACTACATGGCAATGAGAAAGAATGAAATATGGCCTTTTGTAGCAACGTGGATGGAACTGGAGAGTGTTATGCTAAGTGAAATAAGTTATACAGAGAAAGATACCATATGTTTTCACTCTTATGTGGATCCTGAGAAACTTAACAGAAGACCATGGGGGAAAGGAAGGGGGAAAAATGTTAGAGAGGGAGGGAGCCAAACCATAAGAGACTTTTAAAAACTGAGAACAAGCTGAGCGTTGACGGGGGGTGAGAGGGAGGGGAAAGTGGGTGATGAGCATTGAGGAGGGCACCTTTTGGGATGAACACTGGGTGTTGCATGGAAACCAACTGACAATAAATTTCATATTAAAAAAAACTTATGAACCGTGAGATCATGACCTGAGCCAAAGTCGGACGCTCAATTGACTGAGCCACCCAGTCACCCTGCACCATTTTACATTCCTACCAACAATGCAGTACGGTTCTAATTTTTCCACATTCTTACTAACACATGTTACTTTCTGTTTTGGTTTTCTTTTGTATTTATAGTAGCTATTTTATTTAATGTGAGATGAGATAACTCATTGTATTTTAATTTTTATTTCTTTAATTATTAATGAAGTTGAAAATCTTTTCATATTGACCATTCTCTTAGTGAATACCTGCAAGTCTTTGCCCATCTTTAGTTTCAGCTATACCATGCATACTGATTTGTAAAACTTCTTTTTATATGCTGGATATTAATTCAGTTCTATTTCTATATAAATTTCTTCTCTCAGCTTATAGCTTAATTTTTCTTTATATTTTTATAGATAGAAATTCTTAATTTTAAAAATATACAATTTAATGAATATTTTTTCTTACTACAAAATTGTAGTTCTGAATTGTTTAAGAAAAATGTTCCTATCCAAGATCAAAAAAAAAAAAAACAAAAAAAAAAAACAAGGTATCTTAAAGTATCTTAAATTGTCTTCAAAAAGTTTTATACTTCTAACTTTCATATCTAAATCTGATTTATGTGTAATGAATTTTGTTCATAATATTAAATAGAGATTCAATCTCACTTTTTTATGCATATGTATATTATATTGTCCAACCAATCCTTATTGAAAAGACCTTATTTTCTCCCGTGGTGCTACTTTGAAATTCTGTTATGCATTAAATGTAAATATATGTATGGATTTATTTATGGGCTTCCTCTTAGGTAGTACTGGCTGATGGTTATTTTTTTTCCCCATACTTTAACCAACTCTACAATATAATTATTTAATGACTATAAATTCATATCCATTCTTAACATCTCTCCTTCTTCGGTAGTGTCCCAGCTTTTCTTGTTTGCTGGTTCATACACATTATGTCAAATTCCATTAAAACAAAACAAAGCAAAACAAACAAAAACCCTCACAAAACTGTGAAACTTTTGTTTGCTTTGAATCTAAACATAATTTTGGGAAAATGGACATTTTGATGATTATTTATCCATGCACAAGTAAATGTCTCCACTTACTTATGTTTTCATTAGTATCATTCAATTACAGTCATATAATTTTCACCACAAAAGTCCTCAAAATGTTGTGAGATTAATTTGTAATCACTTGTTTTTTTAATGCTATTGCAAGTTTTATTTTTTAATGTTTATTTATCTTTGAGAGGGAGGGAGAGAGAGAAAAAGGGAGAGAGAGAGAGACAGAGACAGAGTGAGAGCGGGGAGGAGCAGAGAGAGGAGACACAGAATCCAAAGCAGGCTCCAGGCTCTGAGCTGTCAGCACAGAGCTTGACACTGGGCTTGAACTCATGGAGTGTGAGATCATGACCTAAGCCGAGGCTGGCGCTCAACAGACTGAGCCACCCAGGTGCCCCATGTAAGTGATATATAATTCTTAAATATTCAACTTCTAATTTTTGCTGGAATAGAGAGAAGCCATTGTTTTTGGGGTTTTTTTAATGTTGATTTGAACTTGGCAAACCTGCTAAATTCCCATTTGAGTTTTCCAAGTTGGAAATACAGCATTTGCAAATGAGAACTGTTGTGTTTCTTTCTGTGATATCCTTACATCGGTATTTCTTTCTCTTGCTTTATCATGCTACCTAACTTTCTAGTATGTTGATTAGAAGTGGTGATTGTGATTGATTTTAACATTGGTCCATAAGCATAATCTTTGTATATGTATGAATATGTATCTAATCCTTGTTTTAAAATACATATTATATATATATACATATATATGTATATATGTATATATATATTTAATTGTATAATCTTTTAGAGTATATATATTTTATATATGTATGAATTTTTTATCTGTAATCTTTGTGTATACATACAAATATATATATACATATATATAAAGATGATACTTTGTTATATATATGCATTACTCTTTATAGGTATGTTAGTCCTTGTCAGCTTAAAGAAACTCCTAATATTAGTTTTCTAATATTAGTGTCTTAATCATTTCTACAATGAATATATTGGATTTTATTTATCAATTTTTTGCATCTTTTGAATGAATTATATTTTCTTCTTTGATTCTATTAATTTGGTGAATCTAACTGTCTTTATTGTTAAGCAACCTTGGCATTCTTCAGATAAACCAAGTTTGTTAGTTTTGTTGAGATATTATTTTAGTTAGAATTTTAAATCTATATTTATAAATGAGATTGGCTTACAGTTTTCCTTTCTCATACTGTCCTTGGCAGGCTTAAGTATCAAGGTCATACAAGCCTCATAAGATGAGTTAGGGAGGCTTTAGTCTTTTGTATGGGTGTATGAATAGTTCTGTGAGACTGAAAATTTTTTTATTAAATTTTGATTTCATGGTAAAATCAGCTAAGCCTGGTGTTTTCTTTAGGAGAATATTTTAACTATTAATTTGATAACCATGATAAGGTAATAAGATTAATCAAGGTGACTATTTCTTTTTGAATTAGTTAGAATATCTATATATACCCTAAGAAATCTAGGTTTTCAATTTTGTTGGACTGAAGTTGTGAATGAATCTTCTTATATTCTTAATTACACAGAATTTGTAATTATACCCAGTTTTTATTCCAAATAGTGTTTATTATCCCCTTCTCTCTCCGTCAGTTGTCCATCAGATTTATCAATTTTGTTAGACTTTCCAAAGAACCATTTTTATGTTTGTTAATCCACTCTATATGTATCCTTTCTTTGTCATTACTTTCTGTTCTTATTCCTTTCTGCATCTCATACTTTCCATTAGAGTCATTTTCTTCTTTTTTTTTTCAATATATGAAATTTATTGTCAAATTGGTTTCCATACAACACCCAGTACTCATCCCAAAAGGTGCCCTCCTCAATACCCATCACCCACCCTCCGCTCCCTCCCACCTCCCATCAACCCTCAGTAGAGTCATTTTCTTCTTACTGAAGTACATTCTTTTGTGCAAAACTTCTGGCACTGAACTTAACTGTTTCTGTTTGAAAATGTCTTTACCTTATTTTTGAATGTATTCTAGATTAACAATTGTTTTATTTTGGTTTTCCATTATCTGATTTTTTTTGGCTTCTATTGTGATTGTTGAGAAGTCTAATGTTGATCTTACTGTTGCTCGTCTAAAGATAATATGCCCTTTTTTCTTCTTTTGATGCATTTACAATTTTCTCTTTGTCTGTGGTTCTCTGAAGTTTCCCTCTGGTGAGTCCAGGTGTGGATTTATTTTTCTTCATTCATTTTGTGTAAATTATTATTTTTTTAAATTTAATTTAATTTTTGTTTGTTTTTTAATATGAAATTTATTGTCAAAGTGGTTTCCGTGCAACACCCAGTGCTCATCCCAAAAGGTGCCCTCCTCAATACCCATCACCCACCCTCCCCTCCCTCCCACCCCCCATCAACCCTCAGTTTATTCTCAGTTTTTAAGAGTCTCTTATGTTTTCGCTCCCTCCCTCTCTAACCTTTTTTTTTCCTTCCCCTCCCCCATGGTCTTCTATTAAGTTTCTCAGGATCCACATAAGAGTGAAAACATATAGTATCTGTCTTTCTCTGTATGACTTATTTCACTTAACATAACACTCTCCAGTTCCATCCATGTTGCATTTTGTGTAAATTATTAAGTATTTAGAATATGTGGACTAGTGTCTTTCATTGACGTTTTTCTCTGCAGATGTCATTGTTACCTCTTTCTCCTGTTCCTTCAGGAACTCTGTTCTGAGTTTCTGAGTGAGTTTCTGAGTAAGTTTCTTTACTTTTTTCCCCATTGTTTCCACCTTTTGGGCTTTCTGTGTTATATTTTAAATAATTTCTTCTAATCCATTTTCTGGTTACAATTTCTCCCTTGATTTGAGTCTTACCTGCTTTAAATCCCACCTAGTTAGTTATATCTCTAGTTATTATGTTTTCTGATTCTAGAAATTTTATTAGTACTTCTTTCCAATCTGCTAAGTTACTTTTTAAATCATTTTATCCACTTACAGACAATTGCATGCTTTTATACTTTTTAAGCAAAAATAAGGCACAGTTCTTTTATAATCTGTGTTAAATAATTTTAATGTCTAAAATCTGTATGGGTCAGGTGCTATTTGTCATTTTTTCCCGCTGATTCCCATCCATATTACCTTGTACTTTTTGTGCTTGCGTTTCACTGTGCATTGTTTGCTATCCTTACAAAAGGCAGTTGGAGGGGGTGGATCCTTTGATGTCTAGGATAAAAGGTATCTTCACACAAAATGTATTTTTGTTTGTTTTGTCGAATCTGGTAGCACTACCATTTTAAGTCCACTTCAACCAAGTTTGTTCCTTCAGGTTCCCTGAATCCCCTACATGGTACCAATGCCAGCTTCAAATCCCTGGAATGTTCATCTTGTATCCACAACCTCCCAGGCGTGTTTGTTTCCTTCACCTCTGTTCCTCTTCCCTCTTTGGCATGTGCTGCTTTCCCTGGGGGTCAAACTTACAGCTAGGCTTATTTCTAGCTCCTCATACTCTGATGCTGTAGATATTTGGGCTGGATCTTAGATGAATAGAGGGAAGAGTTTCTTATTAGACAGACCTCCCAGCTGTAGTGAGACTAAGTTCTTGACTCTTCCCCTTATGTCTGCCAAAACTGAAGCCCAGGATCAAGAATACTGTCAAAGAAACTTTGGAGCTCAGCTTATCTTTCTGTTTTTCACTTTCCTTAGATGTTTCCTGGTGTTGATTACTTATCTTGTCAGCAATTTTTGTTTTTAAGAACAGTTTTTTGAAAATATTGTAGCCAATTTTTAATTCTGTTTAATGGAAGCATTGGTTCAAATAACTTAACATGCTTTAGAAGTTGGAATTAATCACCATCTCTTTTCTCACTATTGACCAAAGAACAGAATAAATGAATTTTTAAATGTCCCTTCAGAAAGGTTATTGCTCCTGAAAATCGATTCTGTAGAGAAGATATCTCTCAAGGGAGGAGGAGGGAAAACAAATAAATAGGAGATAGATGAAAAATTCTCTGATTTTGAATGTGGCCTTAAAATATGTGTGGTTAACAGGTGTCACTGGAAGAACAGAGAGGGAGGAACAAAGGAAGGGAAGAACAAAGGAAAAAAGAAAAAATAGATATAAATAAATATATTCATCACCGACTTTAATGTTTGGTAGAAAACCAAAGTTATCAGTGACCTTACACCATTATTTTGTGCTGAAAGTGAATCACCATGTCTCAATAAATGGACCATATCATATCACAGCTCTATCCTGGTACTCTGACTAAATGTTCGTAAAGTGCTTATGTAAAGCTTATTAAATGTGCTTGCAAATCTAGGATATTGACTTAAATTACAACAATGGAATGCAAGCAAGAGAGATGGAAGAATTTCCTGGAAGTGAGTATTCTTAAACCAGAAAACACAAAACATTTGGTGGAATCTCCTTCACAGATGGTAGCTAAGCTTTTCCATGATTCTATAAATCTCTCTGATATATATATATCATAGAATCAGTGCTCTCCTGCAGGAAGAATGGGAATGGGCAAGATGCCCCTGGAATTTCATTACGACCTAATGATTCTAGTAATCTAATTCTTTGGAAATCAAGGACTGAACCTCAATTTGGGTCAAAATGAAGTCTTCCTAAGAGGCCATGAGATTGTTTTTAATAGCTATGGGTAATGGAGGAAACCCCTGACATTGTCTTCAGCTCAAATTTCATTGACACTAAGGCTGCTGCACCAAAATGGCATTTTAAAGAGTCTTAAAATAAGTGCCTATTTGAACAAGTAGCCAAAATCAGCCTACATTCTGAGATTATCTGAGCACCTTGGGTCTTTGAATTTACTTTATTATAATAATGTAGTGTCTCTTTTGCATTTTTTGCTGGCATTACTTTTGGCAACATCTTCTTCATCCATCACTGCTTAGGTCTGCTATTGTTGGTGGGAAGGGTTTTGGCTTTGATCAATGGGTTCTCTCTGCAAAAGGGCCATAGTTGGTTAGTATTTTTGGACACCTGGAACATCTTCTCTCTGGAGACCAGAAGACTTTACTACCAACAAGTTACAGTTTCAATGTTATAAATAGACTTCAAAAATCTCTGGGCCTAAGAGATTTTGCACAAACCTGTAAAATCTACATACACTCCTTGAGACCTTGAGACCTTCTTTGGGATTGCTAACATCCCAAAAATGTAGCTGTCCCTACCTCCCATCTCTCTCTTATCCAATCCGGCATACCACTGCCAGACTCATATTTCTGAAGAAGTCCTGAGCAAGTCTTTTTCTGAATTAAGAATATCTTTTAGTTATTTCTAAGAGAGAATCTTGGCCATAGACCACCCTTCATACAATGGAATCGAGCCAATCAGAAATGGACAACCCAGCACACAGAGGTATCAAGCCAATAAGGGTGGGTGGGACATGAGAAGGAATGAGGGGGAAGGGAAGGGAGGGCTGACCAGAATCTTATAAAACAAGGACCCTTGCCTATAGTAGGAGGGCATTCACTTTCAAATGCCCCCTCTCTGTAAAGAGAAGGTTCACACTATTCTTCCTTTCTGATCTTATACTCAAAGAGAGAGAGAAATTTTTTAACGTTTATTTATTTTTGAGGCAGAGAGAGGCAGAGCATGAACAGGGGAGGAGCAGAGAGAGAGGGAGACACAGAATCCAAAACAGGCTCCAGGCTCCAAGCTGTCAGCACAGAGCCCAAGGCGGGGCTCAAACTCATGGACCATGAGATCATGACCTGAGCCGAAGTCGGACACTTAACAGACTGAGCCACCCAGGCGCCCCGTGAGAGAGAAAATTTTATTCCCCACTTCTGCTGCTTGGCCCCAATCCACTACTTCAGTCAGGTCAGTCTTCCCACTCTTCCACTTCCACACCACGTTCATCTTCATCTCTACCTTTTGTTCCCTTAGAAAGGGATGGGCACTGATCCAGTACTTCCCTGACCCCTCCCTCCTCTCCATGACCACCTCTCCTCCCTACCTCCTGGGCTGACCCCTATTGCTCCCCTCATCAGAACCAGACTTGCTGTCTCTGATTCTTAGTTATCCTCCAAGCAGTGCCTTAAAAACACTGGCTTGCAAAAGAATGGGGTGAATATGTATGCCCTCCTGCCTTCTCTCTATCCCATCCCCATTCCTCAGATATGATAATAATAACAGCACTGTTAAGTATTTAAATTATTTCTTTTAATCCTTGCCACATCTCATTTTACTGATGAAGAAAGCAAGATTCAAGGAAGTTAATTTCTCCTCAGTCACTCAGCTGCAGAGTGGAGATTCAAATCCAGAAATGTCTGGCTCTGGAGCAATTACACTTTATGACTTTTTGATGACAGGGGAATTTTACTCCCCTCTCCCTCTTTTCTTTTCTTTCTTTCTTTCCAAGAGTCCCTAGTATTTAAGTTAGTTATTTAAAATGCAATGCAGGGGCGCCTGGGTGGCGCAGTCGGTTAAGCGTCCGACTTCAGCCAGGTCACGACCTCGCGGTCCATGAGTTCGAGCCCCGCGTCAGGCTCTGGGCTGATGGCTCAGAGCCTGGAGCCTGTTTCCGATTCTGTGTCTCCCTCTCTCTCTGCCCCTTCCCCGTTCATGCTCTGTCTCTCTCTGTCCCAAAAATAAATAAACGTTGAAAAAAAATTTAAAATGCAATGCGACATAAAACAAAGAGACAGACTTTGGACCATGCAGAACTGAGTTGGAATTATATCTTTAAAACTTTACTCTGGTACATGGGCTTTGGGCAAATGACTTAACCTTTCTGTCCCTTGATTTTTCATCTTTTAAAATCAGGTTGGATGCCCTAGAACCCAAGACAGGAGCTGGCATATCGTAGACATTCAGAAAATACATGTTGATTCATTTTTCCCTTCTTTCTTTCTCTTCTTTCTCTCACTCTCTCTTTTTCATTGTTTTCTTTGACTCTATCTCAAACTGATCAAAATATCAAGTGCTTTTAGGGGGTAACTGAGAAAATTTGAATACTGAATATTTATTAGTGTAATTAAATGATTGTGATTTTTAGGTGTAATAATTATACAATGGTTACATTATTTAAAAGAGTCCCCCCTTTTGGACATAGTTTTTGAAGTATTTATGCATGCAGCAATACAATGTCTGGGATTTGCTTCAGTAAAACCCGTGAAGCTGGGGGTTGGAGGACAGAGTGCATGGAGGTATGGATGAAACCAGATTGGTTTGACTTGATAGTTGTTGAGTGTGAGTAATGAGTACATGGGGATTCATTATACCATCAGTCACTACTTTTGCATATGTTTGAAATTTCCCAAAATAAAACATTTTCCAGAATGTCTCGTGCAGAAGGTTCAAACCTCAGGGTCTTCCTCATCTTTACCAAAGTCCCCAATTCTCCCTGATGACATTCTGGGATGCTTTTCTCCTTGCTTTCCTCAGTACCTCCTGGGTTATTCCAGACTCATGCCAGCAGAGCACCACACTGCCTCAGCCCCCGCAGTTGGCATTTGGACAAAAATCTCTTCCTGACCCCAGATGGCATCACAGTTTCCTCAGTCTGGTCCTGTCAGCATATTTTTTCCAAGCACCTGATTCCTGGATATGGCAGCAATAAAACCAACCGAGATTGTTTGGCTGGCCCCCTCTGGAGCAGGTATTTCCCATTCTGACGCTGTCAGCCATCTGAGCACGCTGCTTCCAAGAGCTCCAAAATAACAGCCGAGTAAGAATTTCACAGACTGCAGTGCATGCTTTTAGATTTCTGGCCAGACTGTTCCTGAGGGATGGAGAGCCACTAGGGTAGACGGTATACTAATATTACTGATTATTAATGGAAAAACTGGTGCATGGTACAAATAAGCAATTTTATAAGCTGCATTTTGTTAGGAAGCTGGCATGAGTGGGGAGAAAAAGCGAAGCACAAGCACACATGGAGTTCATTTACTCTGGTCCCAGTCACCATATGGACTCTTTGGGTTAAATGTATATCAGACTGCAGTTTGATTGAAGTAGAAAGATAAAGGGCTGAGTTATCTCAGTCTTGGTGATTTCCTAAGAAACAAACAAACAAGAAAGAGAAGCAAGTCAGGCCATGTCTGCATGGAGAGCTGGACCAGAGATCTCAGTGGGTAGCTCTCAGGCAGCGCTTCACCAATGGACTTTTAGGAGACTGTGGGTCTTTTCTGTGCCATCATAAATTTACTGGGGGTGTTGAAGACATAATCTTCTCATTGGCTGTGGTTTACACTTCTGGTCCCAAGATAAAAATCCCAGTTTTCTTCATTGGAGAGTAGGCTTTTTGATTACTTTTTCTGAGACAAGGATCCACCCTTGCTTCCAACATCATGCATCATTTCAAACTATAAAGTACTTCAATCTCTTCTCTCATTTGAGCCTCACATTCCATCAAGCGAGGAGGTACTATCATTCCTATCTGACAACCTGGAAAATTAGGCTAAGTGACATGGTAACAACATGACTCATCCAAGGCCACATAGTCTCAGTGGTGCGGCTGGAACAAAAGCCCAAAATTCTTGCCCTCTTTGCCATGTTTTTCCTCTCACACCAAAATTAACAATGTTAGCTCAAAGCCATCAGGACCTTCAAGGCAGAGTGGCTCAGAAGTAGGCAAAGTAGACTTCTATTAGGCTCACCCACTGGGACTCTTACCTGACAAAATCCAGGCAATGCTTACCACTGATAATCATACTACAGGACAAAGATGAGAACAGTAATGACAATGGCCCTAGATGATTCTGTCCCCTGTTGCAGTGCTGAGTGAAGCACATGCATCCCATTCTGCAAGGACATGACAACTCTTCAATGCAACAAAGATGCAATGATAACCTGGTAATGTTTTACCAATGAGCTGGCAATCACTGTGCTTTCTCATTAAGTTAGATGCAATTTTCCTGCTCCAAACTTTCCTCGTCCCTTCCCTTCTTCAGTTAGCATACACTGAGTACCTACTCTGTGCCAGCACTGGGCGAGGCCATGAGGATACAATGGTGAACACTACTTCCCATCTGTATACCGCAATATGCTCATTTCCACTTTTGTCACGATTTCCTGCCTGAAATGCTCATTTCCCTCCTTTGTGTCAATCCATTCCCTCCATTCTATTATAACATTGCTCAAAAACAGCCTTCTCTGTGAAGCTCTTTCCTGCTTACTTCTCCTACCAATTCAGGCCACTCCATTCCCAACAGACCTCTGTCACTTTTGATTACAGGTGGTACAATTTTCATTTTGATGCAGACTGAAAGAACCCAACCATGGAGTTCTTTTCAGGTTGTCTTCTTAACTTCATTACTATTCATCTGTGTGGCCTTGGGAAAGTCACTTTAACTTTCTGAGTCTCAGTTTCACCCACTGTAAGGTGGGAGTGATAAAAACTGCCTGCTTTACCTACGAAGTCATGGATGTTAAAGGCAATGGAAAAGTAGGGAGGACAGTATATACTAATTGGTTTAATATTTATAGTGTTTCCATTCTATGTAAACCATTAATCTAGGCACTAGATAGGATATAAGACTGTGCTGTCAAGGGCTGACAATACATTTTGGGAGACAATACTAACACAAGGCAATGAAGGATGCTATGAAAACTTAGTGGAGGGAGGAATAAACTCAGATTGGGAAGCTCAGGAACAGTATCATAAAACAGGTGGCATCTGAACTGGACAGTGAGGGATGAGTATAACCGAGACATGTGGGGCAGTGCTGGAGATGGAAAGACAATGTTTGCAGAAGGAACATCAAAAGCAAATGGCTGGGCTGGGGGAGGGAATACGGTGCAACACCCTGAGTAGCATGTGGTTTACTATGGCTGAAGTACAAGGGTGCATAAAGAAGGGTCAGCCAAGATAAGTCCAGATATGTGGATTTGCAACAGATTGTTAAATGCTGAGTTTTGGAGTTTAGACTCTACTTGAGAAGCCATGTAGAACTATTGAAGCTATTTGAGTAAGGAGGTGCCTTCAGAAGATTTATGGTGGCAAAGCAGAAGATGAACTGGAAAGGATGCTAAACAGGTGAAAGTTATGAAGTGTAGTAATAGTCATTTGTTCCAATTAAGCTGTATTAATATCTCATTAGTGGGTCTCCTTTCATCTGACAAGTCCCATGTGTTCACCTCAGCACGTGATGGGGAGATGTCAATCCCAATTTGCTGATGGCTGAGTTCCAGTTCTGTGTTTACCCACTAAAGCCCAGTGCAGTTGCCGTGCAAGGACTGGGGAGAGGAAACCAGGCATCTCTAAGCTGCGGGTTGGTGTGCACCTCCCCTCCTTCCACCGTTTATGTTGAGGTTTGACTCACAGAAACTTGTAGCTTCACAGTCACTTGCAAACAGAGATGGCAGAGACAGCTGCTGGAGAGAACATCTGGCAAGGCTCTGAGCAGATGTTCCAATCACTGGCATATGGAGTCTGGGACCCTCACTGGCATCTGAGCATTGGAATGAGCCTTCCCTGCTCTTTGATAACAAGATCTACTGACTCATTGTAAGATGGGAATGATAAAAACTGCCCAGTTTGTATATAAGATCCCATGAGATCATGAAAGTTAGAGCATTCCACTGGCAGGAAGGAAGGACTTAGCAACAAGCCTCAGAGAATAGGAGCAGACATAGAGCAGCGGCTCCTTGTTTGCATGTTTGTTGTACTGGGCAAAGGGTATAGTGACTATGAATGTTAGAATCCCACTCATCAGTGGATGGTTACACAAACAGTATACTTTGTGTGGACTCAGAAAGCTGTAAAGATTTCTCATCCTCTGTGTTATAACTCAGTATGAGGACTTCAAACTATCTTCAATGCATCACAATATCCTGGGTTTCCTCATTCCTTGATCACATTTTTGACTGGAGTGGGGAGGGTAAGGAGTCCAGGTAACTGAAAAGTAGAGAGAGCAACTAACGAGGTACACGTGGGTATATGAATGGTAATAAAATAATAAAAATAGCAACCATTTACTGAGACACTACTATGTGTCAAGTACTTATTGGATATGTAATAAATAAATGTGACTTTATTGAATGTTTATAATATTTAATAAGTATTTATATTCCTATCTTAAAGATAGGCAAACTAAGGCTCAGGAAGCTTGACCATAGTTCTGTGTAATATTATATTAAAAATGATGTGGTGAAGGAAGAAATTGTGCCATAAATATTACATAATAGGAGCAGTAACATTTCTGCAATATTTATTTACAAAATTCCTTCACATGCAATAAACTATTTCCCAAAAAGAATAAAAGGAAAGAATCAGGACATGATATCAGAGGAGAACTAAGATGTGCCAGGCATGTGTGCTATCTAGTTTATTAAGTATTATCTCTACTTTGTAGAGGAGTAAACTCAAGTTCAAAGAGTTAAGTAATGGGGTGTCTGGCTCACTCAGTCTGTATAGCATGTGACTCTTGATCTTGGGATCATGAATTCCAGCCCCACACTAGGTATGGATCCTACTAAAAAAAAAAAAAAAAAAAAAAAAAAAAGGAGTTAAGTAACCTGTGCAATGCTTATAATTCATAAGTGATAGAGTTGGGACTGAAATGATTAAAGGTGAAATAGAATGTGCCAGAGATGGGAGAGAGACACATTCTGCATCCCAGTGAATTTCTGAGTATTGTGATTTTAAAAATCAATTAAGTATCTATTCAGAACCTGCTGTTAAGTTCTGAATCAAAAGAATTGCTGAATCCAACATACATACTTCCAACTTGCTAGAGGGAAATATTCATGTAGAACCTTGAGTGTTTGGTGGAAGTAGTGATGAACAAAGAGTTCTTCCAAGTGGAAGTCTGAAACCCTTGAAAATAGCCCAACGTCGGAAGTCGATACAGACAGGAAAGGGGAAGAATGGCAAGAACCTGAGATTTTGATCACTCACGAAAATAAAAAAGTAAAACTTATGATTAAATACAAGTAGGAAGACCTGACCTGTAGTAATCTGTGCCAATCATTGGTAACTACAGTGTAAGACCAGCTAACAATGGAAAAATTTAAACACTACAAGGATGCTAAAGGATGGTCATCAAAAGCAGAAAGATATAATTATCAAGAGTTTAAGAGGAGCTATTGGTGAAATTAATAAAAACTTTTATCATTTTTGTAAAAATTATATCTCTTATGATACTACCAGAAAGTTAAACATAAAGTGAAGGATGGCATATTGTGCTATCATTCAATTTTAGTGAGAAAATATCAATAAATATCAAAAAAAATCTGAACACTTGATCTACCCTTAATTTATTCTCAGAGTAGGTGTACAGTATTAATTATTCCCTGAGTATTACTAAATAGTAAATTAAATAAATATATCTTCCTAGTTATCAGTTTCAACTTTCAAGGTAAAGTCCTAGCCCCACTATTTCCTCTATCAATTTCTCTGAGAGTTTGAGCCTCTCTTGCAGTGGGTTTACTTTAAGTGGTCTTGTCCTGCTGAGGGAAAAACACTCTTTGTGTGATGCTGGCAGGATTTCAAGTCAATTGGCAGAGGATAAATTACACAAAAAGGGATGTCACCTTATATCATACACAAAATTATTAGAGTTGAGTATTTTTAAGTCCCTAAAAGTCTTAGAGAAACTATGATCAACTGCTTTCATGACCTTGTTGTAGAAAGGCCTTTTTAAGCAAGACACAAAACCAAGGAATCATAAGAGAAAAGATTAAGTATATCAAATGTCTGCATGCAAAGAGTCCACTGTAAATAAAGGCAGAGAAGCAAGCAACAGTCTGGTAAAAAATGTTGATAGTACATGTAGTAGACAAAGTACTGACATTGAAGAACTCAAAATTCAGCAAAGATACAGACAAGCCAATTTCATTATACAAAAAGAAATGAAGAGATAATTCACAAAGAAGGAAATCAAAGGACTAATAAGCTTATGAACAGAGGCTGAAACTGACCAGTAATCAGGGATATGCAAATTCAAATATTAGAATAGAAATGTTTTATCCCCATCTGAGTAGCAAAAATTTTCAAATATTGGAAATATTAAGTGTTGGTGAGGGTATAGGAAAGTAGGAGGATATACATTTGGAGGCTATTAAATTTGAGAAGCTTTTTTTGGAGAGTAACCTGGCAGTAAAATCTAGAATACGCATATACTGCTAAGAAGCACTTCTAGAGAAGTCACCATATCTATGCATAAAGACCTATGACAATATAGGTAATGATTTAAAACGTGAAACAGGGGCGTCTGGGTGGCTCAGTCGGTTAAGCGTCCGATTTCGGCTCAGGTCACGATCTCGGGGTATGTGGGTTCGAGCCCCGCGCCGGGCTCTGTGCTGACCGCTCAGAGCCTGGAGCCTGTTTCAGATTCTGTGTCTCCCTCTCTCTCTGACCCTCCCCCGTTCATGCTCTGTCTCTCTCTGTCTCAAAAATAAATAAACGTTTAAAAAAAATTTTTTTTTAATAAAAAAAAAATAAAACGTGAAACAGACTAACAGGAGAAGGTCTAACCGCTATGGTGCATCCATGCTATTGAATAGTATGTAGCTGTGAAAAAGAGTGAGAAGTCCCCATGTGCCAATATGGAAGGATCTTGAACACAAATTAAGTTTAAGATTTATTAATTTATTGCTTTATTTGAGAGAAAGAGAGAGCAAAATGTCAAGCAGGCTCCATGTTCAGCATGGAGCCCAATGCGGGATTCGGTCCCATGACCCTGGGATCATGACCTGAGCTGAAATCAAGAGTTGGCCGCTCAACCAATTGAGCCACCCAGATGCCTCAGCAAATTAAGTTTAAAAAGTAAGATGGCTTGTGACCCCGTGTATGCTTTTTAAGGATGTCTTTTTATGTAAATATAAATAATAAATGTACACATAGTAGAAATACAAGGGATTGCACACCACAATGTTCACAGGGATTGTCTCTGGGGAAAATGGTGGGATAGAAGGGAAGTGGTGAAGGAGAAACTGTCACTTTTTACTTTATGTACTTGGGTAGCCAGGGTTCCCTAAAAATGGAGCCTGAGGCAGAATCTACATGCTAATATTTAATGGTAGGTTGCAAGCCCAGGAAAGGGGAAGGGAGAAAGTTGCAGAGGGGTGTAATACACAAGGTGGTGTACTACCAAGCAGACCAGAGGCCCCCCCCCGCCCACACACACACACTTCACTATAAAGAAGAATATCTGCAGAGAAGTCATTTGAAACCACTGTGTCTGTTGAAGGAAGGAAGGGCAAGTGACATGTGTACAGGCCATATCTTTTTTATTGCTCACTAGTCAAAGCTTGTCGAGGGAGGCGCTGACTCCCCAAACCTTCAGGTTATGTTATCTTGCCTTTCCAGGCAAGTTCTAGGGAAGCAGAACCTCTGTGCTTTCAGTCGGTTAGACCTCAGGCCTGGAACTGCAGCAGCTGTCACTTTAGTAAGTGCAATGGAGGCTTTGCAGAAGAAGGGATGAGCACAGCCAGTGGTGTCAAAAGATAAAGTGACTGCGATGGCAACCAGGACTGAATGACTGTGGGGGTCCTGGGAGCCATCACTGTGGCTGGGAAGCAGGGCCAGTGGCCAGAGCCCAGGGACACAGGAGTTAGTTAGATGCTGGAGGTGTATAAATGGTGCTGGTACAGAACTTGTGAATGCTTACTTCTTTGTTAGAGAATATATTCAAGTAGAGCATGTATAATTTCTGAAAATTTAAGATGTTGAAGCAGCACTAAAATATTGAGATAAACTTTTTAATTTTGTAATTTGAAAACATTTTTCAAAATAATAATAGCAAACCTTGAGGGAGTGATAGAAGAGGCATTCTCATGTGCCATTAGAGAAGTAAACTTCCGCAGAGGTACTTAATTCAATATGCACCAGAAATCTTTACAATGTTTGCACACTTCGATGTAGTGCAAAGATATTCATTGAAGCATTATTCATAATAATAAAAAATTACAAACAACTGAAATATCTAACAATCAAGGAATGGTTAGATAATTAGTTTGTACTCTCTGCATATAGTCCATATAGCCATTAAAAGTCATGTTTATGGAGAACATTTGGTGACATGATTAAATGTACAATAGATAATTTTAGGGGCCCCTGGGTGGCTCAGTCAGTTAAGCATCCGACTCTTGATTTCGGCTACAAGTCGTGATATCACAGTTCCTGGGTTTGAGCCACACTGGGCACTGCACTGACAACACAGAGCCTGCTTGGTATTCTCTCTTCCTCTCTCTCTGCTCCTACCCCGTTCCCATGCACTGTCACTCTCTCTTTCAAAATAAATAAACTTTTTAAAATGATAGATAATTTTAAGTGAGTAAATCAGGATATATGACACGTACACATGCACTACCAACACTTTACCTGCACACACACACACACACACACACTTTAACTACAGTACCTCACTTATTCCTTCAGTATTGCCTCTCCTTTCCTGTCTTTCACTTCTACAAGCGTACATGCAGTCTGCATTCCCATGAGCTGCATGGATTACCTCTCCCTCTATCTCACCTAGCTGACTGTTCGCCTCTTCTAAGAAAACTTCCTGACCAGTATTCTCAATCTGGGTTCAGTGTCCCTTATATATGTTCTTTGAGGTCTTTGTTCACTCTTCTATGTTAACGGTTCTTACACTGTGTTATAATTATCCACTTACTTCTCTGTCCCATTCACCTACCCCCACACATGTGCACACATATGCACACACACGCACAAAATTGTGCTTCCCTTGACAAAGACCATTCCTTATGATTATATTTTTAATTCTTTACCCAAGTGCTTCGTCCATGAAATGTGGCACTCATCAGTTTTTATAGAATGAATGAATAAATTTCCCCAGACACTGGGAAAAGAGAGGAAGAGAAAGTTCTCTGGATTTGTGCTGGAGAGTGTTTTCCAGCTGAACCAGGAAGAAGGAGCTGTGACCATTTACTCTTTGAACAAGGGCCAAGGGGTGCCTAGTGGAAATTGCAGCCCCAGAGTTATGAAAATGAGTATTTGATCGAGAAAAGTCTTGTCATAATCCCAGCCCTTATCTTTCCACAGAACTTTCCTTAAGGAACTTGAAGGTTAACTACAAATTAAAAAGAAAGACCCACATTGTTGAAACACAAAGCCTTTGCCTTGAGATGAAAACCATGGATGTTTGCATCTGTTATACACACATTTTTTATTTTCTTTTAGGAGAGGAAATAAAATATCACATAGTTCCCCTAATTACTTGTGAAGTAGCATGGGATGATACGCAAGGGAAAAGGTATTTTGCAAATCATTGATCTACATTAAGAATTCTTCTGCCAGTTGATACAGCATCTTGTACATTGCGAGAGAGAGAGAGAGAGCAGCATCCTGTCTCCCATACAGATCATCAGAGAATTTGTTTTGAGGGTAGCTTTTACTTTCCTAAGTTTTCCTTCTATATTCTTGGTCAGATTTCTCACCAAACTAAGTGCAGCTCAAATATGCACCAGTGAAAACTTGCTTTATGAAAACTTCATTTGTTCAAAATGTAGAGTCTGGTTCCTGTTGGAATAAAGAAATGTCTGCCTTCGGTAGTTGGATGTTTTTCTCCTTCACTTCTCATTTTTCCCCCATCGCTGCCAATTATATGAGTGAAGATGAGATGTATTGCTTCTCCCAAACCTCACGTCATCCCCAGTGGCTGTTGTGCTTTAGCACAGCAGCTGGAGAGTTGCTGAAGTTTGGAAATGAGCAGCGAAGGAGCCCTAATGGCTGATTCTTTGGAAAGCAGAGTAATGGCTGCTGCTCACATCCCTTCATCTCAGGCAGGGCCACATGGGATGCAAGCCTTGCTACTTGATGTGTGGCCTGCAGACCATCAGCATGTACATCTCCTGGGAGCTTCTGGGGAATGCAGAATCTCAGGCCTCACTTCAGACCTCCCAAATCAGAATCTGCATTTTAGAAACACCCCGGGGAGGGGGGAGGGCGGTCATCAACATGCCAGTTTGAGAAGCACCTACCTAGTGCATGCGTTCTAGCATCAGACGCCTGCAACTGGGGTCCTGGACCCCATCACTCACTCACATGTGACCTTGGATAGGTTCCTGAGTTTTCTCATCTTCAGAATGGGAATGATAATTGCATGCCCTTCACAGTATTGTTGAGGAAGTAAACAAGAAAATGTATGTATGGTACTTAGCATGGTGTCTGGCACAACATAGTCTCTAAAAGTGACATTCTTCTTCTTATTATTATATCAGAATCTTAGCTACAGGAACATTATTCTCCAAATTACTTATCCTGGCATCAAACACAATTTATTTGGTTAAGAGTAGAACTGGAAACAATATACACTACCAATGTGTTCTTCCCTGTGTTAGGGGGAAAGACAAGTTTGGTAAGAACAAAGAAACCTAAGATAGATTGAGGAAAAATAAGCATGATGAAAAACACCTCATAGAGAATGGTACCTCTGTATAAAAGTAGGAATGTAAATATATTTTCATATTTGCTTGTGTGAAACGCTTTCTGTGTCACTTAATGTGGAACACTTTCCATAAAATGACCATTATCACATGTAGTGACAGAAGGAACTTTGAGTTCAGGGGCCCCAGACTTGAGGTGGAGTCAATAAGTTCCACCACTTATTGACTGTTTGATTTTTGGCACTTAACCATTCTGAACCCTTCCCTTATTTGTAAAATACCTCTTCCTAGGATGTTGTGAGGAGTCCATGTGTGTTAAAATACAGGTTTTATTATTATTTAGGTATGAAAAGCCAGCAGATCAAGAGGCGATTGCCATTTTTGTATCCTTTGGGTGAATACCTAATATTGCGTTTGCTGGAACATAGGGTAGTTCTTCAAAGGGGCACATGCATCCTGATATTTATAGCAGCACTATTGACAATAGCCAAACTATGGAGAGAGCCCAAATGTCCACTGAATGGATAAATGTCCATGATGAAAGAAGATGTGGTGTATACACACACACACACACACACACACACACACACACACACCATGGAATATTACTCAGCCATCAAAAAGAATGAGATCTTGCCATTTGCAACGACGTGGATAGAGCTAAAATGTATTATGCTAAATGAAATAGGTCAATCAGAGAAAGACAAATACCATATGATTTCACTCATATGTGGAATTTAAGGACCAAAACACAGGAACATATGGGAAGGGAGCAGGAGAGAAGAGAGGGAAACAAACCACAAGAGACTCTTAAAGATAGAGAACAAACTGAGAGCTGAGGAGAGGGGTGGACTAGACAGGAGATGGGTATTAAGGAGGGCACTTGTTGTGATGAGCAGTGGGTGTTGTATGTAAGTGAAGAATCACTGAATTCTCTCCTGACACCAATATTGCACTGTATGTTAACTAAATAGAATTTAAATTTAAAAAAAAGAAAGAAAAAAAGAGGTGATTGCCATTGAAGAGATCACTCATTACTCAGAGTTCCCTAAAGGAGAGTACACACCACACTACCCAGGGCCACACAGGGAAACACCGGGATCAGCTAAGATGGGGAGGCAGAGGAATTATGGAAAGAGCCTTTACTGTGTTTTCTGTGGGAAGAAAACAGGTAGGAGGGTTTAGGGTTAAGTAATTTCAGTGGGCTGTGGGACATAGGTAATGTCCTTAGTTTGCTGGTACCCAGCCCTGGATGATTAGAGCAAGGGACTAGTTGCCAGGAGATCCAGGACAGGGTGTGGGCTCTGGATTGGTTGGCCTGCATTTGAAAGATGCACTTGTGGGTTAGCCGGGTATTCTCTCTAGAAATCAGCTAATCTTGGAGGGGTAGTCCCTCCAGAGTCTGAACAGTATATTCAGATGTCAAAGCATCAGAACACAAACAATAAAAGACATGGCTAATACATCCTGCGTCCATTCATGAAAGCCCCTAGCATACCATGGTGCTTAAAGAATATTTATTTACCTGCTTCCCTAGGAACTTCCCTTATCCCAGAATAGAAAAGATTAAAGTTCAAATACACAAAGACCAAGAATAAATGCATGAACACGTATAAAAAGCTCTCAGCACTAAGATAGTTCTCTTGTCCATAAGAAAGGTAGTGTCCTGACAATACCATCAGAAAAATGTCTTCTGAGCACAACATAAAGCACTTTTTTTTACTTTTATTTTTGCTAATTTTTTTTAATTTTTTTTTTAATTTACATCCAAATTAGTTAGCATATAGTGCAACAATGATTTCAGGAGTAGATTCCTTAGTGCCCCTTACCCATTTATCCCATCCCCCTTCCACAGCTCCTCCCGTAACCCTCAGTTTATTCTCCATATTTATGAGTCTCTTCTGTTTTGTCCCCCTCCCTATTTTTATATTAGTTTTGTTTCCCTTCCCTTACGTTCATCTGTTTTGTCTCTTAGAGTCCACATATGAGTGAAGTCATATGATTTTTGTCTTTCTCTGACTAATTTCACTTAGCATAATACCCTCTGGTTCCATCCACATAGTTGCAAATGGCAAGATTTCATTCTGATTGCCAAGTAATACTCCATTGTATATATATATATACCACATCATCTTTATCCATTCATCCATCGATGGACATTTCGGCTCTTTCTGTACTTTGGCTATTGTTGATAGTGCTGCTATAAACATGCGGGTGCATGTGTCCCTTCGAAACAGCACACCATAAAAAGGTTTTGCACAGCACAGGAAACAATCAGCAAAACTAAAAGGCAACTGACGGAATGGGAGAATATATTTGCAAATGACATATCAGATAAAGGGTTAGTATCCAAAATCTACAAAGAACGTATCAAACTCAACACCCAAAAACAAATAATCCAGTGAAGAAATGGGCAAAAGACATGAATAGACACTTCTCCAAAGAGACATCCAGATGGCCAACTGACACATGAAAAAATGCTCAGCATCACTCATCATCAGGGAAATACAAATCAAAACCACAATGAGATACCACCTTACACCTGTCAGAATGGCTAACATTAATAACTCAGGCAACAGATGTTGACAAGGATGCGGAGAAAGAGGATGTCTTTTGCGTTGTTGGTGGCAACACAAGCTGGTGCAGCCACTCTGGAAAACAGTATGGAGGTTTCCCAAAAAAACTAAAAATAGAACTACCCAACACCCCAGCAATTGCACTACTAGGCATTTATCCAAGGGATACAGGTGTGCTGTTTCGAAAGGACACACAACATAAAGCACTTTAAATCAGTGATGTCTAGCTCTCCATTTTCCATTTAAAAAATTTACTAAAAAGTTAAAAATAAAAATACATTTACTGAACACTTATCATGTGCTAGGCCAAGTTCTTGGCCTTGGGGACACAAAGATGGCCAGGATATATGTTGTGTTCTAAAGAAGCTCAGGGTCCTGCTAACTTGTATTCTAATCCTCTAGCAGTACATACTGGTGCTGATAAGTTTTGTAAAAATGCTCAGATGAAAAATCTTGTGTTCTGATATAAAATACAAAAGTATTCATATTGTTCATATTGTCTGTTGAGAGTCAGGGTATTTTAAATGAAGAATGTACCTGAATTGCAGAAGCTCAGAATACAAAAAAAAGAAAAAAAAATTAAAAAGGAATACAAAAGAAAAAAATAAAAACAAAAAGAACCAGTGAAATCTAGAGGTGAAAGGAAAGGTCATCAGATCCTATATTTACATTTTACTCCTATTCTGATACCTAGGAGAGCACAGATTGCTCAGCTAGTCAGAGGCAGGGCTGAGATGCCCAAATGTCTCCAGACTGGAGCCCAGTTCCCTGAAAGTATTGGGGGGCATTCAGAAAGATCACCAGTGGAAGCAGGATGGCGGGGAAAGAGCTTCCCACTGAGCACATGGGAAGTTCCACTAATGCACAGAGCAGTTTGCTTCAACACAGCCCAGACTCACCTCCGAGACCAGACTCCAGGGAGCTAATGATGGGAAAGTGTGAATGCCCTATTGATCTTTCCCCTTCCTCTCCAGCCTTTCTTCTTATACACATGTGCCAGTCCTACTCAGTGTCAGTGAAGCCCAACCATCCATCCTGTTAATAATCTCCTGCCCATCTGAGTCTCTTCTTTTCTGGGCCAAATCATTCCAGTTCACCACAACACATTTTGTTTTGTGGTTTCCATCAGTACCCATGTTAAGTGTGGTTGATCTCTTCTGCACACTCTCATTTTGAATGTCCATTTCAAAGATTGTCTACAGATCCAGAGACACACACTATGCTCCAGATATGATCTATTTAGTATTGGCACTCGTCTTCATTTCCACAAGCAAGTGATTTCAAGACAGTCAAAGCTTCAAAGTGATTCTACATGATGTCAGGCATGTGTGTTATAGGAAGACTGACTCTTCATGGAAATTGCACTGGATTCAGTTCCATTTTGGAATCAACAGGACTGCAATGTGAAGGATTGAAGTTAGACAGAAGGACATGTGCTTCAGAGAGGAAGGTTTCTCAGAACTAGAATGAGAGTCCAGTTAGTCATGTTCCTTTTTCCTATGGTTTTTACAAAGCAAACAGGTCTAGTTCAGTCCACAGTGCTGTGAATAGTCAGGCCAGAGGACACGCAGCTAGATCAAATGACCTGTGGACATTCCCTCCACTTTTAAGACTCTAAGGTTGTAGCAAGCAATCATCAGAGCATGATAGTTCAACAAAGCAGAAAAAGAGGACAATTAATCACTTTGTAAGAAAAAAGAAAAAATTCTCCCAAATGAACAAACCTCATCAAGAATCTACAGTACGGAGAGGGTGCTACCTCGTCACACTGCCCAGACTGCAACACTGTGCATTTTCTCTATATTGTTCTTTTCTTCTAAGAGGCTCACTGCACCACCCACAAGACACCAGCTCATTTATCTTCTTGTGGTTGTATTTTATTGTGGGAAAGATGTTTCAAGGGAGATACACAAGGAAGGGAATCCAAAAGACATACTTCCAAATCGTTCTTTCCTCTCCACCTACCAGTCTAGGTATTGTGTATTATCCTTTTCAATCCAAAACTGGTAATATGAAAACGGAACTGTGTGCAAATTCTTTGCTTTTTACCTGAATTTTCCTTTGCTAAGAGTTCTGTGCTCTCTGTCCTCAGTGGCCTCAATCCATAATATGTCCCTTGGACTATGTTTTATAGCACCTACTGTAAGTCTTAAATAGATTCACCACATCCCTCAGCTACAGTATAAAGGGTGTAGCAGCCTCACCTCTTAAACATGGGCACCATGCAGTGGCAGTTTGGGGGTTAGTGGGTAGTATTAAGAAACAGTCCTGCTCTAATTTGGACAAGTTCACACTGCTCAGACCATGTGGCAGAAGATTGCCAGGAAGTCCAAGTGATGTCTTCAATAAGGCTCTGCGCCTTCTGGAAACACCCAAGAAATGATCTGCCTAAGGCATATCAGTGGTAGCTACCCACCTAGGAGGAATTGTCATCCAGCCTATCCCAAATACCCACTTGCCATAAGGCCTTAAGTCTTGTCCCTAAGGGTCTCGATCTTTTTAAAAGTTTATACAAAAAGGTTAAAATGTGCAAAAAGGTAAATAAATAATATAATAGACTGAAATTAAGCAGATATTAACATTTTGCCATATTGAGATGGTTCTCCTCTTAAAAGAACATTATAGAGTTCTGCTAAACTTTCCCCTTCATCTCCATGTCCCTATGCCCCCAGAGGTAGCACTAATTAGAAAGGTATCTATCGTTCCTATGTGTGTTTTATGCTTTTGCTACATTTATGGTATCACACTGTACACATCAATTTGCAGCCTGCTTTTCTGAATTCAGCATCTTTTGTTTACTGAGATTCATCAATGTTGATACAGGTTGATCTCATTCGTATTTTTCAACTGCTTTATACTATTCCATTTCATGATTAATATTCATTATTTGTTGTTGGTTTTATATAAATGATGGTGGTTTATGCATACTAATCGTATATCAAATAACTTCAATGAACTCATTATCTTTAATAGTTGTTCTATAGATTATTTTATTTTCTATGTTGAAAATTATTTCATCTGTGATAATAACATACTTTTTCTTCTTTTCATATAGTTGTTCTTTTTATTTCTTTTCCTTATGAGTATGATTTTGAAGACAAGTGCTAATACAGGCATCCCATCTTGTTTGTGACTTTTAAGGTAATGTTTCTTAGACTGGACCATTAAATAAGATTTTGCTGTGGGTTTTTGGTGGGCCTTCTCTATTTGGTTAAAGAAATTCCACTCAATTCTTATTTTGCTAAGGTGTTTTTTTTAATCAAGAAAGAGTGTTGAATTTTTGAAATACTATTTCTATGTCTATGAGGTGATAGCAGGTTATTCCTCACTTTTGTTAATGTGTTCAATTACATTAACAACTTTTTAATTATTCTTAATTTCTGAAATTAAGTCAACAAATTCAACTAAGTCACTATGTATTTTTTAATGCATTGATGGGTTTGGATTGTGAATACATGATTTAGGCTTCTTCTGTCTATTGTAAGTGAGATTGACCCATAATTTGCTTGTCTTATTAGTTACCTGAATTTCATATCAAACTCCAACTTTATTCCCTGATGCAATTTATATGAAATAATGATTGTTTATTCCTTGAAGATTTTGTGGAACTCATTATAAAACCATCTTTTTGCATCATTCTATTTATCTGTATTGTAGGTAGCTGTCAAAGTACTGATGCAATCTCCTTAATGGCTTTAGACCTATTCTTGTTATCTGCCTTCCTATTCACTCAGCTTTGATTAAGCTGTATTTTATCCGGGTTTTCAAATATATTGGTATAAAGTTCATCACAGTTAGTTCCTAACTTTCAAATCTATACTGTAAATGGGATTCATTCTCCATTTCAACTTCTATTTTGTTTTTGCATGTTCTTTTATTAATCAATATTGCCTAAGGATTGCTGGTTTTGTTACTTTTCCTAAAGAATCAGCTCTTAGTTGCTTCTTTGTATTATTTTTTCTTATTTCGTTCATTTTACTCTTCTCTTCATTATTTTCTTTTAGAAAAAAAGAAATTTAGAAAATTTAAATTTCCATGAGATTACCCCCACTGCTCTTTCATAACTTGATTTAGACTCTTACTTCATGAGTTTTAGCATTCTTTATATCTGCATATATCACTAGTGGTGCACAAAGAGAGTCTGGTACATAGGCCCTTAAAAAATGTGTAATACTTACATACTTAATAAAATGTGTCTTTAACAATGTAATAATCACCATCTCAAACTTGACAGTAGCTTGGTTTGAGTGTGGATGTTGCTTACTATAAGGAAGTAGTAAGTTAAAAGACAAAGTTCATTCAAGTAAAAATGGAAATAGTAGTCAAGTTGCCCAAGTTTGAAAAGAGTGTATTTTTCTAATATACACTGAAATCTAATTTTCTAATATAGAGTGTAAGAATTTTAGTTATGTACATTGGGTAAAGGTTGTTAATTGTGTTGTTCAAATCTCCTGTGTGCTATTTTTTTTAATCTGCTTGATCGATCAGTTTTTAGAAAAGCATGTTAAGATCTCACTATAAATGTATTTGCCAGTCCTTCCTTACATTTCTGACAATGGTTGCATTATATAGTTTGAATTTGAATTGTTAGGTGTAATTGAGCTCAGAATTATTATATATTCCTCATAAATTATTCCCTTAGTAATTAAAGAATGACTCTATCTCCAAAAATACCATTCTCTTGGGTCTTTTTTGGCTGCCATTAATATGGCAACCCTGGTTTTCTCTTAGTATTATTTGCTTGGTATGTATTTTTCCATCCCTTTATTTGCAACCTTAGTGTGTCATTAAGTTTTAGTATTCTTTCCATCACATCAGCCAGTTCTTTTCCTGGTTCGCTCTCCTTCACCAAGGTCTTTCATAGTCTTGAGTTTTGGAATGCTAGTCTGTCCACATGACACATATATCCAAATATCCAGATGGAAACAAGAAATCTTTAAGAGAAGTCTGGATTCTCACAAAAGCAAGTTAGAGCCCCTGGTTTGCATCTGGAGACGGACAAGGGACAGCATGAGCTCTGCAGTCTCCTGCCAGCCTAGGGAGTGCGTGTACAGCCGCGTGTAGTGGCCTGGTTGTAAAGCTGGGGTGCATACAGTTCTGCCTCCTGATATTTATAGCTCCATGTAGGTGGGGATGCTGCTCCTCAGAACAGAGAGAGAAGTTCTAAGCCCCAGGGAGACAATGTAAACCACTGTATGACTGATCAAGTGTCTTCCTCTAGCAGTTGTTTGACAGATTGTCACCCAGGCCTTAATTCCTGGTGATGGGGATTAAGGCAGAGGACCTCAGGAAACAAGGGGCCTGTCCCCAAGCCCTGCTGACACTGGAGATCTACTCTCAAAAAAAAAAAAAAAAAAAAAAAAAAAAAAAAAAAAAAAACAAGCTATGAGTTACTTCTGCTTCTATATACTGCTCTTCATTAAGTGAGCAGGCAGAATTAATTTGTCTTGTTTTTTCCAAAACATCCAGGCAACACTGGAGTCCTGAGGCTCCAAGGAAACTACCTTTCTGTCTCAGATCCACAGAAGGGAAAAACAAACCATACTCCACAGGATGGGAAATGTGTGTCTGGAGGAATGAGGACAAGAAGCACTCGCCCTTCAGTGGGAGGAGGAAACTGTGGCCCAGCTCTCCAGGAAGAGCTCTGCCAATTAGGAAGCAAGGATGCTGACCAGGCACCAGACTCCAATGTGGGACTCAGGAGAAGTGGCCCTGGAAAGCATTCCTAGGCAGGTGGTGTCCATGGAGGCAGTTGTGGACACCACAGTTCTGGTTCCTTATCAACCATTTCCTCGTTTGGGCCTCAGTGTCATTCTCTGTAAAACAAGACTACACCAGATCTGGTATTTCCAAACTTCATTTGATATCACTTTCACATTTTCTGACACATTCGTTTGCCAGCTTTAGTACTGACATTTCTCTTTACATTGACTTTGTTTTACTTCTCACCTTATCTTAATCACTACTATTTGTGGACTTATGGGTTTAATGTGACAGTTATATTTCTTTCTAAGACACATTGAATTAAATATACAAGTACTAAACAAACACTTTTTGAGGTCCATGTAGCCCCTGCAACCTCCTTGTATGCCATCAGTTATAAAATATATCAATAAATATCATGCTTGGAAGCTATTGAATGATCTTTAAGTTCCCCTACCATTGTAAAGAGTCTAAGTGTCCATGAAATCAGCTTTGACCCACATCCCCAAGACCCCAAAGAAATCAGTCAGGAGAACCAGAGGAATATTGAGTGCCAGGCCCCAGGATCTACACTGCCCATTGCTGCTCTGGTTCCTCCTCCGTGTTTGTTCCCTGGGAACTTTGTGAGAAGGTCCTCACTGCTAAAAGCACAGCCTAAGATCCAAGTTCACATCTGTACTTCCAAATCAAGTTTACAGATGGCTCATCCAGATTAAACAGAATACCATAAGCAAGACAGATGCCAGGTGCCTGCTTGGGAGAGTTCAGTGTGATTGGCATGTAGGTTTGGAGTCAAGCTTAATCACTACCAGATTACACACTATTGCTTGTCACCCTCCCCCCAAATGACACTAATCCCAGACTCTATTTGATCTTGATGTCCAACTAATGAAGGATTCACATCTTATACTTCCTTCTTGCAGCACAAATGCCATTTCTTACCTGCAGAGAGGTGCTCTGTGAGCCTGTGGCTGACTGATCAGCTTCAGAGCTGGGAGTATATGTGGCTTAGAGGGTGTAGGTATATTACTCCATGCAAATAAGGATTTTCAGTGACAACAACGAATCATACAGACCGAGCATTCAGAAAGCCATAGTGATATCTAGAAACTAATCATGGCATAGATTCTGTTTGGGTTGTTAGTTTGATTTTGGACCCTCCTACAGAATTTTGCTTAGACCACCTATTAGGTAAGGGGCATCTGAGACCTCATATCTATCACAGAGGAAAGAAGAATGGCCTAAAATCAGGATGCTTGGTGCAGAACTAGAGTTTGATTTCCATATGACGTTGGAAATGTCACTGACCTTCATGGTCCTAAACTGTACATCTGCAAACTGGAACTTATAATCCATGCTTTATTAACCTCCTAGGCATGTTGATTTTTTTTTTTATTGACTACTTATTGAGTAATGCTTAACACAGGCCCATGATTCTGAAGCCCAACAGAAAGGAGATCAGGATCCTAAAGAACCTGGAAGTCGCAGGGTTAATAAACTCAACAAAGACAATGACGAGGGCATTAGTAACTAAGCCCAACTCTTGCATCATCATGGAGACATCAGGCCACGTGCGCAGTCTAGCTGGCAGCAATGCATCAGGACTGAGCCTCCTCCTCTAACCAGGGTGACCATATGACTTATTGGAACACTTCTGAGAGCAAAAGCAGGCACTGTTAATAATTATGCCTGGACAGTAGGTGTAAACCAGAACTGTCGTAGGCAAAATAAGATGGGTGGTCATTCCATCCATAAGTTGAAGAAGTAGCTAGAGGCATTTTCCTTTCTATAAACTTCTCTATGTAGAGTTTGGTAGAAGTGTCTGAAAATCCATGTTAGACAGACCAGAATGTCCTGGATAAATTGCAGTATTGGGAACCAGAGTCTATTGAAATCTTCTACCTTAAATTCCTAGACTTGACACCTTGCAAAATACTAACCAACTCAAATGTTCTAGGAAACCAACAAAACTCGTATTCTTGCAGTTTATGTCCTGAAAGCCTTCATCACTGGGACAAACAAAATAGAAGTGAACCATGGTGGAGCCACCCTGCAAAAGCTCAGTTCCTTGCAGTCCCAGATTTACAACCTTTTCTGGGTGCTGAGGATGGAGCTGTCACCAGCACCAGGTGGCTCTGCAACACAGGGCTGAGAGCCCAGCTTCAGGGCTTGAGAACCACCCTCCCCTGAGTATATTGCCATCTTTTTAGAGAGGTTCTGAGCTATTCATAAGGTGTTCCTTTCATCCAGTGTCTGTAAGAGAAATCATAGTGACCTCTCATTGCAACCAACTCCCCTAACATGGATATTCCCAGAAACCTCAGGAAATGTATGAGACGCTGCTGTGAGTTCACCAAATACAAATCTAGTTTCCTTTCCCAGTCTTGCTTGTAGGCATATGGGGCCATGTATATGATTCTGGGCAATGGAATATTGACAAGAGTAATTTATGCCACTTCTAGGACTGGCCTTTAACACTCCTCTGGATAATCCTACTCCCTCTCTCTTCCCTTCATCCTTCGCCTTCAATCCACAAGCAGTGGAAAACCATGAGGCCTGGGGAATAGCAGGGCCTGGGTCCCTGGAGGCATGGAACAGAGCCTCCCACATGCCCTCCTCTTTCACCAACTCACTTTGAACTATGACATGAACGAGATAGGCATTTTATTGTGCTAAGCCACTGAGTCATTGTTGTTGTTGTCGTTGTTGTTTTTAAATGTTTATTTATTTTGAGAGAGAGAGAAAGCATGAGCATACATGAACATGTGTGAGTGAGGGAAAGGCAGAGAGGGAGAAAGAGAGAATCCCAAGCAGACTCCAGCACTGTCAGCTCAGAGCCCAGTGTGGGGCTCGATCTCACAAACTGTGAGATCATGATCTGAGCCAACATCAAGAGTCAGATGTTTAACCAACTGGGCCACGCAGGTGCCCCTTTGTTGTTGTTTGGTATCCTGACCAATGTAAGGAATTTTCAAACTAGCCTATGCCAAAGCAGTAAGGAGGGGATCCCCATGTCAAATGGAAACAGTGTGGGGTCACAGTTCTGGATTTTCTGGATGAGTGTTGTCCTTTATGAACAAGAATCAGTCAAGGGAATTACTGAACTGTTTTCATACCCACATCCCCTCGAAGGATTCAGGGACTCAGATATTCCCAGACTTCTTAGTTCTGTGCAGTGGGATGCACTTGTGCCTCCCAAAGTGTAGGGTGTAGGATGGGAGCTAGTCATCCCCTGACCCAGCTCCAGTTCTACCCCAACCTTTCCTGCCACGCATACCAAAAGAATTTCGCCAGATGACCTGCTTAACACATGTACCATTTCTCAACTTTTCCAGTTAAGAAGTTCTCCCATTTATCTGATCTCAATCCCTCTTCCAACAGAAAAGTCCCTTGCACTCTTTATTCCCTTGGGGAGAATGGTTCTTAACCTCTCCCACTCTGCTCCAAACATTTGCAGTCACCCTCTTCCCCAGCTCCCATGACCCCGTCCCCGTGCCGCCCTTGTGTCTGCCCATGGTTCTGAGCCCCTGCCCTGCCCTGGCCCACCAACCACACTGTGTGGCCAAGAAGCAGCCAAAGCACTCTAGAACAGGCGCAAAGGAAGCCAGAGAGGCAGCGTCTAAGCTTTTAGTTACAGCTATTTCCTTGGACATTGCCTTGCTCGTCCAGATGGTGAGCTGGGTAAACAAGAAGTCCCTGTTCTCCATCAACATGTCAGTGAGCGCCTTACTCTCAGGCATCTGCCAAGCTGGGAGTACTGTCTCCGTTTAGAGTTTGGCTCCCTTGGCGTGCCAGAAATGTGCCCTTGTGTAAACACTCAGAGCACTTCCTCCAAGGAGGACACACGGACAGAGCTGTGAACACCTTGCTCCCGCTGGCATAAGGAAACCAGAAATATCACTCTCCTTCTCCAGGCCCTCTACTCAGCCACCCCAGCCCATCAGCTGCCATACTGCCCCCCCCAAACATAGGCACACACCCAACTGAGTCAATTTCTATCATATCCCAACCGCCTGCCAGTTTTCCCGAATCTGTATTCAGCTGCTGCCCTCCCACCCCCCACCCCCCGGCTCTGCTACTTACCAGCTGTGTGACCATGGGCAAGTCACTTAACCTCTCTGAGCATTTGTTTTCTCAAACAAATAATAGAATAATACCACTCATCATATAAAAGTCTCTCCTTGCCACTAGGACTTGAGAAGATACATGCTCGGCCAGAGGACTTCAGATATACAAGCCCTGATATATCCCAGGGTTTCTCTGCAAGTGTTAACCTCTTTCCTCTTCTTTGGTGCAGCTTAGGGAAATCTCCTATCTGGCATTATTTCTTGTACCAACAAGAAGTGAGTAAGAACCTAACAGTTGGGCCAGTCTCATGCTTTAAGGTCAGGTTTATTGTGAGCCATGTTGTCTGCTCACTGATGCTGAGAATCTCCCTCCTACCTACTGGCCCTGAGAGCCTCCCCTATTGCTTCCCATAACCCCAATGACTGATTACTTCTTAACTTTCATCTCACATGCCAGGATTCATGATCTACTGTCTGTTCCTGCCTCTGACATCTGACCTCTGTCTTATCAGTACCTAACTGGTGGCTCTTCTCTTCTGTTTCCCATCATCTCCATGCCTGGGCCCTCAGTTTGTTTCACATGAATAAATGATCAAATGAATTCCAGGGCCATATAAGCACTAAGGAAACTGGAAAATGATATATGGACTTAAATCCTCAAACTTCATTCATCACTTTAGGGGATTTGTACTCCCTATTAAAAGTACTCCATGACATTATTTTTCTAGTTCTGGTAGGAAGTTGTGATACATTTCCTAGAAGACAGGAAAATTTTGCTACCAGTGAATGTAAAATCTCTTCTGAAAGGGATCTAGGCAGAGATCACATTTTGTCCTCCTAAACAGAGCCTGCACAAACACATGGCCTGGGAGCTAAGAAGCCAACTTCTATCCCTCACTGCATTCCTAAGTCTCCAAGTTGGCCTGGGCAAGTGACTTTGCCTCTCTCATCAGCACTGGCTTGGAGCTCCCTCAGTGTCTGCATAAATACAAGCCAGGGGAGGACACTAGGCTACATCAGAGGTATGTTGGAGCCAGCTCCTGTTAGCTTGCTAGAACCCAATTGTTACATTTTCAGGAATTCTGCAACCCAGGTAATAAACCACTAGTAGCTTGAAGTTGGCTACAGTGGGGTATTTATACCAAGGGAACTTGCAAATCCTCCAAATAAGGGTGTTTTCCCTTAAAGGGTCAGTTGTTAAACATTTGCCAATACCCACCAATTGCATGCCATGTTCCCTCTCCTCTGAGCACTAAGGGAAGCCAAAATGGCACAGAACTTAAAGCCTCAGTTTCCCTCTCTGTAAAATGGAGGGAAAGGCCCTTGCTTCCTACCTTCAAGGCAGGCACAGCCTCAACGTGGGGGGAAGCAAGGGTCTTCCTGGTGGTGTGGCTTGTAGGAATATGGATAAGATGGCCCCATCTGGACCCTAATCACTGCAGGTGGCTTCTGAAATATAAACTTGATCTTGTCATTTTTCTGCCCCCAAACCTTTGATGACTCCCTATTGCCTCCAAGAAACAGTCAAAATGTTACCTTTATCATCTTATCCAATCTACTCCTCTGGTTTCCTCTCCATCCACTCCAGGCTACACCCCTTCCCCCAGCCACAAACAATGGCTGTTTTCCATGTAATTGTCTGCTCACTATGCCCCTTTATTGAGTAAAAGCACCTGCACTTTTGGAGGGAGAGTAGAACCCGTTTTATGGGTTAAATATCTGGAATGCATGAGGGGCAACGAGGGACTAATAAAGCATGACAGAAGGCATTGCCTCCGAGATGAGGCTCTGGAGGCAGACTTCCTACACAGGAGCCTCAGTTTACCACTTGCCTGTTGTGTGACCTTAAACAACTTACTTAACCTCTCTGAGCCTTATCTGCAAAACAAGAACAGTAGCAGTACCTATCTCATGGGATTGCTGTGAGGATTAAATGGACGGCTGCATGGCAAGCACTTAGCACAATACCAGGTACAGACTTAACATTCATGAAACCCTAGCAGATATCATCATCTTCATCATCACCATCGCCATCACCACACGTCACCATTTATTAGCCTCAGATCATCATCATCACCATTACTAATCCCACTCACGGCGTCTTGGACCATAAGTAAGTCTCTGGCCATTCATTCTTCTGTGCTCTTCTGTCCTTAGTTGAGTTCTCTTTGGACCTGGAAAATCTCAGAAAACAAGTGGAAACAAGCATTCCTACCATATTGACAAGGACAGACTTTGCAGATTCCTAGGATCCAATTAACAGTCCTGACTTTTCCAGTCGCTCACAAAACCCCACACTATGGTCAGATAAACAACCTCACAGACAAATAGGAGAACCATATATAAAATACACAGAGAGGGGGAGTTTGCTATAAAGGAGTTTTGGCCTGGGACTCTCCTCCCTGCACAGCTCATAGTAGCCCAGCCAGAGCACTTTGCTGAGAGCATATCCCCCTGGAAGCTATGTGTCTTCCAACTGGAAGCTTAGTGTGGGGTAGTCCTGCTCCAGAGCCTACCAAAGCAGCAGAAGTGCCTTGGAGATCTGGTGGTTTGTCACTGGAGACTTGAAGGGGAAGAGGACCCAGTAAGAGCAAATGTCTTGTAACAGTTAGAAAATGCTATCTGTGTTCTAATGCGACAATACTGTAGCCTTTAATGACCCCTGTGGCCAGGCACATAGTGTTCAAACTCCCTAGTTTGTTGGTCCCTCCCCATCTGACTCATCTCAAAACATCAGCTAGAGAACAGAAGCTTCTTCATCATATATTCAAACCCATGTGCACTTATCTGAAGAACTACTGAGGAGAATCTAACAGAGAAGGTGATTGTCCTGAGAAACCCGTGCCCTCTGGGGACAAGGAGGGGGCTCCAGAGACTGGACACTTTCCATCTGGAGGCAATGGCACAGCATCTGGGGTGGGGGGAAGGGAGAGAACAGTACGGTCCTTTGTGTGTCCCTCGGATGGCCCAGGCCTGGGACCCACACTGGACCCTGGCTTGTGGGGGATGGGGTGGGGAGTGGGGATAAGATGGAAACACAGGAAAAGAATGGAAGCCATTTCACTAAAATCTCTGAGGCCGGGCAGCACAGAGCAGCTTGGGCTGGTGAAGTCGGCTTTCCCATGCAGGTCACTTTAGGAACATTTTAAGGCAAACGATGGAAACTGCACCAGAAGCCAGAGAAGAACAAGGGAATAATCAGGAATGGGCGTGAAAGGAAACCAGTGGGAACCGAGTATTCGCTTCCAGGACAAATCCTAGAGCACATGATGCACTTTGGGGACACTCAACACCATGTGGAAGGAATCTTGGTGGACCTGAGTTTCCTCTTAGAACCATAGAGGCAGAGCCAGGCAAATAAAAGCTTCTGACTCCAGTTGTGATATCCTATGAATACTGGTTGTTCCCCAGCCCTAGGGAAATGGGACTGTGCTTCTCCCCAAAGCACCCCCACGGCTTACTAACAGAGGTGGTTTGCCTGAGCAATTCTCCTACGTTCTCTGTGCCTGTTTCCTCCTCTACAGTAGAACCTACCTCTAGGGCAGATATGAGGACTGAACTGATTAATGCATGCAGAGTATTTTGGGTGGCATCTGGCACACCACACCATCATCTTCTTCATCCAGAGGGAAGGAAGGATGGCATAATAGTCCCGGACTCAGCTTGTCAGGGTTGGTCTTCCAGCCCCTCCCCCTTATTCACTGTGAGCCCCTGGGGAATGCCTTCAATCCGTCTGTGTCTCTGCTCTCTCTCTTCTCTGAGTGAGGACAATACTCATGCCCATCCCTCTGGACTGTCCCAGGGATTCAAGAGCCCAGTGTGAGAACTAAGAGCTGGTGTTCACTGTCTAGTGGTCTTGCAGGGGTCTCCTAGACCCTGGCAGCCCAGCACCCCTGTGGGAAAATACTCAGCCTTGCTTCAGTGCATTAGCCCACGTGTCCCCCTACCCACTTGTCCTTTTGTATTTTAGGGCTGAACCCAATCCCACCTCTTCCAATAAATCTCCCTCCCACAGTGAACCCTCCCTTTCTGACCTCTGACCTAACATGCTCTCACACACTGGCACACACAGGTGTCCTCTGCCCCAGGCACCTGCTCAGGAATGGACCCCATGAAGATATGCAGGATGAGGTCATAAACTGGAAAGGCCCCTACCTTCACCCTGAGATTGAGGGGGAAACAAAGAAATTAGGGTCAGACACCCTAATGACAAATGTCACCACAGGGATAAGCTCAGGTTGGCATGGAGAGGAGACCCTGACCAGGAGAGGTGTCTGGAGAATCAAGCCCCTGTGCTGAGTCCTGAAGGGGAAGGCGCTAAATTATAGAAACTTACCCTCTCCCATTTCTAGACGCCCGAAGTCTGAAGTCAAGGTCTTGGCATGGCCGTAACCCTTACAAAGGCTCTAGGGGCAAGTCCTTCCTCGCTTCTTCCAGTTTCTGGTGCCTCCCAACTCTTCCTCTATCTTCACCTGGCTTTGTCATCTGTCCTTTGTGTGTCTCTGGTAGGAATACTTACCATCGGATTTAAGGCCCAGGCAGATAATCCAGGATGATTGCATCATGAGGTCTTTCACTTAATTACATCTACAAAGACCCTGTACCCGAATAAGTCACACTAGCAAGTTCCAAGGGCTAGGATATGGACATATCTGTTTGGAGGCCACCATTAAACTCCCTGCACAGACAGTGGAGTAGTATGAGTGAGGGGATGGTGGCCAGGAGGATGGGGTGTTTTCCTGTCTCCCACAGGCCCTCTGGGACTCTGGGACTCTGAGCCTAAGACACTAGTGTTGACAAGGGGGTCTTCCCACACCTCTGTGTCTTTCAATTCACCACACACCACATGCTGCCAGCAGCCCTGCTGTCTCCACATTTTCCCCTAACACACACACACACACACACGCACACATACCGGTGGAGATGAGTGGACACGTGGTCCTGGAGAGCAGGCTCAGATGCACCAGCCTTGCTGGACTGGGCACTCCTTGGAATGACAAGGTTCTTCCATCCTCTGAGGTGGGCCCTGGCCAGGCTGGCATGTTCCATGGCCAGAAAGGCAGTTCCCTCCCTCTAAACTGGGCTCAGAGCCACCTCCCTGAAGCCAGCCCTGATTAGCCACACCCTCCCTCTCCCCCCACCCCCAGCATTTGTCATCCATTAGTGCTGGTTTCAAGTTCCATCTCTTCCACTTCCCTGTGGGACAGACTTTGGACCTGGGACTTAACTTCTCTGACCCTCTGTTTCCTTAACCATGGACACAGACAATAAGTCTTGGCCGGCTGGTCTCAGGAGCATATTGTGAAGACACGCAGCATAAAGGGGTGTGAAAAGCACTTGGAACATTGTAAACATGATAGCAAAATGAATTAAGTCATCCTAAAACTGTTTTGATGCAAGTTATTATACATGTGAATATCTAGTGCACACAATACACACACACAAACTCACTTTTATTATTGGTTTATACCGTTGCTCTATGACCTGCTGTCCTCATTTTCAAGTTACATGGCTGTCATCATTTCAATTTGTACTTGCAGATTCATAAATGATTTTTTTTGCAGTTCCTGGTTTTGTATTCCTGCCTCCCCACAATGACACAGGGTCCTGAGCTCAGAGATGCCTCTGTTTCTCCAGGGTCATGGGATTCCATGCCAGGTGGGAATCAGTGTCACTGATGAGTTGGCTGGCTGGTGGACTGTTGTCCCGGAATGAGAGGCACTTCACTGTCTTGTCCCCACTCAGCTGCCCCTGCAGTCATCAGGCTCAGTGGCTTCCACACAGGCCATTCCAGGTGTGGAAAGCATGGAGTTTGCAGCCCCCTACCTAATACCCCAAGAACTCCCCTTGGTAGGAACTTTGACTCCACAGGGGATGAGGCTGACACAGCCCTCCATCACCTCCTAGAGGCAGCCTATCTGTCTCTTTGCTGACGCGGTTTCTTTACAGCTCATAGTTTGGGGCCTTCTGAGAACAGGCGACTTCATAGGCAGATTTTCCACAGCCTGCCTGAGCCCTCCAGCTGGATGAGAGCCTGCACGCTCTGGCTTGCTGATTTCTTTGCCCCCAGTTTGAGGGAAATTCTTCCCCGCAGGTCAGTAAGGCACTTGCCTCTTTACCCTGGGAGGGAATGCAATGTTTATCCCACATTGTTAGGCAAAGAGTGGCCAGTGGCCACTGGAACTGCTGGAATTCTAGCCTGGAAGCAGGGAACCAAGGTTCTACTTTCTGCTACTAGTGGGCTGTGTGACTCTGGGCAAGTTACTGCACCTTTCTGGGTGTGTGTAAACTCTTCTGCACAAATGAGAGGCTTAGATCTAAGGGTGTCTTCAGCCTCTTCCTGCTAAGGTTCTGAATTGCTTCTCATTCTGGGGCCTAACCTTATGTATGTATGTGTGTATGTGTGTGTGGGGGTGGGGGGTGGTCACTATTTTCCCCTCAACCCATTCCTGAACTGGCTTGGAGAGTGTATTGGAAGGGTCAGAGAGAAAGCCTCCCATGGATGATTTTCCCATGGCACATTTTGCTCTTTTTATTAATTCATTCAATAAATATATATTCAGTGCCTAAAATGTGCCAGCACTGGTCGGGGCACTGAGGGATTTGTTGCGAACAAAAGAAGCAACATCTCTATCCTTATGGAACTTGGGTGACAAACAATAAACCAAAGATGGTAGGATATACGGTACATCAGGTGGTGATAAACTAAAAATTAAGCAAGGAGAGGCATGAGAGAATGCTGGAAAGGGAGGTGGATGATCAGGGAAGGACTCACTGAGTATTGAGGAAGTAAGAGTCCAGGAAAAGGGGCATCCCAGAACCCCAGGCTTGTGTGGAGCCTGATATAATAAGCAAAGAGGCCACCGTGGGATCTGCCGAGTCTCAGCCAGGTAGCTGTGGGAATATGTGAGGATGGGGAGTGTGGGGGTCTTTTCAGGGCACTCAGAGCTCTGGCCCCCTCCCCCACCTGCCAAAGGCCTTGAGGTAAATGGCTAAGTTCCAGGAATAAGAGGGGGAGGGACAGGGTCTCAAGTAGCCTCTGAAGGACACATAGCATGCCATCCATTAGCATCTCTGTCCAAGTCACTCCCAACTGACTCCCAAGCTTTCCCAAATGCAACCCTGCCCTCTGAGTCCTGGACTTCTTCCTTGCTCTCTTCCTCCCATGGAGCCATGGCCCCCAGAGCCCTGCCTGGCTGCCTTCTTGCCCCATGCATAGCACACCCACCCCCAGCCACTGTCTGTGCCTTCCTCTCCCAAGGCTGACTCTGTGTCCAATCCGTTGTCCAAAACCTCCCGTGACGCAGCTCCTCTCTATAAGGTGGTGCCACTGGAGGGCAGGTAGGGAGAGATCTGAGCATAGACATCTGGGAAAAGGAGAGAAAAACATGGTAAATTAAACCAACTGCTACTGCCTTTGAAGGCAATGTCATTGCAGCTGCTGAGATGAGAGTCAGGTTGCTTTGGCCTGAAGCCCTGGGACATTGGAGAGAAGAGCATGGTGGGTATTCATGGGCTCCCCAGCATAAGAAAGGAGCCTCCTTTCTTCTTGCCTAGGGTCCAGCTTCTGCCAACCTTCCTCTCTTCAAGAAGACCCCTGGTCCCCACTGCATGGCCTGTCCCACCTAACACCAAAGTCCCTGGGAGAAACACAATGATCTGGCCACCGTAAGGGCTTTAAAAATAGACTGTGGATCCCCTGCAAAAAAAAAAATAATAATAATAAAAGAGAGAAAGAAAGAAAGAAGAAAAGAAAAAAGAAAAGAAAAAAGAAAAAAATCTGTGGCTAAAAATAACTCTCAGCAGCTAAGGGAGGAAAAAAAGAAACTGCAGCAAAATTCAACTGGAGCAGTGACTTTCCTGCCTCTGATGTTCCGGGTCAGTTACAGCAGTGGGGAAGGCTAGGATGGGGGCGGGGAGGAAAGGAGAGAGGAAGGGAGAATGGGGGTCCCACAAGGACAGGAAGAGAATCAGCATAGCAATCTATAGCACACGCTGCTCTCCAGTCCCTGACTTCTGGTCCTTGGACCCCTTCCTGGTCCCGGCAACCTGACAGCACTCAAGACAGCAGAAGGGAGCTGCAGAGCCTCAGCTGGCCACAGGAGCTGTGCAGACTGGCAGAGGGGACCTGGGGGCAGGCCCTGAAGTGTCCCAAAGACACGAGTTCAGGGAGAGCAGTGCATCAGGATGGCATCTGATGTTGACAGTTCCTACTATCCAAAAAGCTGCAGAATGGCTAAGGGTTGAGGGCAGATGCTCTGTCTTGAAAAGCTGCTGCTTTTTGCACTCAACAAGAGACAAAGAAGCTTTTTTGGACATTGTCACAAGGAAGTCAGAATTTGTATCCAGGACATCAGTGCAGGGGGTGGGGGAACCCCATGGGCTCTTATTTAAGATCCCTTTCAGTGGCTGGCAGGAAGGAAAGCTGTGTAGGACAGAATGGCATGGAGACATGGTTTTCCTTACTAAAAATGCTTTACAAAGTGTGTTTGAGGTGGCAAGGACACACACACACACATGCATTCATACACACACACACACACACACACACACACACCTTTTCATTTAGATCTATAAAAGAAGGACTCTGCTCATTTGCTCATACCAAAAGCTATCACAGTAAGCTAGAGAAAAATCAGGCAACTGCCTGTAAAGAAAAGGTTTGGTCCCACCATTTAGTTGCAATCGGGGCTCTATCTGAACATTGGATTTGTGCGTGTTGGTCACAGAGACAAGAAAATGTTCATAAGCTAATTAGAGGATTGTTGGGGCAAGAGAAGTATCCCTTAGGAGAAGTATGGGTGGATCTGGGAAATATGCACCAACTCCCCAAACTAAATATTTACTGCCTATGTTTTGTTACCATAATTTGCCATAGAGGTGGTACTCCCACATGCACAGAATGGCACACACTTACACACACATAGAAATTTGTCCCTCAAATGAATTAGGGCTCAAAATACACATCCAGCGCACCAATGATCTTACCTATTTTAGTGTTGCCTGGACTCGTATCTTTTCCCCCAAATTGCTAGGCAGCCACTTTCATGCCAATAAAGGAAAGAAAGGGGTTTTTGGTGGCTGGAATGCAAATCCCTTCCAAATAATCTGTGGGGGATTCAGCTCTCTCCAATATCCACCCACCCAGTGGAGAGAAGAGGGCTTACTGAGTGAAGAAGAGGCGGGGATGCCGTGCAAATATCCGGTGGCAAGTTCCTGGAAGGTGGGCAGTGCATCTCCTTCGCTGCCTGCCTGCCTGTGGTGCTGCTCAGGATGCAGGAGTCCCCAGATGACATTGGCTAATGGGGAACAAGGAGGGAACACACAACAGCTCCTGGACACGCTTCTTTGCAAGGGCAGGGCAGGTAAATACCGTCCTGGTCATTTTGTGTGTTAGCCTTGAGGACTGCCTCACTTGGTGTCTTTCTCCCAAAAGAATTCTTTCACCTTCCCCACCCTAAGGAGCACAGTCTGATTAGCACCATGGTCATTGGGGTCAACAGAGACCTCGGAGCTGCCCCCCCACCCCCACCCCAGGCTTACACCCGTTCCACAACACACCTGGGCAGGAAACATTTTGGTGCAGCCAGCCCGGCCCTCCCCTACTGTCACCTTGCACAAGCCCCCTTCTGCCTCTTCTCCATCTACAAAAACAGGGATAGTGATCATCTCATGCCACCGAGATGATCTCTTTGATCTCTTTGATGCATCTCTAGCTTCACAGGGTCACCGTGTATGCGCTTTGAGACAACGGGAGGGAAACCAAACACCTGGAAAAAAAAAAACAATCCCCACTGCCCGCCAAACCCCAGTTCGCCAAGGTGTCCGTGCACATCAGGATTGCAGTGCTATGCTGCTGCGGCTGGGCTCCGTTTTGCTCACTCTTTTCAGTACTTTTCCTCTTCTCAGACTCTCAGGCCTGCGAAGAAGCAGTCTTGGCTCCCCCTGCTGGCCAGAAGCTCCCCGCACCAACTGGGATCTCCCCTCAAACGTGGTAATTAGTAGTTCAGCTCATTGACTAACGGTGGGAAAAGGGACTGTCCTTGTTTCCTTGGAGATCTAGCTGCTCACGCATTTATTGCGTGGACTGCTCTCTATAAGCTGGACAATCCCTGGCTTATTGTCAGCTCAGTACTTGCTGCACTGGATGTAGACGACAACGGGTGTCCTCACTGCACTCCAGGCCAGTATTGCTCAAAGTATGATGTCCTGACCTGCAGCGTTGGCATTAGTGGGAGCTTGATAGGATCAGGGAGCCCACCACATGGGCCCAGGATCTCTGAGCAGCCGTGTTTTCCACTCCACACTGCACCTCATCCCGCTCATGCATGGCGGGTAGGGGAAGGCAAGTTATAACCCATTTCTCTGGACACCCAGCCACCTAGGACTGTGGGAAGGGGACCCGGACAGACCCTGAGGAAGGACAATGCAGACTCTCAGCCCTGCGTGGATTCACACAGCAGGTTTGGCTGGTCATGAAAGGACCCTGTGGAATGACCTGTCTCATAAACTCTTCCAAATTAGGAGGTGCCACGGGCACCCAAGGGCAGCTCTGGGTCTTTGTTTTCCATTTGGCCTGTGGGAGAAATACAAGTGGTCGTGGCTCCCTCTAGTGGAGTTGTCAGAAATGGAAAGTGGCTCTAACTGAACTGGCTGGGGAAGGCACCTGCTGGAGATTCAGAGCTGATGAGTGTGGCCCAGATTCTCACATACATCATCTCAAGTAGTACATACAGTTTTGGAAGGAAGCTTTTTGTTTTGTTTGTTTTTGTCACCTCCAGCATGGGAGGCTGTGACTTCAGGGACCAGCACTCTTGATCTCTGGCTTATAAGGTTCAGGGTCAGCAACATGTCAGAAGCTAGAAAGCCAGGAACTCTGACGTCTTATGCGGAAAGCCCCTTCCAGCCACTGCCACACCATGGACAAACCTCTTTCACTTCTCTGGGGCTTGTTGGAGGTGGAGTGCAGGTCAACCTGCTGATCTCCTGTCTCCAAAATGCTCTAAAACACTTTGGCTGAAATGAGCTCACTGTCTATTGCTCATCTAGGAGGAAGACACAGCATTCCTCAAACCTCCTATGTTTGGAGGGAGCCTGAAGGTCACCAAGAACTTTCATGAACATCACTGCACTTTGCTCTCTCAACCATCACCTTATGCACCTTATCCTGACCTTTCTGAATCGTCCACAGCCAACAGGCTGGCTTTGTGTTCGGAGACTGGGCTCAGAGATGAAGGATCCTCCCATGTGGCCCACAGAGCCAGATTCCTGGCCAAGAGTTAATCAGGGCTGCTGGCCTGAGTTTGGAGCTCAGTGAAAATGACACTGAGAAATTCCACTCTTCCTTAGCAGGAGAGAAATGTCTGTGTGGCCCATCCCATGGTAGGTATGGGAATAATAATGATGGTTAGCACTTAGACATGCTTCCAGCAGGCCTGGCACAGTTCTAAACACTCTTCTTATATACTAACTCATTTTATCCTCACAACAACTCTCTGCCACAGGTAATCCATAAACCTGCCATTCTTGCACAGATACCAGAATAATTTTGCTGAGAGCCAAAGTTACCTGGCTTTTATAACTGACTGCCACTGAGTATAGATGCCTTGTAAGAATTGTGTTCTTTCAATTGCTCCGTAAGCAAGGGGAGAGGGCTTTCATTTTCCATTATGTACCTGAAAATTAGTTTGCCCTCGGTTATCCACATTGTAATATTGTGATTTACAAAAAGAAATATATATTTGGTCTTCATCCTGTTTCTGGTGCAGAACTCCAAAAACACTTGGAATTTCCTAAGTGATAGGAGCTATCAAGGTGTCTTTTGTTATGTTAATGAGGCAACTTCTGGACTGTACCTAAGGATGGGGGCTAGTGGCCAGAAGAAATCACCGTGTGATCAGAAGGTTGGAACTTTCAGCCCTTCCTCTCTGACCTCTGGGGAGGAGAGAGCGGCTGGAGGTTGAATCAAGTGTCAACAGCCAATGATTTGATCAACCATGCTTATGGAATAAGGCCTCCATAAAGAGAACAGTGAACTTCTGGAGAAGTGAACACATGGAGATTGGGCATTTGGTGAACTCGGGTCAAGCATAGAAGCCCTGTGCCCCTTACCCTATACTTTGCCCTATGCATCTCTTCCTCTGGCTGTTCCTGAATTACAGGCTTTTATAATAAACCAATAATCTAGTAAATAAAACATTTTTCTGACTTCTGTGAGCTGCTCTAGCAAACTACGGGAATGCAAGGAGGGTGTTGTAAGAACTGGTCAGTCAGAAGCGCAGGTGCAGTCAATGTGGGACTTAGCCCTCAGCCTGAGGGATCTGAGGCTTCCTTCAGGTAGACAGTGTCAGAATGAGTTGAATTGAAGGGATCCTGCTGGTGTCAAACAATTGTTTGGTGATGTTGGAAAATCCCCACACATTGTAATTGGAATCAGAATCATAAACACGATGGAGTTAAAGATCTTGGAATTACTACATGGCAAGAGATACTAGAGATCATTTGGTCCAGTTCTCCATTTTTCAGGTGAAAGGTCTTGATGTGCATCACATAGTGAGTTTAGGGTTGGCCCCAGGTTCCCAGAGTCTCAGCCCAAAACTCTTCCCACTCTACCATGTTGTGGCCATCACACACTTAAGCAGATGAACAGAGACCCCCAACACCATTCCTTCTGTGGCCCACTCAGCTCCCTTGTCTTCAGCCAACCCATCTGAGCTCAAGAAGAAAAAATTCGTCTGACAGTAGCCTCAGGCACCGAAAAGTGCCTGATATCTTACCTAAAACAAAGATAATAGTCACCCTAGAATGGTGCATTCCACAGGTAGTCAGATGGTAGGGAGCAGGGACAGTGTGAGGGCAGTCTGTGAGACTAGGCCTCCTGCTTATAACATGAGGGGTGGCCATCCTCCTTTATCCATCTACTCTGGACAAGGCCTCAATGGTCCCTCTTCAGGAGCCATGATCAAGGTCTTCTCAGCTCCCACTGATTTTTCTTCTTTTCTCAGACTGATTTGGGGTTCTACTGGTCCTTTCCATGCACCCCACCTTTTCCTTCCCCATTGTGTCTGCTCCAAGGTATTTTTGCCTCCTGCTTCTTATTTAGGTATGGTTTCCACCGGGATGTGACAACACTTTGCCTGTCATTTCCCAGCTGGGGCCAGTGCCAGTCACGTCCCCAACTTTCCAGGAATGGTCTGAGTTGAAAAAGAACCTTCCAGACAATCTGTCTTTGTGGCCATAGACTTGGGTGGCAGTCTCCTGGTCCCATGGCACTCTGCTTATGGGTGTTCTGTCACTTGGCTGCTCTTGTCTGAGTGGAGAGAATGAGAAATGGGCAGAGGGTAGTGAATAAAATCAGGGAGTGGGTATGTGGAGCAGGGAGACTGAGACACTGAGAATGCATCACAGAAGCTCAGATGTAGCCCATACCAGATATGGGGTCAGGAAGAGAACAGGGCAGGAATGACAACAGCTGTGGCTCTCCCACTGGCTTCCTAGAGAGGAGCTGAGGTTAGGGTGGATTTGAGTACACAGCCTGCTTGCCTGGATGAGTGTCATCCCATTGGCCAGCTTCTGGGAGGGGGCCTCCGGGCCTCCAGCAGCAGCCAGAAAGGGTTGTCCAGCCTCCACGTCTTCCTTTTTCTCCACACACACCCTGAAACCCCCAACCCTAGAGTCATCCTTGCTTCTTTCTCTCACACCCCCTCATCCAATTCCTTCCATCATCACCCCCACTGCTGACAGTGGCCCAACCTGACATCAGTTCTCCCCCAGACTATTCAAACAACCTCCTAACTGGTAAACTCTATTAAAATCCTATTGCTTCTCTGCTCAGAACCCTGGGGAAAAGACTTCCCTCCAACTCAGAGTACAAGCAAAGTTTTTTCAGGAGCCTGTGATACCTTGCCTGGTTGGCCACCCAGCTCTTTCAGGCTTTATGTCCTGCTCCTCTCCTGCTTGCCCGCTGCCCTCCAGCCACAGTTGAGGGCACACTGGCCTTCTTGCTGTTCCTAGAGCATGCCAGGGATGCTCACATCTTAGGGTCTTTGTACTGGCTCTCCCCTCTACCTAGAATGTTTCCTCCAGCTGCCTTCATGGTTCACCCCTTGACTTCTTTTGCTCTTGACTTAAACATTACCTTCTAGGTCAACCTTTCCCTGTCTCCCCTATTTTAAGCTAATCTCTACCCCCGCACCCCACTGTATTCCATAGCTCCTTTCTTGATTATCTTCTATTACCTTCACACTCACCTAGTAAACAATATATTTGAGTAATTTATTGTATCCATTGCCTGTGTCCCCACACCAGAACCTAAACTTCATAAGGACATAGATTCTTGTTTTTATTCATTGACCTGGCACAGAGATACTCAAGGAACACTTGTTGAATGAAAGATCAAACAAATGGTGGACACAGCTTGGGAGAAAGACCTTCACAAGAAATGTTAGGGTTATAGAGCTTCTCTAGTAAGAAGAGAAGCCTAGGAGGGTAAAGGATGTATACGTGTGTGTGTGTGTGTGTGTGTGTGTGTGTGTTGCAGGGAGGTTTGACAATATTTTCATTTGTAATAAACAACATGTGGTTCTTGATGATTTGTGTATAAGTGTTTTAACTTTATGTATTAACTAGAGTCAACACCTCATTCACTCATTCACCAGACATTTTATGAGTGATAATTCTGTGTCAGGTGCCCTGTTAGACATTACATGGGCACATGGCTAAAAATGTGGTACCTGTTGTAGAGATTTCCACAGTTATGGTAACAAATCCCCGCATTCAGAATATATCTGGAAGGGCCCAGGCATTATAGCAAACTGTAATTCCAGCCACACTTAATTAGGAAAGTAAATTCAGAGGGAAAAATCAGTGTCATGTGATTTGTTCCCCAAGAGAAAAACATACTTGGAAGAGTGACAGCCAGGTGGTATCTCCCCCTCTAGAGCACCTAGAAGGAAGCTGGAGAGAGACTATGTGGGCAGGAAGGAGGGACCTTCCAGAAGTAATCTTTCTCTCCTTCCCCTGAGGACAGGCCATGACAAGAAGAGCAATGAGGGTCTCACACACCAGAAAGAAGTCTTTCCTGCTCCTAGGGGATCCCATGCACAGCATCATCTGGGTCCTAGGAAAGTCATGAGAAATATAACGCTGACCTTGACATTGCCCATCAGCATGTATATATAAAAGGCAAACAACTCCTAGCCCATGGGTTACCTTCTTGGAGAATGTCCCCAGTCCATGGTAGGGTTGATGCAGAGGGTATTCAAGCACCTTTTCTGATCACCTGTGTGTGGCACCTGGAAAGCTGCCCAGCTATTCTGGCATCCTGGTTACCTGTTTGCTTTTGTCATGACTACCTGACTTGTCTCCTTAACTTAGCTATTGATTTTTTCACACAGCAAAACACATAGCCCCTGAGACTTTGTCATATATTTATTTGTTAGTCTTCATGGTCACCCTTTCCCTGGGTGGGTCTGTAGCACAGCCATGCACTTTCTGGGATCCCTTGACCCTGACCTCCCCATACGTGGTCTTTTTTGACCCTCCCACCACCTTTCACCTTCCCCCCACAGCCTCACCCCAACATCCTGGGCCCCATCTTTAATGCTGGCAGGTCTGGTCTCAGCTTTTTCTAATCTGGTCACTGCTTGTGGGAGGCCACTGGAGAGATGTCAGGCTGCATGATCCAAGGAGGGGTCTCGTCTTCCTGAGAAGTTGGGTGTCCAGGCCCTCTCTGTCCAGCCGCTACCAGAAATATATGTGTAGGTCTCCTTGTTTGGACAACTGTGCCAGCCTTTTCCCTGCCAGGGAGAACCAGAACAAAAGGAAGTGCAGTTAGGGATATGAGGGTGATCTGCATGAGGAATGGCACCAGGAAACCTGGGAACAAGCTCCAGCATTTCCTTGGCTCCTCTGACATGTGCATCATGGTCCCTCAGCTGGCCTCTCTTTCTGGGCTCTCTGGTTCACTCAAACCATACCTCCCACCCCACGAGGGTTCCTGCAACCCATCAGCCACTGCTGAGCACACTCGACCTGAATCTACTCCTGCAAAAGTTGTCTATAGATGCTCAGTCACTAATTCTCTACCTTTAATGGCTCAAAAGTCCTCCAGGAAATCAAGTCCAAGCAATGTGTTCACCCCCTAAGGCCCTGTAAAGTGAAGCCTCATACAATCTACTCAGCTGGGCTCCCTTCTCTCTAATGCCCTGCACCATCCATCTAGGTCCCAGGGGCTCATCTCGGACCCTCAGCATACATAACCAGACACATCATTCCCTCTGTGAAAGAGGTCTGTCCCTGGCCTGGCTACTCCCTTGCGCCACCCATGGGGTTCTCTTGTTCCCCACCTGTCCCCCCGACATTCCTCAGCTCTACCTTCCCTGTAGGCCAAGCCCAGACCCACTCACTACCTTCATGAGCCTCTCTAGCCATCCCAAGACAATTGATCTCTCTCTTCCCTGATTTTCTGCTGCCTTTATGGGCTGTCCTACACTGTATCACATGTAATGTTTTCTATTGGAAAGTATGTGATAGCTGGGGCACATAGTCCTATGTTCAAGGTCAGCCTCTACCATGCCCTGGGCAAAGAAAACTAGACCCCGTGCTTACCCTCCTGATGCCGTGTGTATGTGTCTATGACCACAAGACACTTCAAGAGCAGGCCAGATTTGGCTAAACACAAATAAACCAACAATTTATTGCAACTTCTGTCTCTGCGAGGATGGCCATGAAGAGGTGTGTTCCAAGCCTCTTAGGGCTATCACAGGGACCAGATGTTAGCGAAACCATTTTGGAAAAGGTAAGCCTTAACTAAAATGCTAGTAAATATTATTGGGCCTGTGTAGTAGCCTCCTCCTACTTGATATTTGTAATTTTAATTATTTGGGAACAAACCCAGAGGTTCATAACATGGAGTTACTGTAATTTTAGTAAAGCACAAATGTGACCCAAAAGCATACTGCAAGCCTGGTGTTCTGGGCACAGCAACTCACCTCATGGCTAAGTGTCACCAGCCACTGGCGTTGGCCTCACAAGACCTGCACCCACATGCTTTCCAGTGGGTCGTCTATATGATAACCTCTGACAAGGGGTTGAAAACTTTTGTTCTTTGTGATGTTCCAGTGGTCATCAAGTGAAAGATAACACTTTAGCAAATGGTAAAAATATGGGTTTTTGAGAGAGAGAGAGAGAGAGAGACAAAGTACTAACAGGGGAGGGGCAGAGAGGGAGAGAGGCACAGAATGTAAAGTAAGATCCAGGATCTGAGCTGTCAGCACAGAGGCCGACATGGGGCTCAAACCCACAAACCGTGATATCATGACCTAAGCTGAAGTTGAACACTTAACCCACTGAACCCACCCAGGCACCCAGAAAACTTTTTTTTTTAAGTTTATTTATTTTTAAGTAATCTCCTACACTCAATGTGGGGCTTAAACTCATGACTCTGAGATCAAGAGTCACATGTTCCACCAGCTGAGCCAGCCAAGTGCCCCAAGAACAGAAAATTTTTGCTCTTCTCACACACTCATGATTGGGAAGAAGCCTATACAAGCACTTCTGCATTCAAATTTGGTGTTGTATCAACTTCCAAATGCCAAGGACATGTGTTAGGCTCACCTCTCCTGATATGAATGTAAATTATACACTGTGGCCTTTATTCCAAGGCTGCCCTTCACCTACAGCTCTTCACTTGTTCTCGGGGAATTCACAATTTTCACATTAGCCCAAAGAATGCATATTGAGAAATCATCTGACCTAGAGTTAAAAATGGCAGATCAAAAACATGGGATTTTTTGTTGTTGTTCGAAACCTACTAAAATAATTGTGAGGGAAATTTTTACTTTTTTAAAATTTTTATTATCTTTTTAATGTTTATTTTTACTTATTTTGAGAGAGACAGAGAGCAGGGGAGGGTCAGAGAGAGAAGGAGAATACCCCAAGCAGGCTCCATGGTGTCGGTGTAGAGCCTGACGCAGGGCTTGAGCTCAAGAGAACCATGAGATCATGACCTGAGCTGAAATCAAGCCAGATGCTTAACCAGCTGAGCCACCTAGGTGCTCATGTTATGATAGGAGAAGATAGAATTCAGTAGGAGGAGAGGGAAAGATTAGGACCTGAGGTCCCTGGCTGGGAAAAAACACATAGTGTCTGACCCACAGCAAACGCCCTCAGGTTCCTCTTAAAAATGTAACAGACATCACCCGCTCCCCCTCAGGTTTCCCTCAGGAATTTGACAAAAGACCTAACTAAAAATAAGTAGTAGACCACAAAACATATGACCCATAAGGAATGATATGGCCATAGACCACCCCTCATACGATGGACTTGAGCCAATCAGGAAATGGACAACCCAACACCTAGAGCTATCCAGCCAATAAGGGTAGGACCTGAGAAGGCACAAGGGGGGAGGGATGGGAGGGCTGACCAGAACCTTATAAAACGAGGACTCTTGTTTATAGCTGAGGGCATTCACTTTCAAATATCCCCTCCTGTGAAGAATGCTTTCATACTATTCTTGCTTTCTGACCTTAGACTCTAATAAAATTTGCCTGCTGCTCATTTTGTGTCCACCTCTTCATTCTTGGAAGTAAGATAACGAATCCTGGGTATTGAGGTAAAAAAAAAAAATCCTGCAACACTGTGAGGGGAATTTTTAAACAGGGCAGTAAAGTTACAAAGACAAATAAGTCAGGATAGGGGATCAAATATATGTAAGAACTAATCTGTAGGTGACAGGAAGCCAGTGGAAGAATAATAGCACTGGGCTTAGGAGAGGGGCAAATTTGAAACCTGAGTGCCTGCAGATGAGGGTCAGTGAGATGCACAGGTTTGCTCCCAGAGAACCCATGGAGGCTCGGGACCTGGTGGCACCCTACACCTCAGAAACAGGGTCAAGGGGGAGAGCTAAACATTGGCTGCAGTTAAACATACCCTTCCAGGTCTCTCCCCCAGTCCCACAGAGCCATTTACCCACCTGCTACCCCATCAAAGAGAAGTCTGAGGAGAAACTAAACCTGAAAGGCCTGGGTTCAAGGTCATTTGTACCAAGTAAGGCAGAAGCACATACTGAAAGTAGGGGGGTTACATGTGACATGAGTGTCTACCTGTGAAGTGTGAACAGTTTGCCACCTCCTCTGCTTTGCTGCCAGATATTCAGGCCAACAACTGGAGAATTTCTTCCTATTTCTGTGTATAGACATGGATACCAAGAAATCCTCAAAAAGATGGCGTGGTCCCAGCTACATCATTACCCTGCCATGAACTCACCACTTAACAAGCCCCACAGACACTGAGCCTCCGAAGCCCCTTCACACCTCATTTTTTAAAATACACAGATATCATTAAATCACAAACATCAGAGGAAAGTCTTGAACAGGCCAAAACAGACAAATTCAGAGGAAACAGAACATGCCAGAAAAAAAAAAAAAACTTCAAAAATATTGGAAATCCTCAGATAAATACTTTATCCATGAAGCAAGAATAGTTGGCTATAAAGAAGGAAGCATCCAAGAAGAAAATAATTCCAGGAAATGTGAAGTATAATAGCTGTTTAAAAAAATCAACTTAATTTAAAGACCTAACTGGCTTTGTTAACTGATTCATGAATCAGGCATCATCCCATCTAGCAAGTAAAGGGAAGCTCTGAGTAGTATAAAATGGAAGGCTTTTTTAAAGTTTATTTATTTATTTTGAGAGACAGGGACAGAGAGAGAGAGAGAATGGGGAGGGGCAAAGAGAGAAGGAGAGGCTCTGCACTGTGGGCACGGAGCCCCACGCAGGACTCAAACTCACAAACCATGACATCAGGATCTGAACTCAAGAGTTGCAGGCTTAAGGACTGAGCCACCCAGGTGCCCCCAACATGGCAGATTTTTATAGGAAAGGGTGGGCAAGAAAGTTATTAAGGAAGAAAGAAAGAAAGAAAGAAAGAAAGAAAGAAAGAAAGAAAGAAAAGAAAAGAAAAGAAAAAAAGAAAGGAAAGGAAAGGAAAGGAAAGGAAAGGAAAGGAAAGGAAAGGAAAGGAAAGGAAAGAAAAGAAAAGAAAAGAAAAGAAAAGAAAAGAAAAGAAAAGAAAAAGATTGTTTTCAAAAGAAAAGAAAAGGATTGTTTCAGGCAATGTCCCTTTCCCCTAGGGGCCCTTATCATGAAGATTACCTTATCTTCCTTTGAAGATAGGAGAGCCCAGCTGACAGATTGATTGCCTGGTTGGTGCGGACCAGAAAATTCCAGATTAATTGGCTTAAAATTCCACTCTTGGAGAGGTTGTCCCAAGGGCAAGTGACTCCATCTCTAGTCTGATTTTCTTTTTAATATAGCCAAAATAAAACTGAAATAGGTCTAGAAGATAAATTAAAGGAAATCTCCCAAAAAGTATAAAGAAAAAGAGTAAAGTAAATGTGATACTGTCATTCACAAGAAATACAAATTTAGGTCTTTGTTGATGGTTCATGGATCACAGCTGGTAAATCCCATGTAATTTCCTAAATGATTAGAATAATAGGGGCATCTATTGTTATAATATTTGGTTTTGCCCTCAGTTTCTGAAATAGCTTCAGAACCACAAAGGTCAAATGGGTATCCTTTAGAAGCCCCTTTGAACCACACTTGAGTTTACATGACTGCAGCAACTTTTGAAGAGTCCCTAAGGATGGGGGCTGGTTGCCAGGGGAACCAACCAGAATTAGAGGGTTAGAACTTTCCATCCCACCTCCCCCTCCCTCTATACCACCCACAGACCTCCTGGGAGAAGGGAGGGCTGGAGGTTAAATGGATCACCAATGGCCAATGTTATACTCCATCACTGCTTATGTACTGAAGCCCCCAAAAAACCCCAAAAGGACACAGTTCAGAGAACCTCCAGCTTGGTGAACACGTAGAGGCGTTAGAAGAAAGGCGCCTGCAGAGAGGACATGGAGGTCCTTTCCCCAATCTTGCCCTATGTATCTCTTCCATCTGACTGTCCTGAGTTATATCCTTTTACAATAAGTTGATAATCTAGTAAGTAAATGGTTTTCCTGAGTTCTGTGAGCTGCTCTAACAAATTAATTGAACCAGAAAGGGGGATACTCTCTAATTTATAGCCAGTCTTTAGAAGCACAAGTATCACCCTGGACTTTCTACTGATGTCTAAAATGGGGAAGAGGGCAGTCCTGTGGGACTGAACTTTAACCTGTGGAATCTGATACTGTCTCCAAGTAGAGAGTGCCAGAACTGAGTTGAATTACAGGACATCCAGATGGTGACCATAGAATCTGAGAACTGCTTGGATTGGGAAACCCTACACACACATTTTGTGGCCAGTAGTGTTGTGAGTGTAGTATAAAATTAAAGGAAACACATAGGAGTGGTTGTCCTTAGAGTAAAGAAATTTAAGAACCAGTCAGGAGATCCAAAGTCAGTTAATAGGAGTTCTGGAAAAAGAGAACAGACAAAACCAGAATGGAAGAAAATCATCAAAGACATAGTTTGAAAATGTTCAAAAATTGAAAAACAGGCATTTCCAGGCCAAGAAAGTCCACTGAAAGTCCATGAAAATGGATAAAAATATACCTACATCAAGGCACGGCACATGAAATTTAGGAACTGGGACAGCATCAGATTCTACCAAATCTAGAAGCTAGAAGACAATGGAGATGATTTGCAGCCTAAAATACTATACCTATGCAATCAGGAGACTACCATAGCAGAGGCATGAAGTGAATCCCTGGGTGAAAATGAGGGGGTGTCATGGGACAGAAGGCATGCAACAGACCTACACCATTCAGGAGCAGGAGGGTGGAAAGGCCCCAGGCAGTCCAGACGAAGGTGAAAGCCTGGTGTCTCTGCAGATAAATAGGAGGATATCTACATAGCTGGTGGGAAGTTTGCTGAGCCCCACCCTCCTTTAAAAATAAATGTTTATTTATTTTTGAGACAGAGAGAGACAGAGCACAAATGGGGGAGGGGCAGAGAGAGGAGGAGACAGAATCTGAAGCAGGCTCCAGGCTCCGAGGTGTCAGCACAGAGCCCAACGCGGGGCTCGAACTCATGGACCGTGAGATCATGACCTGAGCCAACTGAGCCACCCAGGTGCCCCTACCCACTCTCCTTTTAGACATCAGATTGTGACAGGTATATAGAAAATTAAGCAACAAAAAAGATATTTAGTAGCTCCGTAGGAAAACAAAAAGCACAAGAATGGAGATGTAGTTACATTGCAGCACACTACTTGGCTCAAGGAGAAATAATATTACAGTCATAATAAAGTAAAGGAGCATATTGAGCAAATAAACATTATGCCACTTATCCCACAAAGGGTTGAGAAGTTGTGTGTCTACCTTGTGCAGAGTAATGGAGATCGTGTAAGAAAGAAAAATCCTTATCATCCGTAAAAGCAAGTCAAATTTTCCAAGACTTAAAAAATAAGGGGAGAGTGGCCTGGATGGCTCAGCCAGCTGAGCCTCCTACTCTTGATTTTGGCTCAGGTCATGATCCCAGGGTCATGGGATCAAGCCCCATGTCAGGCTCTGCACTGGGTGTGAAGCCTGCCCAAGATTTTCTCTCTCTCTCTCTGCCCCTCTCCTTGTGTGCTCTCTCTCTCTCTCAATCTCTCTCTCTCAAATTAAAAAAAAAATGGTTGTGGAGGGGAATGTAAGTGCATTATTGAGAAATACAGTCTAGAAATGCAAATCTAAAATAAAGACCTAAAGAGTTGAAATAGATTTGCTTCTGTGAAATACAGGATAGGGATGCGGAGGAGTGGGGGCAAAGACTGCTATTTTGGTTATAAGCCTTTTGAAATAACTTATCTTTTTAAACCTAGACTCATATTTTAACTTAAAGAAAAATAAATAATACATGAAAATTTCCTTAACCTGAAAGACATGAGTCTTCAGATTGAAAAGACCAAGTTCTAAGGTTGTTATATGTAGCAACAAACAAACAAAAACAACAAAAAAGGACACTCAGTTAAATTTGAATTTCAGATAAACAGCGAGTAATCTTTTACAAAAAGTATGTGCCCAAATATTTCAAAAAGTACTTACTTTATCTGAAATTCAAATGTAATGGGGGTCTTCTATTTTACTAAGTAGCCTGAGGCCCGATACATGCATACCAAGGTACACAGCGTATCACTAAAAAACACTGGGGATAAAGAGAACATGTTAACAACTTCCAGAGGGAAAAAAATGTCACATGCAAATAAATCAGAAAAGCATTGACTTCTCACAGCAAGATTGGAAATTTGTAAACAGTGGAGCAACGCCTTCAAAATTCCAAAGAAAAACAATGTCCATCCTGGAATTTTATATCCATACAATCATTAACCAAGTCTAAGAACTGAATGAAGGCATTTTCAGGCATGCAAATTTTCACATACCCCTGACTTTTTCACTAATGTATCCACGTCTAGAACAGTGATGGGCACATAGCAGGAGCTTTAACAAATATTTGTTAAATGAAAAAAAGAATTCAAGATATAGCCATGTAAGTATTTGTTGAGAAAAATAAATGTAAATATGTGAAACAAACTTTTAAAATTCTTGAATGTGGTTGCCTGTCAGGACTCGGATTCATGGTAAAGAGAGAGGCAGGGCTTGCTGGTTTTCCTCAGAAGCCTTATAGCATCATCTGGCTTTTTAAAGCATGTACATGTATAACTTTAATAAAAATTAAAAGGGTTTTTAAGTATGTTCACTGCTTTTACGTCCTACACACATTCCCAAATCATATTTCATATTGATACCAAAAGGAAGCGACTATGGGATTCCCTACCCTTTTGTATTATTAATCTTAGAAGCCATCCTCTTCCTCTCATCCACTTCTTTCTCTCTAACCAATGCCTCTAATCCATCCACATGTCCCAAAGCTCTTACCTCCCTCATGGATCTCCAATGCATTCACCTTCCACCTCCATCTCTAATTACCCTAGTGCCATCTTCCACCTGGACATTGAAGAAGTTTAGCAATGGGCCCCTACATCCATCCAGTCCATCCAGCCTATTACACTGTGGCCAGGCTGATATTTTCAAGTACAAGTCTGATCACATCACTCCATCACCACCTGCTTTAAACATTCCACAGTGCCCCATTGCTCCTTGGCTAAAGATAAAGCTCTTAACCCTCCACCTTACTTGCTTACCCTTTCCCTTGCCACCTCAGTCTCTCATGCTGATCATCTTTTTTCCACAGGACATTTGCACATGCTGTTAACACTGCCCGGTGTGCTGTTTCTAGAACTTTTGCCTATTTAATCTTCTGCTCATCATTCAAATACCAGCGACAATGTCATTAAGTCAAATCCCCCTATTTTAAGCTCTTATTGCACAGCTACCTGGATAGCTGTACTTGGTAACATTTGTTACAGTTGGAGTTTTATATTTAGGCATACTGGATTAGTATCTTCATCCACTGCACCATCAACACACACACACACACACACAGGCACACGCACACTCACAGGCTCTCCACTAAAGGTGGAAATCCTCTGTTTCACTTATCATTATACATTGCTTAGTACATAGTAGAAACTTAATGCCAATGTATTGAATCTGTTGAAACACCACCTTTTACTACTGCAACAATCAGTATGTATCACTTGGGTTAGAATAACATTTATTCATCAGTCTCATCTCTGTCCTAAAATTCTAGAACTTGGAGACTGCATGCTATTTATTTATTTATTTGTTTGTTTGTTTGTTTGTTAGTTTTTGGAAGGCCTGCTACTCACTCCTCTCTATTTTTCCAATTTCCATCTTCACACATAATTTTTCAAAATGTGTATGTACATAACATATGCAAAGATTATGTTTTATGGGGTTTCTATCTTGGAGAGCTTACATATCAGAAAAGCCTTTACACCTTGCCTTTTAGAGATTATCATCCAGGATACATTTCTAGCACTTCACATATGATCTTTAAATGTGTTATCTTCCCTCACAATTCAATACAGATTCAAAAGGCTGAATTCTAGTAAACATCTGATTAAAGCTAAAGATTCAGCACTTTAGGTAACCCTGATGATTTTTATCTTGTCTCAGCTCAATGAAGTTTAACACCTATGCTTTGTGCTGTAGCCAAATCATTACACATTCTTTACTGTGCAAGGAAGATGGGGACATTGGCTAGCTGACAGAGCCATCATGAGAATGACCATTTGTCAGCTAGTGCACAAACTTCTAAATCTAGCATAAGACAGGGCATGGGGGGTGTCTAAACTTAAACAATGTTGAACACCACTTGTTTACAGTTCCTGTGCATATAGAGACTATCTGATAATCCAATACTAATTTAACACTTTGCTGAGTAAAACAAGTTTAAATTAATCCTCTCTCAGGGCATCTGGGTGGCTCAGTCAGTTAAGGGTCTGACTTCAGCTCATGTCATGATCTCGTACTTTGTGGGTTCAAGCCCCATGTCAGGCTCTGTGCTGACAGCTCAGAATCTGGAGCCTACTTCAGATTCTGTGTCTCTCTCTGTTTCTCTGCTCCTTCCCCACTCATGCTCTGTCTCTCAAAAATAAATAAATGTTAAAAAAATTAATAAAAAATAATCTTTTTTTCTTTTGTCTCATTTAGAATTGTATGAGAAACCAAATATTCTTTAAAGTTCCTTGTAGAGAATAGGACTATCAGACTGCCTTCCTTTAAAATAACTTCCCTTCAGACACAAGCTAATATAGTCATGGAGAGTCCTAAATTTCTTATGTCTGAAATTTAATATAATTGAACAATACTAAACTCAAGAATTCCCCATGCAGAGGTGCCTGGGTGGCTCAGTTGTTTAAGCATCCGACTTCAGTTCAGGTCATGATCTCACAGTTTGTGGGTTTGAGCCCCGTGTTGGGCTCTGTGCTGATAGTGAAGAGTCTGCTTCAAATTCTGTGTCTCCCTCTCTCTCTCTCTTTGCCCTTCCCCAACTTGTGTGCACACAGTTGTGCACGCACCTCCTCTCTCCTTCTCTCTCTCAAAAATAAAATAAACATTAAAAAAAAAAGAATTCCCCATGCAGTGTTTTTTTTAAAAAATCCCCTCCTTTGCCCCCAAAATCAGTCTCTGGAAATGGTAGCTACTAAGGGTCACTCTCCAAATGGACTGACTTCCCCAAAGCTTGGCCATGTCACATCAGCAGGGGAAGGCTGGGACCAGAATCTGGACAATCTTGCTGCTTTCTGGGCCCAGTGTGAACCGACTATCTCAACCTCTTCTCTACATTTGCTGTTTACAGACTTAGACTCAACAGCTCTTCCCCAAGCACTCTGTCATTTCTCTGAGTGATGTGGAATTTGGCATTTCTTGAAACCTTGAGCTTGCTAAAATTTTTTTGCTCCTCTGGGGTGTATCACCAAAGCCCTGCATATTCCCAGAAAGGTAGAGAAGAGGCATGCAACAAGTTTAGGGCTGTATTTTATGCTTCAGACAACCACAGTGAAACTGTCAAGACACTCATGGTTTTAGTGTTCACCAATACCTTTAAGAGAATGTGTGTACCTTATAATTGCCAACAAAATACTGATTCAACAAGATACCATTTAATACCCATCAAATAGATAGCCCAGCTAGAACATTCACAGTTGGTTGAGTGCCGTAAACACTCTCATACAGATCTAATGATTTCTTTTATCTGTTTTCTCTCTTAATTTCTATAACCACCCCTTATCATTTTTCAAGATAGAAATAATTTTTTCTTATCCTAAAAAAAATATGCTCTTTCACCTTGCTCCAGCAAGAAGGGCCCACAGAAAACTATAAAAGAGATGCTTAAAATCACACATAGCCTTTCTACCTAGAAAAAAAAAAAAAAACATTGTTCTTGGAGTGCGACAGTCTTAGCCCAGTTACTTATTCGGTGGCCTCATCTAATAAATGAAAACAATAACTCAAGGTGCCTCACACTGTGAGGATTTAAGATAATATTCGTATAAGGCACAGTCACTCGTAGCTGGTAGCTATGACCGTTGCTTTATTAATATATGTCCAGTATATAAAGAGATAGATAGATGATAGTTAGCTGATAGCTGATAGATAGATAGATAGATAGATAGATAGAGATATGGTGATATGGTGCCTATTTTATGTTTCCACAAAATGGCTTTTGTGTGCCCCCAAAAAACATTATGTAGAAGATACACTGCTTTGATAAATAAATATTCAATTTATTAAGGCTACAAATATTTCAATAGAGTTCTTCCTTAATCCTTTGAGTTCATATGACAAATTTTGCTCTTTGGTTCATAAGCAGAGGTTGCTTATTTTGTTTGTCAAAAGTCTGAATTGCTCGAGAGTCTTTGAAAGCAGTAATAAGAGGAGGACACCTTGAAGGATATGTGTTATGGACTGAATATCTGTGTCCTCCCGGCACCCATATGCTAAAGCCCTAATGCCTGGTGTAGCTAGCTGTATGTGGAGACGGAGCCTCCCAAGGAAGTAATTAATGTAAATTTAAATGAGGTCATGGGGGTGGGACCCAGGTCCTGTAGGACTGGTGTCCTAGAAAGAGGAATAGACTCTGACTCCCCCGCCCCCCTCTCTCTTTCTCTGTGAACAGAGGGTCGGTCATATGAGAGCACAGTGTGAAGGCAGTAGTTTGCAAACCAGGAGATCTCACCATAAAACAAACTTGCTGGCACTTGATCATGGACTTCTACTCTCCAGAAGTGTAAGAAAATGAATTTCTGTTGTTTAAGCCACCCAGCATGTGATATGTCATTACAGCAGCCCTAGAAGCTAACTCAATATGGGAAGCAGAGATTCCTGCGTTACATGGGGGGGGGGGGGGGGGTCAGAGGTCAACAACAAGAAAAGAGCAAGGATTCACATCCTACTAGATGGTTGTATCCTGGGAGGTGGCCAGACCTTGAAGGGAATGACTGCTAAGCACATCAAGGTGTCCAGACCTGTGGCACAGGGTTCCCTGCCTGCTCATGGAGATGGAGAGCCCCTGCTGGATTTGTGAACAGAGATTTATACCCAGTTTTAGAGTTGTCAGATTGAGCAAGTAAAAATATAGGATCAAAAGTTAAATTTGAATTTCAGATGATTTTTCAATATTTGGGACATTCTTCTTTTCTTTTTCCTCTTTGATTTTTCTTCTTTTTAAGCTAAAAAAGAAATAAGCCAACCAAAAACAAACAAAAAATGACCAGCTTACCCATTTGGGACATTCTTATATAAAAAACTATCCACTGTTTCTCTAGAATTCAAATTAATTGAATACCCTGTGTTTTATCTGGCAACCCTACCCAGCACAGGCATGACCTTCTGGCTGGCATTTTAATAATTCATATGGAAACGCCTGGGTGACTTAGTTGGTTAAGCTTCCAACTTCGGCTCAGTTCATGATCTCACAGTTTGTGGGTTCGAGCCCCATATTGGGCTCTACATTGACATCTCAGAGCCTGCTTGGGATTCTTTGTCTCCCTCTCTCTCTGCCTCTCTGCTGCTTGTGCTCTGTATCAAAATTATTACAAAAATAAATAAACATTAAAAAAATTCAGGGGCACCTGGATGACCTAGTTGGTTAAGCGTCCAACACTTAGTTTCAGCTCAGGTCATGATCTCACAGTTCATGAGTTCAACCCCACGTCGGGCTCTGCACTGACAGTGCGGAGCCTGCTTAGGATTTTCTCTCTCTCTCTGCCCCTCCCCTACTCATCCTGTCTTTGTCTTTCTCAAATCATTAGATAAATATACATGTACAAGTAAGGATATTTCACCAGTGTATTGCTTATAATCATAAAAAATGAAATTAATGTAAGAGCGGTTGAATAGTCCTGGTACTTTTGTTCAAATATATGCAGCTTTAAAGTTGTCATTTTTAAAATCTATATTTATTAGTATGAAAAGATGTCCACAATGTATTGTTAAATTTAAAAGGGTAACAGGGGCTCCTGGGTGGCTCAATCTGTTAAGCATCTGACTTCGGCTCAGGTCATGATCTCGTGGTCCATGAGTCTGAGCCCCGCCTTGGGCTCTGTGTTGACAGCCTAGAGGCTGCTTCGGATTCTGTGTCTCCCTCTCTCTCTCTACCCACCCCCCCCCCCCGCTGGCTCTCTCTCTTTCTCTCTCAAAAATAAACATTAAAAAAATTAAAAGGGAATAAAGTAATTTTAAGTTTGATTTTTTTTTTTTACTAATTTTAACAAGACACCATCCCTCACACACATATGTAAAAACATCTGGAATAATTATACCAAAATATTGACAGGAGTTATCTCTGGATTGTGGGATTACTGGTGATTTTTACTTTGCTCTACATCCCTTTATGCATGTATTATCTTAATAATCAGAATAAAACAATAATTCTATTACAATTTTGAAAAAAGTATTTGCAACCTTTCACACCCAGCACAGCCCAACACAGGGCCTGAACTCACGACCCTAAGATCAAGACCCTGAGCTGAGATGGAGAGTCAGATGCTTAACCAACTGAATTACTCAGGTAGCCCATGTACTCGTAACTTTTTAAACAGAAGTATGCAGGGGTGCCTGGGTGGCTCAGTTGGTTAAGCATCTGACTTCGGAACGGTGTCAGGATCTCACCGTTCCTGAGTTTGAGCCTCATGTCAGGCTCTGTGCTGACAGCTCAGAGCCTGGAGCTGCTTCAGATTCTGTGTCTCCCTCTTTCTATACCCCTCCCCCCTCATGCTCTCTCTCTCTCTCTCTCTCTCTCTCTCAAAACTAAATAATCATTAAAAAAAATTTTTAAAGGGAAAAATAAGTAAAAGAGAAGTATGCAAAAGCATTGATAACTCCATAATCTGACAATTTGAAGCAAGGAATTTATGTGTGGATTCAGGAATTCCTTACCTAAAGTCATGGACACATTCCTTATCATAATTCAGTGTCAATTTACCTCAATTATGACATCTTTATCATGTAATAGAGCCACAGAAACACTTGGATGTGGTAGACATTTGCTATTTTGGTTCCTTTTATTTAGGGTTGGGGGAGTGATTTTTTTTTCACTACCCAGCATCCATTTTATCCCTTCTTCTTGTTACTGAGTACCACTTTTCCTTCAGACAAACAATCTCCAGACCTCATGCTCAGTCCACATGCTTTGGGTAACTCCAACCTTGATTCCAAAGGTGTGCATATGACCCAAATAAATCCAATCAGAGCATGCCAGTCCCCTGACCTAATAATTCACCCCAATAAGATAAGGAGGTAGAATTCCGATCAGTGAAAAGCAGATCATGGATTTTGTCAGGCTGAAAGAAATACTCTTTCTACTAGACTGAAACCCAGGAGGATATGTGCCTGGAGTTACTAGCCATCTTACTGCCATCCGAAACCAAACATGGACAGCAAAATTACGGTGAGAGAGATGAACAAAAATTTACCTCCTGGATCATACGGAAACTAAAACTCAATATTATTATTTTTTAAAACAAAATTCTTCAGAAGAATTTTATCATTTTCAAGTAACATAGTATGGACCCTAGAATTATTGTGAATTTTCCCAGCAAAGGCACTGGCTAATTCGACTGATATGAGAATGAAATTAATTGAATGTACTGGCACTAGTTATAAACACTGCTTACAGGTCTGAGTAGAATTTCATTGGTATAAATACCCTAAGGAGAAGAGTTGCCAGGCATCCTGTATATACAGGATATGTCCCGTATTTAATGATTTTTGTCCTGCTTCCTCTATTGGCTTTTCTCCCCCTAAATGCCCTATGTTCAGCATTTTCAATAAATTAAGATGTTGGGGGTTTTATCAAATTTATCTAGGCATGGGCATTTTTATTTGCTAAATTTGGTGGCCTTACTGAGGAGTCGTTTAACTCCTACACCCTTCCATGTTTCACCCTGCTTTACAGTAGTTTTGCCAACTGAAGCCCAATTCTAGCTGACGTTATAGGAGTTAATAAAATTTTCTTTTTCGATTAAGAAGATTTGAGCCAGATTTCCAGTCTCTTATAACCAAAAGAATGCTAACTGAACCCAATTAATTGTAGAACCACCAACACCTAAGCTCTATGGCCTAATTATAGTAATAGCTACATTTTACATTCATCACTAAGTGTGTTCAAGACATTTTAATTTTTTTTATGTTTGTTTGTTTGTTTGTTTGTTTATTTATTTTGAGAGAGAGGCAGAGAAAGAGGGAGACACAAATCCAGAGCAGGCTCCAGGCTCTGAGCTGTTAACACAGAGTCCGACGCAGGGCTCAAATTCACAAACAGTGAGATCATGACCTGAGCCGAAGTTGTATGCTTAACCCACTGAGCCACCCCAGCACCCCAGGACATTTTCAATATGGTATCTCGGGGTGCCTGAGTGGCTCAGTTGGTTGGGCATCCGACTTTGGCTCAGGTCATGATCTCACAGCTCATGAGTTCAAGCCCTGCATCGGGCTCTGTGCTGACAGCTCGGAGCCTGGAGCCTGCTTCAGATTCTGTGTCTCCCTCTCTCTGCCCTCCCCCCGCTCAAGCTCTGTCTCTCTCTCAAAAATAAATAAATATTTTAAAAATTTAAAAAATAAAATAAAATAAATATGGTATCTCATGAATAAACCCACCCATCCTTTGAGATAGACATTATTTTCTCTATTTCAGAGATGAAGAAACTCAGCTTCCATGAGGTTACATAATTCACCCCAAATTGCACAGTTAGGCTCATGGAACCAGTATACCAAGACACCAAGCCCATGTTCTGCCACTGTACCATACTACCTTCCAATCTAGACTTAGAATTCTCAATTCTGATTTCACACCACAGAGAGAATTCTTCCAGTGGGCTTAGGTTCACTACTGGTTGAAGTAAATAACCACTGGAAAGCTTAACTTCCCACTCTGATTTGAAGCCAAGCATATAAAAAGTGCCGGAACAGAGCTTCAGTTTATAGCGCATGCAGAAAGCCCTCACTACAGTCTTCTCTAATTTCCAAGCAAGGCTTATGATCTGAAAGCAAGTTTTTGGCTCATTTGAGTACTGTCAAGTTAATCAAGGTCAGTTCCATTGTTGAAATTAACCAAACAACTGCAAATTTTCCACTGTTTATGGACACTGCCTAAAACCATGTAGGCTGGACATGCTCTACATATAAAGGCAGACCTGAGACAGAGGAATCACTAGATATCTAACAAATCACTTCAGTTTTCTACAAATACATAAAAATAAATAAAATGGCTCCTGCATATTTACCTGTGATATGACATTTTATGTGCAATTCATCCTGTTTTTGTTACTTTCATAGTAGCTCTGTGAAATATACCTCTCAAGAAACTAAGGTACAGCAGAGAGGTGATGTCCTCTGTGCAAAGTCAGGCAGCAGGTCAACAGCAAACAGATAAGACCCCAAACAAACACATGAACAAAAATAGCAAGTATCTACTATATCCAGGTGTTTCTGTGGCTCTTTTTGCAAGAGAAAGATGCCAGAGCTTAGATAAATTGACACTAAAATATGATGAGGAACATGTCCATGGCTTCAAGTAAGGAATTCCTGAAGCCACACACAGAGTCCTTGATTCAGACTTTAAGATTATAGAATTATCAATGTTTTTGACAAATAGGTTGATCTAGAAACAAACCAAAACTCTTTTCCTGGTGGCCTCTGCCCCTCCAGGCTTCCATAGGAGCCCCTGCTCCCACTTTTGCTGCCCAGGAAAGCAGTAGCATTGTGCCATTCATGCAGGGAGGCTGCCAATGAATAATGTAGGTGCCCTCCTTGGAGGGCAGACAGTGAGGGCAGCATCCTGGACCTCTGATGGCTTTTCAAGTGCAGCCCAAATGAATGTGATAATGAAGGTCCAAGTGACTCTGAAAAGTGAGGAACGCCTGTTTGTCAAACATCTCCCCTTGATTATTTCCTGGCAGCCCTAAATATTTTACGATGGAAGCTCCAGGAACAAAAGAGATGCTGTTCCTTACCACCGCCTCCCAGCAGGCTGAGGGGGAGCTTCTCAGGCTCCTGGAGAGGGTCAAGGGGAGACCAGCATGGCCTGAAGAGATGGAATTTGTGACATTGTCCCCTGAGGTCAGAGAGATGATGACAACCATGCCCATTCCACTTCTGCTCCTTGCTTTCCCAATGTGTGTGTGCATTTTCCACTAGTGAGAAACCCTCAGAGGACAATTTTCTGGAGCCTGGTGCAGCAAAATGCCAAATACAAAGGCTCTTTTCAAATCCACCTCTGAATTGCAGAGCCCAGACTCAGCCCGTCCATCCACGAGCTCCTGGCACATACTCAGTACGTGACTATAATCGCTTCTACCTGGATTCCTATAGGAGCCTTCCACTGTAGCACATAGAAGGCTGTGCCTTGAAAGAGGTTTGCCCTCTCACACTCACCCCACCCACAGACAGAGGATTTAAAAACAGCAATGAAACTGGCCAAAAAGTCCTACTGCTTTTTATTTTGTATCTGTCAAGCTGTCCCGCCTAGAGTGGACCTGGGTCACCACCCCTAGTCTCTTTCCCACTACTGCCCCACTTCAGCCAAAGAGAGCCCTCCAAAATGGGACCTGAGCCTGTCGTACCTCTGTTTTAAAACTCTTACATTCTCCCCTTCATTGCCTTTAGAATGAATCCAATTTCTAGCAGCGTCATGGCTCTTCACAGTCAGTCTGAGTCTGACCTATTTTCAAGCTTTGCCTGTGCACTCTTATGCCATGTATCCCAAGCTCGCAGTTCCTTGAGCACATCATCCCTTTCTCAGGGTCTGTGCCTCTGTTCACATCATTCCTTCTATTGAGAATGTTCTCTTTGATCCTGAAAACTCCAACTCCTCTTACAAGGCTGGCTGACATGTCCACTTCCTGGACACCTTTCCCAGGAAGAATTCGTTACCCTTCCTCCCTTATCCAGAGCACCTGCTACATGAATCTACTGTAGCAATTTTGTGGTTTTCCCCACATGGCCTCCAATGAAGGCTAAATTCCTAATCCCAATGGTAGAGCCCAACCATTTGTTGCTGTAGAGCCCAACACAGTTGCTGTGCCTTAAATTAGTCCTCATAACCAGCCCACCTTACAGTTCCTGACTCCTTGGGTCAGAGCTCATGTGACCTTCCTGAAACCAGCTGGGAAAGTGGGCTACAGCCACCTTGGAGTCTTGCTCTCTCCCACCGTCCTGAAAGCCACTCCCAAGACAGCTGGCCACGGATTCTGGTTCCAAGGTAGGTAGGAATAAAGACCCCTCCCCCCAACATCATTTGTCTGCAATCTCAGCTGGGTTTCAATTTGGCAGTTTAGTTGCAGGTAACTGGGTGCTACCTTGGATAATAATAAAATTGTACCATTATTCCTGCATTTGTCTTTGCACTTCAGTCCCCCAGTCGGAACACAGTAGTGATCAGTGAAGGACAGCAGGGCAAGATCTGGGCCCTCACGTAAGCCTGAAGGCCTATCCCCTAGTGTCTGCCACTCACCAACACTGTATTATAGTAGGTTGCTTACTTGTGTCTTCTATCTCTTATAATCAGCTCCCTAAGAACATTAATGTTCTGCTCACCTTTGGTTCTCTAGGGCCTGACACGAGCAAGCTTAATATAAAGGTCTATTAGAAAATAACGAACAGGGTGGGGAGGGGCGGGGGGAGCCTGGGTGGCTCAGTCGGTTAAGCGTCTGACTTTGGCTCAGGTCATGATCTCATAGTTTGTGGGTCTGAGCCCTGCATTGGGCTCTGTGCTGACAGCTCAGAGCCTGGAGCCTGCTTAGGATTCTGTGTCTCTCTCTCTCTCTCTCTCTGCCCCTCCCCCACTCACATTCTGTCTCTGTCTCTCAAAAATAAATAAGCACTGGAAAAAAATTAAAAAAAAAAAGAAAAGAATGAATGGGTACACAATATTGTGTAAGGTGATTCCTCCACCCCCTACTCATTCTTGGCCCAGCTGCCACCCCCCACCCCTACTTCTTTTCTCTCAACTCCAGTTTTGTTCAGGTTTCTGGAAACCAACCACCTCAAAGAAGTTGAGGCCCTCCCCAGCACTATGTTGAACAGTAATTCTACCTGCTTCTGACGAAATTGGATATGATGGGCTTGTGTCCTAAGTGTGGCTTAAGAGAGGTTGGTGGGAGACACCTGGGGAAGGTTTCCTCATTCTTAGAAAGGTTTGTCTTTTCCTTCCCTTGGATGTTGCGGTGTGAGGGCACAGTGCTGTCATTTGTGAAAATGAGAGGGAAGCCAAGCAAGTCTCAGAGAAAAGAATCCCCTGAGCCCCAACACAGCTATGGCAGGCTGGCTTCAAAAACGGTTCAAACTCTCCATGTTGCCCTTTACAATATGACTTCAAAGTTCTTCCACCAAAAGGCAGAATCTTTTGGTAATTGCCCATTACTTGAGTTGTACTGGCCTAGTGAATCAGTTTAGCCAGTATCAGGCAGCAGAAGTGACTGTACTCATTTTCACTCTTTGCCTCAAGTGGCATTGACATTTCTTGTGGGGAATAAGCCTAAGAATTCCCTGAGTTTGCATCAATGGGTTAACAAGGCTTAGGGTAGGAAGCAGCCACAAGGCAAAAACACCCCCAGCATAGAACAAAGGGTAGAGCAGAAAGCCACTTCCACAGGACAAAAGCATCTGAGAACAGGTAGAAGTGGAAAGCCCCCACAGCAGGGAGAAAGTGTCCAGAGCTAATTAGCAAGAAAAATGGCTTATTAACCCTGACGTAGCGTGCTCTATCTATCTTAGCCCCTAGAAAAGTTAAGATAAACAGACACGATGCCTAATGCCTGCAGTAAACAGCCATCTGCTTGGCACTGGGGCTTTGATTTGTATTGACCCTAACCCCTAACACACACACCTTCAAAACCCCCTTTCTCTCACACACATGAGTTAATGATCACTGTTTTATTGTCTCTTTCTGCATATCCATCATGAATGTAAGCCTTCTGATCCTAAAAACTACAGAGCAAGGACCCTTACTCAGGGCTCTTTTCTCCTCCAGACATTAGCTTCTCTCATATTCAATTCTGCAGCTGCTCTCCTGCTGGACAGACAGAACTCTAGGCTCAAAATCTGCAACAACATCTGCTTGCTTTTGGGCCCCTGAATCCACTATAAGAAAGAGCCCAGGCCACCTTCCAGAGGGATGAGGAAGCCACTGGCAGAAGCTAAAGGTCCCTGGCCAATAGCCAGCTGACCCCCAGAGGCAGTACCACCTGATCAACCCAGACCTGGCCACTGAGGCATAAGGAAGCATCTGTCAGGCAAGACCAGAAGAGCTGCCAGGCTGAGCCCAGCCTAAACTGCTGACCTGCTGAACTGGGAGCTAAGAAACAACAATTCTTGTTGTTTCAAACCCCTAAGTTTTGAAGTGGTTAGTTACATAGAAATAATGAACTGACTTACCAATCCTGGAGCTGTCCCTCCTCAAGACTCCAAGTTATAAAAAATAGTAAATGATCTTTTGGTATCGTGTTCTTTTTTTTTTTTTTTTAATCCTATGGTTAGGGGCTCCTGGGTGGCTAAACCAGTTAAACATCCAAATGTTCATGTCGGCTCGGGTCACAATCTCATGGTTTGTGAGTTCAAGCCCTGTGTTGGGCTCTGTGCTGACAGTGCAGTGCCTACTTGAGATTATCTCTCTCCCTCTCTTTTTGCCCCTCCCCTGTTTTCATGCTTTCTCTCTCTCTCAAAATAAATAAATAAACTTAAAAAAAATCCTATGGTTAGATGCAGCCAATAGCTTCCTGATAGCTTCCTCCTTCTCAGGAGTGAAAAGATGAGAGAGGGCTTCTGCCTTTGGTCTAACTGGACTTAAGATGTGTATCTTTTAACTAGGCTGTCAACACTTTGAGGTAAAGAACTGGTGCTGTGTGTATCTGTAAAAAAGATTAGAGTCTGGGGGAACCTGGGTGGCTCAGTCACTTAAGCGTCCAACTCTTGATTTTGGCACAGGTCATGATCTCATGGTTCGTGAGTTCAAGCCCACATTGGGCCCTGTGCTGATAGTGCACGGAGCCTGCTTGGGATTCACTCTCTCTCTCCCTCTCAAAATAAACAAACAAATTTAAAAAGAAAAGATTAGAGTCTGAAAACATACATATCAACGCAAGGTAACCTTCACACAATGCAAAATGAGCGGGCTAGTCCATCTGAAGGCTTCATGAAGGAAGCTGGATCTGAGCTGGATGGTCTCTGAAGGAGGTTTAGGGTTGAGAGAGATAAGAATCCAAGAGGAGGTGGAGAGAGGCAGGCCCCTCTCTGGCCCTGGAGAATGGACATTCCATGGGAATCTGTTTTGGGAAAAGGTGAATGACCAAGAGGCAAGCTTGGATGTGATAATTTAAGGTATAAAGGACACACCAAGGAAAAAACAGCTTTCTCATTATAAGTCCAGCAAAGGTTAATTCTGTGAGGTCACAAGACAGACCTGTCAGGAGGAACAAACCAGTGTTCTCCCTAGCCACTCTCAAAACAGTTTCAAAAAGCACCCCTGTTCAGGGGTCAACAGGCCAATGCCCATGACCTCAGAAATGACCAGGCCTGAAGAGTCTCTTTCTACCAGTGTGACCCATGTACTCTTCACGTTCTCTAACTCAGTGGGCCACCTGATAGCCTGGGGTAGGGGAGGGGGTTGTAGAGTAGAACTTTAATAAAGATTAGATCACAGGATGAATGGATTTCATAAGCCTAGAAAAAAGGTAACAGAGAGGTACCTGTTTCTTTCAAATCACCAGAGTCCACCACATCTCTCTCTACATCTGAGTTGCCTCGGGCCTGAGAGGCATGAGCAGAGCCTAGCAGATGGATACCCAGGCTCTGTGCAGGGCCACCCCCCCTTGGAGTCTGGAGAAAAGGCAAAAGGAAGCCCTCTGTTCTCCCAGCTACAAGCATGCAAGCACTAAATAATTCTGAAAATCAGCTTCAGAATTAGAGCACAGAGAAGGAGGGAAGAAGTCTGTATTTTGGCCAAGAAGCCATCTTTCTCTTACTGAACAATGATTATGTGCTAAGCACATGTTATCCACTTTAGAAAACCCTCACAATATTTCTCTGAAATAAATATAATGATTCCTATTTTGCAGTTGAAGAATACCGGCCTCAAGAGAGTAGGAAATGTGCCATAGTCCTGATGCTAGTGAGTGGAAAACTCAGGATTCGAACCTAGGACAGTTCAATGCCAAAGTCTGGGGGCTCCCCACAAAGCCCCCATGCAGGGCTTAACTACTAGGATTTCTTCAAAGTGTCAGTGGAACATAAGCTTTCATAGGGGATTAGTTGTAGAGGTATCCCCTAGTCAAGAGAGTCAGTGAGTTAACACTTTGGACTTCAAACCAGCTCTGTGGGGGCACCCAGGTGGCTCAATCGGTTAAGCTTCTGACTTCAGCTCAGGTAACCATCTTGCGGTTCATGGGTTCAAGCCCCCACGTCGGTCTCCATGCTCACAGCTCAGAGCCTGGAGCATGCTTTGGATTCTGTGTCTCCCTCTCTCTCTGTCCCTTCCCTGCTCACACTCTCTCTCTCAAAAATATATAAACATTTTTTAAAAAGACAGCTCTGGAATGAAGTAGCCATAACAGCCATAACAGCCCTGTAGCCTTGGCTCAATCATATGATTTCTCTCTTTTTTTTTTCATTTATAAAATAAGAAAGTCAATTTATATAATAGATCAGACCCCTTCCTATTCCCATGGTTGGAGGTTTTCCATCTCTTCCATAGAGAAGCTAGCCTAGACTGATCTCCCTTTACTGACAGTTTCTAGGAATGAGGATAAGGTTGGTTCAGATCCAAACCTCCTCCATTCCGCTGTGTCAAGGGTCCAAGAATATTGACTTAGCTGCTGGAGCCTCGGCCTTGTGGGTGACAATGGGGCAGATAAAGGGGCAACTGTAAAGGACTCTTCAACCTTCTCATAACCATTTGATCTGATGATGTCCAAACAGAACAGTAATGATTCACCAAGCCAGTCGTTCCCAACCATGGGAAACTTTACCACTGCTTCCCTTGGTTTGAAAAAGGAAAGCTTGTTCATCCCATGTCCTCTCCCTTTCTTCTAAATCCTCTGATGGGGCAGAAAATCCATATAGGGCTGTTGTCTAAGAGGAGGGGGCCAGCCCTGTTAGCAGAGAATGTGCCTTTCCTGAAAATCAGTCCAAGGGGATCAAATGTCATTGAGGACATTGATTGACCTTCCACACCAACCCCTTAAATCAGCTAACAACCAGCAGTGGGCAGGCCCTGACAGAGGGAAACACAAGATTGCTGCAGGAATCTGAGGGGTGGAGGCTTCACCTCAGTCACAAGGCTGCTGAATAGGTTAGGCAAAGAGAACCAGGCAGGGCATTTACACCCGCATTGCTGTTAAGACAAAACCCCGCCTTCTCCCCGCCCCCGCAGCCAGCATCCCTGGTACTGAGGCTGCAGGATCCTGACACAGAGAGCCTGCAGTCGCTGGGAGCCGCTCCAGGACACAGCCTGTGCGAGGGAAAAGGTTTGAACAAGAGGAGGAAGAGTAAAGGGCAGCCAGAGTCTTTGGTTTGAGTCCGGAGAGTTTGAGCAAATAGTTGGTTGCTGGGTGGAGGACAGTGGAGGGGCAGTTACCTGGCTATGTTTTCTCTCCCTGCTCTACCTTGAGCTCCGATCAGCCAGATGTCCAGAGTGGGGACTCACCACTGCAAGGGCCTCTGGCCCTCAGAGCAGCCTCACAGGAAGGACTCAGGTGGGCTTTAAGGCTGTTGGGGTGGGGGACGGAAGGGTGGGTAGGTGCAGGGTAGAGAAGCTTTGGGGGTGAATGCGAGAACTCAGGATGGCAGGTGCCATCTGGGGAGAAGGGAATGCATCCCCGAGGCAGCTGATTGTGGATGTGGCTTCCCAGAACCTGCCAGCTACATGGGAGGCTGAGGTCAGACTGCTGTGGGTGACATGCACTGTCCAGGTCCCCAGGCTTCTGTTTCTCGGAGCCATTATCCAAAGCTTTAGCGGGACGAAGCTTGGGAGGGGAAGAAAACGTAGCTGTACATTTCACATGGAGGCTTTGTGAAAAGGAAGAGCGGCTGCAGTAGAAGGGATGTGGGTGAGAATGAACAGAAAGAGCCTCCCCAGCATCCACACTAGGTGAGAAGGCTGACGGAAGCTAAGAAAACTTGGTCCTGGAAGATCTTCAGGAGAGGGGAAGCTGCCCCCTCCTGGAGGGCCTGGCAGGACTGGCCTGGGCTGGGCAGAGAACAGCTGCTGCTGACTGAGGGAGAAGCTGTGCACACTTGGGCAACTCAGTCACCGTCTCCGGGCCAAGGACAGGCATACAAATGCCTGCCCTACTGACTGTAGTGCATTGTTATGCTGCTCACTTGTGAAAGCCATCTGTAAAGTATGAAGTGCACTTCAATGGAAAGGTGTAAAATTATTCTTGCCAGAATTTCTTAAACTAGCAGTTCCCAACTCCAGATACACACTATAGTCTCTTGAGAAGCTTTTTAAAAATGCTGCACTTAGGGGCACCTGGGTGGCTCAGTTGGTTGAGTGTCCAACTTTGGCTTGAGTCATGATCTCATGGTTTGTGAGTTTGAGCCCTGCAAGGGCTCACTGCTGTCAGCTGGGAGCCTAGAGCCTGCTTCAGATTCTGTCTCCCTCTGTCTCTCTGTCCCTCCCCTGCTTGTATGTGTGCGCGTTCTCTCGCTCTCTCAAAAATAATAAATAATCCTTTTTCAAAAATGTTGCACCTGGACCCCATCCTAGATCAATTATTCAAACTGGGGGTGGGGAGGGGCAAGACAGCAGAGGGGACTGGAAGTGGTATTTTTTTAAGTTTATTTATTTTGAAAGAGAGAGAGAGAGAGAATGAGCGGGGGTGGGGTAAAGGGAGAGAGAGAGAGAGAGAGAGAGAGAGAGAGAGTCCTGAGCAGGCTCCACACTGTCAGCACAGAGCCTGACTCAAACTCACGAACTGTGAGATCCATGATTTGAGTGGAAACCAAGAGTCTGACACTTAACTGACTGAGCCACCCAGGCACCCCCAGGAAGTGGTACTTTTTTTTATAAAATCTTCTCTGGGGTTCTGATGTCCTGTGAAGTTTGAGCCCCACTACCTAAGATTTCCCAAACTTCCTGAAGGTAATTTCTTGGAGCACATGTTTCATAAAGGCAGACTCCCAGCTTCTCCCAGATCTACTCAGTCAGAATCCCAAGGAGGCCTGGCAATCTCTACGATGGGCAAGCAATAAAAGCAGCATGGATACGTCATTCCATTGATGAGTCTGTCAACTATCTCCTTCCCTACAGAATGAAAAATCATACCCAGCGATGCTTTTACAGTGCAGGCATAGCAGCTCGGAGAGCGGAAGTGCCCTTCAGATAGTATGTGCGAACATGTGCTTCTGGGATGGAGTTGTGCTAGACAGTCACATCCAATCTCGTCCCTGCTGCACTGAGGTGACAGTCCAATGACGAAATGACAAATTTCCCAGGCAAAGAGCCTGAGAACCTTAAGATAAAGAGGAAACCATGATGTTATCTGTAACTATAGCAGAGATTACCCATGTTTTATTGTTTTGCCAATATATTGTTCAGGCTTTCTTGTTTCATGCTGTCTCTTCTGACTCTGTTCCATTCCAAAGATTATATAAGCACACACACACATACACACAAACTCACACCCACTCACACATAGAGACCCCAACCTCATCAGGCACTCAAATGGGCAGATGAAGAGGACTTAAGGAGCCAGCCAACTCTTACCAGGCAACCTTGTCATCTGGGCACATTGCTGGTGTAGAACAGAATAATGCAGCTAATGTTAGGAGGAAAGGTGGCCTAAGGATTGCTGGGTCTAGTACTTTTCTTTCACAGGGACATATGAGCACAACCATTCAGACCAAGGACTGCGAGCCAGACTGCCTGGGTTGAAATCCTACCCTGCTACTCACCGGCTGTGCCACTTTGGGTAAGCCACCTCTCTGAAAGAGAGATATGCACAGGACTGCCGTGGAGATTAAATGAGTTAGGACATGTAAAGCTCTTAGACACAGGCTTGGCAAATGATATGCTGGGCAAGTGCTGCTATAATTGTTGTTTATGCTGCTGCTTTATTACAGGTAAGGAAGCTGGGGTCTAGAACATGGTTTGCTCCATTTGTTCATGACTCTTGTAGGAATAAAACCTAAGGAAATAATCATGAATGTGGATGGATATCCACACTAAAAATAGTCACTGTAGCATCATTTAGAACAGAAACCTGAATGTCCAACAGTAGGGGGCTGGTTAACAAATATGGTGTATCTATATGATGTATTGCATGAGAATATTAGAGATATATGAGGTTTTTTTTTTTTAGAGAGAGAAAGAGAGAGTGCATGAGTTGGGGATTAGGGCAGTGGGAGAGAGGGAGAGAGTGGGGGAGAGAGAGACACACACAGAGAGAGGGAGGGAGGGAGAGAGAATCTTAAGCAGGGTCAATGCTCAGGGTGGAGTCCAATGTGGGGCTCAATCCTACAACCCTGGGATCATGACCTGAGCAGAAATCAAGAGTCAGATGCTCAACTGACTGAGCCACCCAGGCGCCCCATATAGGAAGGTTTTTTTTAATGAAATACAATATGACCTCTATAGAGATACAGATACAGAGACAGAGCTAATCTAGAAGAGAAACTGCAAACAGGCCAATACTGAATGTCTCTGGCTGTGGCATTTATGGGATCTTTTATTTTCTTCTTTACATGTTTCTGACTTGTATGCTTTTCCATAGTGAACAAAAAAATCAGAAAATAAAATGTTTCAAGCAATTTGTGCAAGGCCAAACAGTGCATTAGGAGCCCACACAGGCTTTCTATCCCTGTCCAGGGTTCTGCTGCTTCATCTGGTGCACTAGCAATAGCAAGGGAAGCTAAATGGAATGAACATGATAACCAAACACCAAAAAGCACCAAGACCAATGCAGCCATGCAAGACTGGGACCCAGCACAGCCATGCAGGACAGGGACCCGGCACAGGGGGAACCCTGGTCTGGTTGTGTAGCTCTAGCTCCCAAGGCTAAGCTGGTAGGGCAGAGCTGGGCACTTTCTATCCAACCAAGACCTTTCTATCCAGAGCCACTGCACAGCACAGTGGGGCCAGCATATAATCCAGCACCTGCCCTTGGGGTCACTACCACTTTCCCAGAAATGACAAAATCAGCTTCTACTTTGTCTAAGATAGCAAAGAATTGTACCAACTTTTCTTTCCCTTGTCTTCTCTACAGGCTCCTTTGGTAAATGGGGAGCCAGAGACCCAGAGAATACTAGTTAGCACCCCTGCTGGTCTTCATTTCCCCCCTGCTTCTCCTTAATATAGAAGTGCCTTTGCATGCCCAACATTTTTCCAATCATAATGCCAAGATACTTGACACAGCCAAAACCGAGGAATGTTTATTTTGCAACTTTGAAATAAAAAAGATCTGGAAGCACTTAATAACTAAAAGCTCATCGAAGAAAAATAGGAAGGCAGGAAGGAAAGAAGGAAGGAAGGAGGAAAAGCAGAGGGAAGAGATTTATCCCATTCGACATTACATAAAAATTAGCATATCTCTTCTAAAAGTCTGCTGTAACCTGCTCAGTATATTTGTAAGTGGTAAGTTCTGAAATGTGTCTGTAAAATAAGAGGATGGAGTGGGTGAACCCTGAAATTCATTGAGTCTAGATACAGTTGAAATTTAGTAACTCCGGCTCTCTTTTTAAAAGATCATTCCCGTGGCAAAAGTCAAACAATACAGTTTGCCAAGTTATCAAGGGGACCAGCTGTACATTTAATGAATAAGATAGACACCCACAGAATTTTCAAGCAAAGACTCAAAAATTGTCTAATCCAACTATCTCATGTTACAGATAAAGACACTGGACGAGAGAATAATACTAATAGCTGCCATGTGCTGAGTGCCCGACAGGCAACTTGCTCAGGGTCACACAGCGGGTCAGTGACAGACCCAGAACTGGATGCAATGCCCACCTTCTCCACAGTCCACTTGTTCAAACTTTCAGCAGATTTAAAGATTTAAAGATGCAAGAAATAACTGGCTAGCAGGCACTCCTCACAGCCCACAATGTCCAGAAAAGGAACAACGGGTACAAAGGTTAACAACAGGTCAAGAGCACCTACATCCTCTCTCCTTTTACCTCTAAACACAGAAAGGAATCAACCCATGGAGGAAGGACTGTAGTCCTGGGCCAGGTGGTGGAGGAGTAGACAGTGAGCATCAGACCTTTCCTGGAATGAATAGAGTCAAAGGTAAGAGCCCTTGGTGGCACCTAGCAGGTGCCCAGAGGACTGAAGTCCCAGCACTGGAGGAACAGGGTCCAACTGGAGGCACCAGCACCTGAAGCACCTTGGGAGAATACCTTGAAAAAAATATTTAGGGAAACAGGAAAAAAGACTGAGGAGCCTGGGTTCTTAGAGCTCACTGCTAGTATTTTTTTTTTTTTGAGTCTTGTTCAGATTGTGAATAAGATATTTTAAATATGATCATTAGCAGAGGCATGCTTGAATGTTTTATGCAAAGTTCTAGTTTAAGTTAGAAAAGCATTTGTAAATAGGGACACACATTATAATCTTCAGTTTTATTAACGATGTGCATAGAACTTGGGCTGTTACACCACAAGGCAATGCCATCAGTAAGCTATCGATCTGGAGAAGCGCATCTCAAGTGTGGACATTTGCAGCAAATAGAACAGAAACTCTAAATTGAACCAATAAGACCAAATTTTACAGTTATTCTTCTCAAAGGCTCCTATTTAAGAAGGTTGGAAGGTCAGCAAAGGGGAGGTATCTTCTCTCACATGGTTCAGAGCCCTATCAAAACATTGATTCTGTATGTATCTGCATGACTCAAAAGGAGTGTGGAGAACTTTCAGAAGGTTGACAAGAGGCCACAAAATGGTCCATTCAAGAAATCCTTTAAGGGCTGAAGTTCCATGGACTGAAATTCATAAGGAGTTTCAGATGTCTTTGAGTTTCTCAAAATTTATTCCTTGGATTACAATTTTTATAGGATGTGAATAGAAGTTCCCCCCAGAAAGGGGGTGGAGATACTACAGTAAAAATAATTTGAACAACACTGGTTTAACAGGTGAAATAGTTTTATTCACTGCAGGATTTCTCCGGGCCTTTAATCTTACAATCCCATGTATTGTGTATCTCCAAGAAGCAGGTACGTAGTAGATGGGGACTATTTTTCCATGGGAATGCTGTGGAGGACTAGTACTCTGCATATCACATTTGAGGAACTCTGGCATAAGGAGTTATTCTAGGTAATATGGTCAATTGAGTATCCATCTCAGTTGGTACAAAATAGTGGGAAGGAAGTTTAAAGTACAGCAGCACATGTGTAACTGAGATAGGAGAAAAACAACCCTACAACATCCCTGGAAGTCTCTCTCCCGCCCATCCCGTGATTGTGGGGGGGTTTCAGAATAGGCCTGGGATAATGAGGGACTTTTCCTAATGCAGGACAGAGTAATGGATTCTTTGACTTTTGGAAGCCACTGCCTGCTCAGTTTTTGTATGTCGTCTTGTCTTAGTCTCTACTTATACATCATTGAGTTCAGCTGACTTCTTTGCAAATTAAATGCATTCCTGAAATGTTGTATGTAAAGAAAGACATTATCCATAAATCAAATCATATTTTCCACTGGCTTGTGTTATAATTCTGAAGAAGGTCAACCCCAAATGCATCATGAAAGGCACATTTATGGGCCTGTTCAGCACTCGAGGAAACCTTCCTGGGTTCTTGTGCAGTCTCCTTTCAGTTCATTCTTTCACTCAAGGCAAGCCCAAAAGTCAGACAAGTGAGTAGCTGAACCACATGATCTTTCTACATTCAGTTATTTGATGTTCCAGTTAATTCCTAAGTGTGTTGGAAATTCTCACTGCTTCCCAGGATTTTGCTTATTTTTTTTTTTTAGAAAGAAAGAGAGAGAGAAAGGGTAGGGGGGGAGAGAGAGAAAGAGAGAGAGAATCTCAAGCAGGCTCCATGCTGTCAGCACAGGGCCCAACACCAGGCTCGATCTCCCAAGCCACGAGAACATGATCTGAGCCAAAATCAAGAGTCGGGGGCTCAACCAACTGAGCCACCCAGGCGCCCCTGCTTATATTCTTTCTAAAGGGATTATCAGAACCACTGAGTATTCTCTTCGCTGCCTTGTTTTAGCAGGGAAGCAGTGCTCTGTCTAAGGGGGTATTAAGCTTCTGTTATATGAGTCGCCTGTGTTACAACCAAGTATTGGATAATTACCTACCTGAATCATAGTCAGTGTTAGGTCAGGAAATCCAAATCTACAAAGTGACAGAAACTATTGCACATATATTTCCTGAAGACCTAGATTTACATGAGCTTTGAGTGGTTCTAATTACTTCTAAAGGTTGGGCAATTTTTAGAGGCCCTGCCTATGCCTCAGTAAGCATAGTGCTGAAGTGGGCCAAAGAGAAAGAGACCATGGAAAAAATAACCTACTTTTATTGAATGCATACTACACACCAGGACCTGCAATGCTCATTATTAGCATCATCTCCTTTAACCCCACTGGCCACCATGAGGGATGTTCTATCAATGGCCTGATTTTACAGAGGAGAGAACCATGGCTCAGATAGGTTCCTAGGCCACACAGTTACACAGACAGGGTGGCAGCCCTGGGTGCTGACTCCTGAGGTGACTGCCATCATCACCCCTTCCCACATGGTTATAGAGAGACACAAGGGACTTAGGGCCACAGCCTCATTTCTCCCATCCTTTCTCAGCTGACACGGCTGTAGGTATGGGAGATACAATGCTATATACTTGGAAATTCATCATCTAGACAGTCAGAAATGCAGCAAGGAAATGAGAAAATTGTAACAGAGTTTGTTAGAGTTCCCACTTTTGAACATGTGTTTTGAAAAATATCCCCTAGTTCCTCCAGTGAATAAAAAAGCTCTTTCTCAAATCTGGTCTGAAATCCCCACCATTTCTAATACCACAGCATCCCCTGTCCTTCCACTAGCAGACAGAATTACAGTTGTATGAAGTATGCCATAAACTAATTTAAGTGCATTTTTTTCTATAGACCATATATTTTCTTTTAAGTTTAGCTATATTCTGTGATGTTTTTTCTCTTTTTAAATATTTTTATTTATATTTGAGAGACAGAGGGAGAGACAAAAAGCATGAGTGAGGGAGGGACAGAGAGAAAGGGAGACATAATCTAAAGCAGCCTCCACGATCTGAACTGTCATCACAGAGCCTGATGCAGGGCTTGAACTCATGAACTGTGAGATCATGACCTGAGCTGTAGTCAGATGCTTAACCGACTGAGCCACCAAGGTGCCTCAATTTCTTTTAAACGTGAAAGGGCCCCTGCCTAAAATCACCTCTGATAGGAAAGTGATTCTATTACTTTTACACACACATGCACACATACACAGTCATGACAAAAACAACTTTTCAGAACATCTATTGGAAATGATGAGGCAGACAGGCATTATGATGGAAGGCCCTTGATGGATTTCCTTTAACCCACCTGATTTAATTTTTCCTGTGCTCCTAGAAAGGGCAGTATGGGAGGAGGGTGGTGGCAAGTTCATAGAATCCTTTTAAATTTGGGTCTTCAGAAGTGAAAGCTGTCCCCAGTAAGGCATGGCCAACATGAAATCTGCTTCACTCCTGGGACCCTAAGGATTTTGAGCTATCTCTAGCCGAAATTGCTACTGACACTCCCCACTTGAATTCTGGCCCTGAAACATTTTGATGAAATAAGAGGTAAAGCAAGGAAAAGAGGAGAACATTTCTTACCTCTCTCCCAATACAATAATGTTGGACATAGTTCCAACTCTATGGTCAGCTCACTTTGGGCCGATAAGCTCACAGACAGGAGAGTCTACCTAAGAGCTGAAACTGACAGAGAAGAGTCTAGGAAGGGAGGAAAGAAAGGATCTGGGGGTGACCATGGGCTTCACAATGTGGCACTAATGCAGAGCCCATGGCTGGTGGCTGGCCAACCATTACCCAGGAAAGCCAGATGAGCCCTGACTCGTAATGCTCAGTGCCAGCCAGCACGAACAGAGTGATGTTTCATTATCTGACATAACAGAAGTAGGCAGCTGGCTTCAAATCAGAAATACCAAAACACCGATGTTTGCCTTTTTGGGGTTGTGTGTGTGTATGTGTGTGTGTGTATTTTAATAATTGTAGATGGAAATCCTTAATTGCATCACACATCTCCTTGCCCACTTAATTGGACAGAGAACATAACTTAGCATGTTCTTGATTCCTGCAAGGTCCCTTCTCTCCAAGCAGCCACCCAATTCTGTCTCTCGTCTGGAGTCGTGACTGCCTCCTCCATAGGCTGCCAGCCCTCGCTTCGGCTTTCACTCTGTTCCCAATAACCACACCTACCCCCACTCCCTTCTAACAGTACACTGCGACTCAGTTCAATGAGATCATGCAGGAAGGCTTCAAGAGGGGTCATGCACAGGCATCCATGGGATCACCAGATGAAGTGGGCTGGGGGCGTAGTGCCCTTAGTAGAAATGCACACATAGGAAATGTTTCCCACCTAGAAGGAAAACAATGCCGTGGGCACAACAAAAATGACAGATGGCCACTGGGCACTGGGTGGCACTCAGAGGGCACTGGACAAAAGAGAACCCACTCCCCTTCTGAAGGGGGCAGCTCACTCAGCTGGTGGAAGGCTGAAATGCAAGATCATCAAGACCAGACCTTTGACTTTTCAAAAGAAAACAAAAGTCAAAGTCTGCATGTAAAATCTCCCAATATTTATTGTATCTTTTCCCAGTTTTATTGAGATAAAATTGCATATCCAGTTATTTCTTAACACTGAATCATATGTGATCCACAAGTCACTGACTGAGGACCTATTATGAGGAACAACCTGCACAGTTTTAGGTTAGGTACTCTGGGATTGTTATTTGGAATTCTGCAAGGTTATAAAACCATCTACCAGAGGGTTGCAGGTGCAAAAAAAAAATTAAGCGTATAAAATGAAAACCAAACAAACCTCCAGAGAAGCTGAGGGCAACTACCAGGCCTGGAGTGTGGCTGAGTGTGTGTGTGTGTGTGGGGGGGGGGGGTGGTGAGAGCCTGGGTCCGCTACGCACACACGTGTGTGCTGCTCCTGGGTGAATGTGACCCCTCCCCCGAAGCACAGAGAGCAGCAGTCTTACAAGAGACACAAACTCTTTTCCCCATTATGCCAGACTTCTCTCTCCTTCCAGCAATGCCAAATTGCCTTAAAGCAGCTGGGGAGCGCCTGTCTGATTTATGGCTCAGCCACTATGGCTTCTGGAAACTTTGTTCTTCCTGACACTAGTGATTTATAAAAGGCATCTGTAACCAACAGTGACTTCTCTTTCTCTCCCAGGACAACAAAGTACAGGGAAGGATCTAGAAGCAGATCTCTGTTTCCTAGGTCATCAGAAAATTGGCACTCCTGGGTAAGATGCTCAATTTTTGTGTGCCTTCTTTTCTGTTTATTTTTTTATTTTTTTAAACTTTTTTTTTTCATTTTTGAGAGTAAGAGAGGCAGAGCATGAGTGGGGGAGGGGCAGAGAGAGTGGGAGACACAGACTCAGAAGCAGGCTCCAGGCTCTGAGCTGTCAGCACACAGCCCGACGCAGGGCTCAAACTCAGGAACCACGAGATCATGACCTGAGCTGAAGTCGGATGCTTAACTGACTGAGCCACCCAGGCGCCCCTCTTCTTTTCTCTTTAAAATACAGAAGTCTCCAATAACCTCCTGCTTTCCTGACTTCCAATTTGTGACAGTTTCCTGCAGCCCAGTCACTAAATTTAACATTAAAAGTATAGCCCTAAAAGGTTACATAGAGCCTCTTGGTAAGATTAAAAGCTCAGGGCCTGGCTGCCCAGGCCAGTGCCTATTTATGAGCCTGTCTTTGCCCTGTGTGAAAATACCTTTTGTACTTACTAGAGTAACAATTTTTAGTCATTCATTCCTTACAAATCCAGGAGCTGGTTATCTGATGAAGAATTTCTCTAGTTAGGCCAGCTGCCTCTGTACCTCGGAAAGTCAGGGAAGAGAGAGATGAAATTAAAAAACACTTAATTCCACTTCCTATGGACAGCTGTGGTAAGGAGTTTGGTTGGGTGGGAAATGAATACAATTGGTTAAGTTTAATCCTTAGGTTTCCATTTTTCCATAGAAAAATATACCGGTGGTGGAGTTAGAAAATGTGAGTCCTAGACCCAGCTATGCTCTGAACTGCCTGTGATCATAGGTTAATTGCTCCATTTGTCTGCATCAGCCTTCTCCTTCACAAAGAGGAGCATTTAGGGCCCCTCCTAGCACTCCTGTTCCCCCCCCCTGCGACCCTCAGTATTGTTGTTTCCAATGCTCTGGTGCTCCCGGGAAGGATTATCTACCTTGGCTGGAAAAAATATTACTGGTATATCCATTCTATTCTTACAAGATACATTCAGATTACATTCCTATATATTAAATCACATCTTAAGTGCAATTATTTAAACAGATTCTGCTGTGACTGCTTCAGGCAAAGAGCCTTCTGGATAAAATAGCTAGCTACCACGAGTCTATTTTTTATATCATATTTCATTTCAATGTTTGTTTCAGAGAACAGAACTGAAGTCAGCAGGGATCCTGCCTTTCTTTGAGAGTACAGGTGGTTTTAGCCCCACTCCCTGGTGGCTGTTCAGTGTCACTGGGGCCCCTTCAGCCGTGCTCCGCTGAGAGTTTATTTCCCACTAACCTCTTTAACGTGCCTCTTGTTTGAGCCTCCCAACAACTGTGTGAGGCAAGTGGAATTAGCTCTCTTATTTTGCAGATGACAAAACTGTAGAGGTTAAATGAGGTGCAGCTAATAATGGTGATTCAGAGGCAAGTTCTCTACCTCCAAAGGCAAGCAAGCCAAGAAGTCAGAATAGGGAGTGAGGAGGCAGTCCCATTGCTCTGCCCTGGGCCAGGTTCCCTGTGCAAGCTGGCGTGGCTGTGGGAGGGAGCACAAGGTGAGTGGAGCATTCTGGCCTCAGTCCAGGACCCCCAGAGAGAACTTCAGTGGAAGCAAATTCGGACTCACAGGAGTAGGAGGGGCTAGCTTCTCCCCACTCTAAGACCTCCTGTCTCCTCCCCCTGAAAGGAGGAAAGGGAAGCTGGAGAACACCCTAGGAATGTTACAGGGTGTTACCACCTGCAAAGTGGTGGTGGGGGGGTGTACAGTCATGAAGATGGCTGGGGAAAAAGGGAGCTGCTGAAGACAGGACCAGGAGAGGTGGGATTGTGAGGGCCACTAGAACAGTACAAGAAAACTGAGCTGCAGTCTGACTTATGTGTTCTGGCCTCAGGGCTAACTGTGGGACCCTGCATTTGTCCCAAGGAGGAAGATGCAGAGGAAGTGTGTGAGGAAGGCTGTAATGGAGTTATTAAAATGTGGAGGGAGGAAAGCAGTGGTGACAATGAGGAGGGGTCTATAGAAAGAACAACAGGTTTTCCCTGTTATCCGAAAGTTTGCTTTACACCACTTTCCTTTTTTTTTTTTTTTCTTTTTAACATATATACAGGTTTGCTTTTACTAAAGACCTATGCTGGTGCCTGATCTCACTATCCCAAGGAAATGTGAAGATGATTTTTGCTTTTAAGAAATGGTAATTGCTTCTTTGCTTTACTTCATTTGGCTTATGAAAGCTTTCATAGGAATGCTCTATTTTTGGATAGCTGGGGAAACCTGTCCATCTTGACACCCACATATATATATTTGCATATATATAAAATCTATATATATATATGTATATATATATATATATATATATATATATATATAGCTATATGAGAGATATATATACACACACATATACATAGGACACCTTCTGGTTTTCCCTTAAAGAGACAAATTAGCATGTAAATAAAAGCCTGTATACACATTTAGGAGCTACAAATTCATTTTCTCTTCTTCTTGTTTAGTATTAATCAGACCTTCACCAAGTTCTGTAAATTACATCTCCCCTGAGGGTGATGGTCACACATTAGTTGTGTGCCCTTGAACATGCCCTCTGAGCCTCAACTGTCTTACCTGCCAGAGGAAAACAATGCCTGGCCTACCTACCTCATTTGTTTGTTGTAGGATAATAGTAACAGCCAATCTTTGTAGAGTGTTCATATATTGTTACACACTATACTGTGTACCTATTATTACATATTACGTAGACATTACGTATATTATTAGCTCATTTAATCCTCAAAACAGCTCCATGAAATCGGTACTATTACTCTCCCTCCACTTTATGGGAAACTGAGGCACAGAGAAGTTTCAGAACTTGCTCCATGTCACCCAGCAGGCAAATGGCAGAGGTGGGATTTGAACCCAGAATACCTGGCTCCAGGATCCATGCTCCTAATCTTGTTGTTATAGGACGTGATGTTTGAGAGCACTGAAGGCATTTTAAATGCTTTTTAAATGGATGGTGTCATCCTCATTCGTGTTAGGACCACTCCCATTGGGGAGGACCAAAGCTGAGGAAGGATTCACCAGGCCAGGATGGTGCCCCAGCCTCAGATCCACAGACCCTGATGGCCAGGAGCCCAGCTTCCTGGAGGAGAGAGGAGGAATGGCTTGTTCTCCTGGCCCCCTCCAGCCGCAAGACTATCTTCCTAGGTTCTTTTTCAAAGCAAAGTGTCTCTCCTGCCAAGGGCTGGTCTGTCTGTCTCCTAGAGACAGAGGTTGTCAAGCCCTGAGAGAACAGCAAGCATGTCAAAAATAGCAGCACCAGCAGACTGCGTGGCTGCGATTTCCTTTTGAAATGTTGGTTTTGCTCTCACCAAAGAGCCGGGGTCTGTCTGTGCTTCCTGCTGCCTGCAGCAGAAGCTGCTTATGGTGCCAAGATGTTTTCTAGGGGAAGGCAAAGATTGTCTGCTGAGGCCCATGACAGACTAAGGGAAAATCCCCTTCACAGTAACAATGATGAGGTCAGAGTTGTGTTTAAAAAAAAAAAAATTGTTATAAACCTCACCAGGGCTAGGCCCTAAGTAGGTTAAGTGGTAGCCAAGATGAGACCAGTATTAACGATACTTGTGGCCCCTTTCGCTCTTTTGTTCTGGGAACTAGGGAGTCAGTTCCCTGTTTGTCCTTCCAAAGTGGTCACTAACAGATGACCACTCCCTCCTTGGGGTACCCAGGGGATTGGAAGCAGGGTGAAATCCTTCCTCTAGGGGTTCAGAGCAAAGGGACACGACATGACCATCTCCAATCCCACAGGGACTTCAAGCCCAGAACAGGAAGGTGGTTCACTGGGAGATACAGTAACATAAGAACTCAGAGCCCATCTGTCTTTTACTCCCAGTGGACTGCATCTGGCAAGTTCCCTCTCTCACTAAAGCCCCAAGCCCAAGGCCATATTCTGCCAGAAGCTATCTGTGCAACCCGAGGCTGCCGGGTGTAAAGCAGAATGCAGAGAGGAAATCCTACGGTTTAAAGAATTAACAGATTTCTTTTCCTTCCCTAAGTGACCTTGACAAGCTAGGATCAGAACACACTTTGCTTCCCAGGGCAATAGCACACAGTCAAGCCCGATGAGGGCTGGCATGGAGGTTCCAGCCAGATTGTCCCAGGAGGACAGTATTCTCTGGGAATCTCTCTTGGCATTTGTGTAGAGATGCCGGGTGACAGGAATACTGCCAAGAGCAAGGGCTCAGCCAGTGCAGAGAAGGAATGATCAGCAACAGGACTGAGAGGTGTCCCATGAGAAGTGCCATGGGGAGGGAAGGACAGCACCCAGTGAGGGCCACCGGGGAAGAGCAATGTCTGACAGACAGCCACAGAGAAGGGTGAGCTGATGGAAGGTGGTCACCACCCACTGCTGTGTCCAAACACCAACGACTGCGGGGACCCCACAGCGGTTGTAAAGGGTCAGGGAGGAGAGTGGAAAGGTTGCCGGCAGAATAAAACCTTGATTCCTGTACAATTTCTTAAGGAATCCTGAGTCTACAGGTGCAGAGACTAGGTGGGGGGGTTTGGTTTGTTTGTGGGGATTTTGAAGTTTTTGTTCTTTGTGTTTTGCCAGCAGAGTATGAACCCCTCGGGCAGGTTCACTGCCTTAGTCCTACGTAATGAATAACGTCCAACATACTTACCCTAGTCCAATATGTGCTAATCATGCCCTGCGCTTACCAAAAATGGCTTTGACCTTTCTTTTGCTCGAGCAAAAAGGAAAAAGCATGTAAATCCCACAATGATTTGATTGTCAAAATTAAAAAAAAAAAAAAAGGCAGTTCTTGGCACCACACTTGAGTAGAAAGGAGCAAACTGCATGAAAGCTCTAAAGTGTCCCCAAGTGGCAGAAGAAAAAATCTGTCATTCCATCCTGGATATTTAAGCTGGTCCATCTTTAGAGATGCTAACTTTCTAGATTCAAGAAACCAAACCATTCTCCCAGCCAAGGTGTGAAACTCCCAGGTTATCAACCTCATGCCACTTTCCCCCGACCCACAATCCAATGACTTTTCTTGGTTAACTTATAGAGTTATACAGCTATCACCATAAACCTGTTTTAGAAAACATCCATTACCCTCCAAAAAGCCCCCGATGTCCTGATGCAGCGGGACTGCCTATAGCCCACCTCCTCCAGCACACACAGCTCCCCTTACAAACTGGGTAGAGAATTTTAATCCATCTTGGCAAGGAGCATCCTGTGCACTTCGCACCCCTGGGATATACGCCGTTGCTTTGTTCTGCTTTCAGTATGCAAGACAGACAGCTGGACGCTATGGGGACCTTCAAGAATTAGGTCAGTATGATGGCCACTCCTGCATTAAGGTGTTTTGAGGCTAATTCCACTCTTATGCCTTCGTCCTAAATCCTCATTTTTGCATTTAGCCTACTGTTTCTACTGTGTTTTTTTATTTTTTTTAATGTTTATTTATTTTTGAGAGACAGAGAGAGACAGAGGATGAGTGGAGGAGGGGCAGAGAGAGGAGGAGACACAGAATCCAAAGCAGACTCCGGTCTCTGAGCTATCAGCACAGAGCCTGACATGGGGCTTGAACTCACAAACCATGAAATCATGACCTGAGCTAAAGTCGGATGCTTAAATGACTGAGCCACGCAGGCACCCCTTTTTCTTTTTTTTCTTTTTTAAAATGTGTACTGTTCTTTGTTTTGAACCTTTCTATAAGCTTCTTAAGGTTGAGGGACTTGGAGGTTCTCTCTCTCTCTCTCTCTCTCTCTCCCCCTTCCCCCCCCCCCTTTTTTTCTTTCTCTTTTTATTTTGGAAGATACAGGAAAGTTCTGCAGAAACATTTTTCTAAACCCAGCACAATCTCATCTTGCTCTGTTAAGTTCAGGACTTGAACACACAGGGGCCAGCCTGGCAGGAAATGATGGTACACTGAGGTGGCAGGAAAGGCTGGGGGGCATCCTTCAGCTGGAGAACAGACTCCTTATCAAACACCCCAGATCACTGCTGTCCTAGAGTTCAAGGTGTGATCTCAACAGAAATGCCACAGCTGCCCCCAGCCACTAAAAAGGTGGAGACAAGAAGAGAGATAGAAAGACACATATAGAAGGAAGAAGAGATTAAAACAGCAGAAGGGCAAATGTTAGAGAGATGTGACAAGAAGGGGGAAAAAAAAAACAGAGAAAATGAGAGTAACTAGAAGGAAGGGGAGGTGCAGAGAAGAGGAGGTGACTAGAAAGAGTTGGGGAGACAGCAGTGAGAGAGCAGAAACCAAGGAAGGACACTGAAGTCCATGCAGTCACAAAGAATACACAGAAGGAGAGGGAGGTGGCCGCTGAGGAATGGGAAATCAAAGCCCTGAGTCTCCAGAATGCAGGCGCTCACCTCCCCCAGTTCCGATCTGACCCGGAGCTCTGAGCCAGGAACCAAGTTCCCCAACAGTAGAACCTACCTCAGATGCAAAGGCGGCCAGCTGTCCCACTCTCTCCTTGGGGATGATCAGGGCAGGAGGACTATTCCACATCTCCGCCGTGCCTGCCAGATCCAGGAAGGCATTTGGGAGCTCCTGCCGGCTCGAGTCAGGTGTAACGAAGGACTGACCCCTGCCTTTGCCGGCAGCTGTGACATCGCCACCCCAGCCATCTGGGAAGCACGGGGTGCATATTCTCTTGATTATTGGGGCACAGAATCCACATAAAGAGGCTCAGAGTCAGAGAGGGATCACTTGGCAAAATCCTTCACAGAAACTAGGTCAGGTCACAGCCTCTCTGTGTTTCTTCGATGTCTTAAGGAGAGCCACCTATGAGACTGCTAGGAACGGAGCTAGATTATTCCCTGGGAGGAAGAAGTGGCATTTCTCTCTGTCTCTCTCAGACTTGGGAGGAGCCTCTCTCTGAGGAGACGGGACCTCCAGGATACTGTTACGGACCATAACTGTCAGCACTCTTGGCAAGGCCCAGCCTGGCCGCCTCTTGAGGAGCGTGTCCCCTCCAAGTCTCCCCTTGTCATTTTGAAAGAGATAATACTGACATTGGTTTAACTGGCAGTTGCTTAGCATTCAGATTTCTGAAGAATCAGGGGTGAGATGAGGCAGTTTCGATGACTGGGTGGGAAGGCCAGGAAGAAAGGTCCAGGGAGGAAGTTTGGGGGAGCTGTATGTATCCCCCTCATTTTCCAAAGGTCACACATCCTGCCGGTCATTACCAGCCCCTAAACCACTATGTAGGAGGTGTTCTCATTTCGGAAACTGGGAATTTGTAGCCTCCCATTCTCACTTGCTGCCCAAATCAGAAGATAGAGAGAACAGTCTGGAAGGTTGCTATGGCAACCAGAGTCCCTGGAGAGCCCAGCTCTCCACAAACCCTTTACTTTCAGGCATGCTCTGACTTGAAAAGGAAATGTTTCATTAGGGATGGTGATGAGGATGATCACATACACACATATAGAGATACATGCATACATGTTCCAACATTTACCCTCACTGGAAGCATCCCTATTGCCTCTGTAGTGGGCCCTTCTCCTTTCCCCAAATAGCCGGAAGCAACTGAAGGAATTTGGAAAACTGGAACTTTATGGTCTCAGAGCAGGTTACTGAGTCATGAACTCCTCTTATCTTTATTTCAGGCTTGGAGAAGCCAAACTCCCAATCAAGGCGGCCTCTGGCCCTGGAAGGATCCCACCGAACCTGTCTAAAGAGCATCCTCCTTGCTGAAGGGTAAGAAAAGAGACTGAAGCCCAGTTCAAGAGGTTAAGGAGGGATTTAAGGAGCTAATAGCCCAGTGTGGCCTACTCTTGGGCTTTGAATCCAAGGCAGCAACTCTGCGGGGAGCTTTTGACTCTGGGAGACACGGAAGGAAACAGGCTAATGAACTAAAAAATCAATACCCTTATTAAAATTCACACATTTGCATAGCATCATCCCCAGCTTCCCAGTACATCAACATTCCCCATGAGGTAGGGAGGGGAAGACATTAATGTTCCCATTTAATGGGTGGGGAAACTGAGGCACAAAGAGGAACTGTGTTACCCTGTAAAGCTGTGGCAAAATCCAGATTTAGATCTGGCACTCACAGGAGCCACAGTGTCTCTCAAGAAAACCCTCAAAAGGCCATCCCTCATAAGTTGCTCTTTGAGAAATTTTTTTTTTAAATCCTCATCAAAGAGTCTTAAAGCATAGATACAAAATTAAAAACATGTTAACAGTCCTTTTGGTTTCTGAACTGCACCCAGAAGAGCTCAGAACAGTACATCACAGTTTTTCAAGGCAACAAACAAATGACAATGTTACCAGGAGAGAAATGAGGGGAAGTGGGGGGTGGGGGGTGAAGGCAGCAGTTTCACGCTGGAAGAGGATGGCTTAGTCCCGGTGGTAACATTACCTTACCAGTTAGAGCAGGTCAGCTGCAGCTTCAAGGGGCAGACCAGGTAAATGTTTGCTTGACTCAGCAAAAAACCTCTAACGGTGAGGCTGTCAACAAAGGAATGATGTTTCTTCCTTACTCTAAACCTATTTCATTGCACGTAAAACGGGAAGAAACCCGCGCTAGTAGCATCCAATGTGTGCTTTTACCTGTCTGCAGGTGTAAGCTGGAGTTTGCTTTGGAAAACCTTCAACTGCAATCCTAAGTCAAATTCCCAGGAAGAAGGAGGGTGGGGTGCTGGAGAGGGTTGGGGGGCAAGCAAAGAAGACAAACTTGCCATCTGCAACAAGGCTCCTCTTTGCACGCCTCCCAGATGACAGTGGCTGCTTAACTGATACTAACTCTGTAGATACTCCGTCAAGCTAGTTGCCATTTCTCCTGGCTCTGTGGTTCCCTCTTTCCAGTTCCTCTGCACAGGAAGGCACTTGCACAAAAAGAGTATTTGGCTCTGAGAAGGAACCTTCCTGGAAGCTAGACAGTCGGGGAGGGAAAGACTGAATGCAGACCAAAGGCCGATGTCCACCGTGCCAGGACACCTGGAAGAATCCATTGGCCCCTTTGGTCTGGGACTGACTCTCATGGCCTCCAAATGGCCAAGTTTAACTGTAGTTTCTCTAATTCCTTCCAAGATTCAAGATGAATGACATATCTGGAGGCTGTGCAGCTAAAGGCTTTACCAAGGGTCCTCTGAAGGATGACTAGCAGGTGTCACAGGCACGGGAATAAAACAGAAAGATGAACACTGTTTCTGTCCTCCAGCTTCTGCTAGTTACCACCTAGCCAGAAGCTGACAGGTGCATGCCCCAAAGCAAAGGACGCTAAGGAGAGAAATAGGACCCAGGTATGCTTGGTTTCCATCCGGTTGACATCTTTGTTCCTAGAGAATTCCAAGCCCCAGACATGAAAATTTACAGTCATGAGGGAAGGTCAGATGGAAATCTCATCCACATGACAGAAGATGGGCATGAATGGGTGGCACCGTTAGAATTTCAAAAATGTCACTTAGATGGATGAACCTTGAATGCTGCGGAAATCAAGCAACAAGGCTGACAGTCCAGGTATCAGGACTGAGTGCAGGGGAGGGAGTCAGGAAGTCGGCTGGAGGTCGGGTGAAGGGAGTGGAGAATGAGAAGGAAGCCTGAGACTGTTTGCTCAGTGTCGTCCTTCTCATTGATGCCCTTCCTGCATCACTCAAACCTCAGTGAGCATCCTTTTCTCTGCATATGCCCGATGCGGAGGGGGAAGGTAGCTGGGTCTCCGTTCCCGAGTGGTCTCAGAGAACTCAGGCTTGCCAAGTCCACTGTCAGCTGCCTTCAGGTCTGGTGCAGGCTGCCCACAAGTGACATGGGTATACTGGCCTTGCTCCTCCTGCTCCGTCTCCCGGTGGTAGAAGTAGTTGAAGTTGGAGACAATGACCGGCACAGGCAGGGCGATGGTGAGGACCCCAGCGATGGCACACAGCGAGCCCACGATCTTGCCCCCGACCGTCATGGGGTACATGTCTCCGTAGCCTACTGTGGTCATTGTAACCACTGCCCACCAGAAGGCATCCGGGATGCTGGGAAAGAGTGAATCATCATCATCAGCCTCTGCGAAGTAGACGGCACTGGAGAAGAGGATGACCCCGATGAAGAGGAAGAAGATGAGCAGACCCAGCTCCCGCATGGAGGCCTGCAAGGTCTTGCCCAGGATCTGCAGCCCCTTGGAGTGGCGGGACAGCTTGAAGATGCGGAACACCCGGACCAGGCGGATCACCCTGAGGATGGCCAGGGACATGGCCTGCTGCCCATTCTGGCCACCCCCTCCACTGGCTGACTGCTGCTCCTGCTGCTGCACCAGCTCAGTGCCCAGGGTGATGAAGTAGGGGAAGATGGCCACCAAGTCAATGATGTTCATGATGTTGCGGAAGAAGGCTGGCTTGCTAGGGCAGGCAGAAAAGCGAACCAGGAGCTCAAAAGTGAACCAAACTATGCACAAGGTCTCCACCAGAAAGAAGGGGTCAGTAAAGAAAGAGCCCCCAAGAGTACTGAGTGAGGATGAGCCCCCTGCCATCATTCCCCCCGGCGGGATGCCAGGATGAAAAGTGTAGGAATCATCTTCATCTTCCTCTTCCTCCTGACTACCCCTGGAAATCGGGGAGTCTCTGCTCACACCATTGCTTCCACCTCGACCATCTGCACGGAACTGGGGCAAGGTCTCCAGGCAAAAGATGACGATGGAGATGAGGATGACCAACACGGAGACGATGGCGATGCCTCTGGCGGGGCCCGAGCTCTCAGGGTACTCGAAGAGCAGCCACACCTGGCGCTGGAAGGGCTGGGAGGGCAGTGGCTTCTCGTCCTCGCCACCTTCTGGCAGGCAGCCCTCGTCCTCCCGGAAGGCCGCCAGGGCTTCATCCCCCAGTTGGTAGAAGCGGATCTCCTCCAAGAAGATGTCCAGGGGCACGTTGACCGGCCTCCGCAGGCGGCCCCCGGACTGGTAGTAGTAGAGGATGGCGTCGAAGCTCGGCCGGTTGCGATCAAAGAAGTACTCGTTCCTCAGGGGGTCGAAGAAGCGGACGCGGCGACCAGGGTCTCCCAGCAGCGTGTCGGGGAACAGCGACAGGGTGCGCAGTTGGGTCTCGAAGCGCAGCCCGGAGATATTGATCACCAGCCGCTCGCTACTACAGCAGCCCCCGCCCCCGCCGGCCTCCGGGAAGTCTCCCGCATCCTGTTGCTCCCCCTCTGGCCCACGGACCTCCCCCGGCGCCGCCAGCGTGAGGGATTTCTCCGACCTCATGTCCCCTCCGCGGTGCGCTCCCCGCCACTAGGACGGCGCCCACGACACCACCTCTGGAGCGCGGCACCTCTTCCCGGCTCTCAGAGCGGCGATCTCTGTTTAGGGTGGGGCTCGCGCTCCTCCGAGCTCTAGATCTGGCCTGGCCGCTGGGTCCGAGGGCTCCGAAACCCCGGTCCCTGCAAGGCTGGGTCTGGGGAGGGGGCCCGGACGCAGAGGGTTTAGCTCCGCGCCTCCAAGACAGCCGCGCCTGGGATACAGCTACAGCCTACTGGGATACCTGGAACAGCAAACTGGCGCGCGTGAAACCGGCTGCCCGAGAAGACGCGTGGCTTCGCCCCCCGCCGTGCCTGAGCCCGGGCTCTGGGACGCGGGGGTCCGCCCTCCGGACGGGTTAGCTCTTCCCAGCTCCCACTGCGCTCTCCAGCCGTTCGAGCCCCCCGGCTGCCGCTGGGAGCGAAGCGCCAGATGCGCCTCCCTCCGGCTCGGCAAAGACTCCTGGCGGGGCTCGGCCTCCGCCCTACGTACACCGCGGACTCCCGTCTGGCCAAGGTCGCCGTTCCCGCCGCCACAGCCGCCACCTCCTCCCTGTGAGTCGCGCCTCAGGCCTCGGAGAGGGCCCTGCGGCTGCCCCGGCGCCGGGGCGCGGGGACCCACCTCCCCACCGCTCAAGCCTTCTCTGCAGCCGCGGCAGCTGCAGCGGCTCGGCTCTCCGCTCTGCCCTTCCTTCCCAACACTCACTCTCCAAGTGACGTGGCAGGCCCCGCCTGCTGCCCCCTCCCACCCCACTCTCACATCACACCCCTCGCCCAGCCAGGGGCTGCGGCGAGCCAGGGCGCTGTGGAAATAGACACACACTTGCCTCACCAGTAATCTTTCCCGCGCACGCCTGGCACGCCTCTCCCTTGCATTCACAATCGCGGCCCCCCTAACCAAGCACCAGCAGCCTAATACCACACCCCCCTCCACCTCCGCAATCAGCTTTCCTTATTTCGCTTTACGGGAGTTGATCTGCGCAGTGCATTTCATCCATGAGAAAACACACCCCGCCCCACCGCACAACACACAACGCGGAGCACTGTGTCTCCACTCATCCAGAAATTTCATGAAACAATCAAATCATAATTCGTCCCTCTGTATTTACCAAGACCCATTTGCCAGCTTCCTTAATCTCTACTTAAAAAAAAAAAAATAAAGAAAGCATTTTTAGAAGTCTTCAGAGCTTCCAATTTAGATGGTCTTCCAATGTAAGTCCCCAGAGAATCCCACATCTCCCTTTGCAAACCTGGGAGGGTGAGGCTGCAGCTGTCCTAGAATCGCAAAGCCATAGCAGAGAAAGTGTTGGGAAGTCCCCCATTGCCTTCCCCATCAGAAGTCCTCCCCCCACCCCCCCCCCCCGGAGTCCTGGGAACTTAGGCAGCAGCCCCTGTGAAGAAAGAGCCAGAAGATGATGGTATCTCAGAGGTATCATAGTCCAAGGAAGCATACCGTGAAATTCATTTGCTCCCAGCCTTTCTGGGAACTCTTCTGGAATGTCTGCTTATTGCACAGACAAGAAGAAGGAGGAGGAGGTGAGTGGAAAGTGGTATGTAAGAATGTTGATAAAAAGAATAGCTATATTTACTGAGCATCTGATATGTGCTGGCCACATTCCAGGAGCTCTACCTGTGCTAACTCACAACACTATCTCACACCCCAGTGAAAAAGATGTCCTCTGCTCCTAGGTAATGTTACAGTGAAGATTCCCCTGGCAGTATTTGGGTAGGGACCAAAGTTCGTTGTTAGAGACTATCCCTAACTCTCCTGGAGGGAGGCGGTAAGAATGGTTTTCTGTCCTTTTCCACTAGAGACCATGTAGTCTTTCTTTACTAGGTCAGACAGGTTAGAGTTTGGTGGAAAAGAATTGCTCTGATCTTTTCAGACGTCCACTTTCAGGTAGGGTTGACATTTGCTTCTCTGTGCCCCAGTTTCTCCTTTTTTGGTTGTCTATGGCTGAAATTAATTGGCTGACAACTACAAGTTGTTTTGTGTAGCTTCTTTTGCATTTTATATCGTTAGTAAGGGTTCATTGCTGATAACGATAGGAATGGTACGTAAAGATACCCTCAAACCACAAGATGCATGCAAGAGTTCTTTGTGTGGCACAGAGTGTTTTAAAATCACAGGAGTTCTCAGCAGCCTTCACTGCCAGAGGGACTAGGGGAGTAGAGAACTAAATCTTCTGGATGTGTAGGGCAGAGGTCCGGTAGGGAATGTGTAGGAGAGAGGCTAGCAACCCACTGCATCTTCATTCACTAGGCTGTTGCTTCACCAGGTCTACCAGGCAACAGCTTCTGCTTCCTTTCTGTGCCCCTGCTGTTGGTTTCCACTCCCTCCGCTCACCTTGCATATCTCATTAAAAGGCGAGTAAGTGAGCGTACCAGTCATCCAGTCCATTGTTTCCCTATTTCCAGGCTATGTAATTAAGCAATTTAGACTTGACACAAGTTGCTCCGTTCAAAAAAAAAAATGTAAAAGGGAAGAAAAGGAAACAGCAACAAATACAATATAGAAGATATTCTTTCACCCTTGTCCAATTATCTGCAGTCATTCTCTGGATTTTAAATTGATTTGCTCATGATTCTTTTTGCCTTTGTTTTCAAAATTTATAATGAATTTTTTATTTGCATGTTTGTTTTCATCATTGCTGATTTTATTCATGAGGTTGTCAACTAGGTCAGTAATTCTTCAAAACAAATGTTGGGGAAGCATAGGAAAGAACCTGCATTTTGCCAGGAGGGTGCACAGTCTAATAGGTGAAAGGAACCACCACTGAGTACCCCTGGGTTAAACCTGGCTGGTGCTGCCCGCCAGCCTACATCAGAGCTGATGTTCCATGGTTACCTTCACATCAGGCATAAGGTTGTGCCCCAGGAGATGTTTCACCATGCAGGAGGAGGTTCCCCTGGATAGAAAAGCCATTCGCAAATTCATGAATCAGAGTTCTGTTTTTAGTTCTTTTGTGAAAAAGGCTCCTTTCTTAGCTTTAGGAAAGCTGTATGCCTTGATCATTCTTATCTAGCATATATGTAGAGTGAGTAAAATCACACTTTCAGAAGTGCCAGTTCCCAGGTGAAGAGACACAAGGCACAACCCCATCCATATACTGCAACACCACTTCCAGTGACAGGGGAATGTTTCCCCAACATTCACTGAGCCCCTATTTCATGACAGCATAGATTTTTCTTGTTGTGTCTAAATTCATATATTTGCAATGATGTTAGAGGTCATTCATGTAATTAACAAGCATTTATTGAGAAGCAGCTGGGTGCTCATCATAGTTCCAGGTGCTAGGGGATTAGAAGTGATCTAGATGAAATACCTGCTTGTATGAGCTTACGCTTTCTTTTTTTTTTTTTAGTTTATTTATTTATTTTGAGAGAAAGCATGAGCAGAGGAGGGACAGAGAGAGAGAGAAAGAGAGAGAGAGAATCCCAAGCAGGCCCCATGCTGTAAGCAAAGAGCTTGACACAAGGCTGGAACTCATGAACTATGAGATCATGACCTGAGCCGAAATCAAGAGTCAGACACTTAACCAACTGAGCCACAAGCTTACGTATTCATGCAACAAATACATCACATTCTAGACAGAGTATTTTAACAGTAAATAATAGAGAAGATTTTTATATATTGTAGTAAATGTTTTGAGGGAAATAAATGAGATCTATGTCAGAAATCAACCTGGGGATTCAACCTTGAACAGAGTGGTTGGGAAAGTTCCCCCCAGAAGAGATAATATTTCAACTGAGATTTCAAAGATCAAGAATGAGCCAGCCATCCAAAGGCAGGGGGAAAGCATCTGGGCAGACAAATGCGTAAGGCTCTGCGCTAGAAAGGTCATGGGTGTTCAAGGATAATAAAGAAGGCCATGTTCTGAGAAGAGACTGGGCACAGGGAGAGATGTAAAAGGTAAGAAGAAGAAGCAAGGGATAAGTTCTTGCAGTTGAGTGAGGTGTTTAGGCTCTATCTTACGAGTGATGGATGTGAAGCCAGTGATAGTTCTCAAACCGAGAGGACACATCATTTATGTAAAGACTGTGAGGAGAATGTGCTACAAAGTGGCAAAAGGAGAAATGGGCCAGGGAAATGCAGTAGTATGGAAAAAACTTGATAGTGACGGGGGCTGGAATAAAGGTAAAGTGAGCAGGGCCAGAGTGGGGATGAGGTGGGGCTGGCGGTAGTATTTAAGAGACAGAATCAGCAGGAATTGGTGATGGATAGGACATGAGGAACAAGCGACCAATGCCAGGTTTGGGATTTGAGAAACTGGGAGGGGGGTGCCATTTATTAAGAAAGAGAATACACGGGGTTAAAGAGGTTAGGATCAATCTAGACCTCATGTTTAGAAATATTAAATTGGAGAGGAAAATTAGACATGCAAATAAAGACATCAAGAAGTGATTGTTTATTCAGGTCTGGAATATGAAAGAGAAATGACTGATTTGTGAATGTAAAATATTTAGAAATATTTAAGCCTACTCAGAGACGAAAAAGAATGAAATCTTGCCATTTGCAACAATGTGGATGGAACTAGAGGGTATTATGCTAAGCAAAATAAGTCAGTCAGAGAAAGACAGATATCATATGACTTCACTCATGTGTGGAATTTGAGAAAAATAACAGATGAACATAGGGGAAGGGAAGGAAAAATAAGATAAAAACAGAGAGGGAGGCAAACCATAAGAGACTCTTAAATACAGAGAACAAACTGAGGGCTGCTGGAGGGGAGGTGGGGGGGGGATGGGTTAAATGGATGATGAGCATTAAGGAGGGCACTTGTTGGGATGAGCACTGGTTGTCATATGTAAGAGATGAATCACTGGGATCTACTCCTGAAGCCAAGACTACATTGCATGTTAACTAACTTGAATTTAAGTTAAAAAAAAAAAAGTAAATATTTAAGCCCATGGCACTAAAGTCTTCGAGAGACAGAATATGGACAATGAAGAGAAACATAACCAAGTCCTGCACAGTACTCTACAATTCACAGTTCAAGTTCAGGTAGAAGAGGAATCAGCAAAGGAGACCAAGGAGGTGGTAAGTGGGGTCAAAGGAGAACCAGGAGAAGAGTTTGTCCTGGAACCAACAACTGTGACCAGACCTCCAGGCTCAAATCTCACAAGGCCATGCTGACTTCCAGATACACACAATATCTCTGTCAGATCAGGAGCACAGGGTGGGAAGAAAAAGGTCACCTTAAAATGGAGGTATGTACTAACCAAGATGAGCACATACAATGTGCCATAAAAGTTGATAACCATTTGTATTCTTATCTCTGCCCTGGAATTTAAAATGTATTTATCCCAGGTATGTAAATTATCACCCTATTCTATTTTCCAGGCTTCTTTTATTACATTTTCCACTTTGCTCTGTATGTGTGTGTGTGTGTGTGTGTGTGCATGCACATGTACGTGTGTGCTTGTCCTCACCCCAACAGTTGGATCCTTATAGTTTTTCTCTAGAGAGAGAGGACAGCGGCCATAGATTTGGCCTTGTTTCTCTGAATAATCTTGAGATGGTTCTTTTTACCTACCCTATCACCCATAGGCCCCTGTGGGAGAAAAGAGTGGTAAGTAGTCAACACCCTCAGTTCCTACTTGAGTACACAAGTATACACAATCCTCCCTAAGAAGAATCACCCCCTTTTTGGCTTTCCAATGTGGAACGAAAACCACACAGAGATGGTTGGGGGCAGGGCTATAATGAGTCAGACACTGTGTCCCTCATCTTATGGTCTCACCTCTGGGCGAGGCTCACTGCCCCAGTCTTTCCGCTCTTCAGGATGGCCAATGTAGAAGTTCCTCTGACCAGAAAACAGTGTCCCATATGACCCTGCCTCTTTCCTGGGTCACTTTTACTCCTCTTAACCTTCCCCCATTTTCTCTGCTGGGGAGGTGAAAGAAGGAAGTTTTGAATCCTGGGGGAAATGGGGAAACTAATGGATGATTGGGTGACTCCATACTTTGCAGACAATCTTTGCTACTTTCTTTTTGTTCCCTTCCCTCTACACACACACACACACACACACACACCAAAATTTTGTCATCTAAGAGTTATATTAAAAAAAATCAGGGCTCCTGGGTGGCTCAGTTGGTTCAGCATCCAACTCTCGATTTCGGCTCAGGTCATGACCTAGTTCATGAGATTGAGCCCTGTGTGCAACACAGAGCCTACTTGAGATTCTCTCTCTCTCTCTCTCTCTCTCTCTCTCTCTCTCTCTCTCCCTCTCCCTCTGCCCCTCCCCCACTCACATGCTCACTGTCTCTAAAAATAAATAAACTTAAAATGTCTTGAAATTTGAGGGTTAATTTTCCCAATTGCACCCACTAGTCTTACAAACTGTTTCATGCCTCCTTCCCATACCTGACGGCATAACTCTTAGACCTAAACTCCTCTTCTATTAATTTAGTCTTTGGAAGCACCATGACCATTTTCCCCCTCCTGGGCTTTCTCTGGGACCAGAATAGACAAGGGGAAGGACAAATGCAAATACATATTCTATAGATAAGCATCTATAAGTAGCTAAATAATGCATATTTAGCTACTTAACCAAAGTTTCAATGATGACAATAATGATTGATGATGATGATGATTGATGATGATGATGATTGATGATGATGATAGTGATATCAACTACAAAATGGTGATGGCAATGATGATACTCCAGATTCCACTAGAGAAAAATCCAACAGCTTTCACTTGAGCGAAGCTTTATATTGGAAAAGGAATGCATTAGACATCTGTGCCATGCAAATCAACAGCCTTAGGAAATGACTAACCATGCCAAGAAATAAATCTATAAAGAACTCCTTATCATTCAGGGAGGATCCCGAGAGACCTCGTTAGCATCACACATTTGCAGCCTGCTTCTTTGTGCCAGTCCACTAGTGAGAGAAGTCACCAGTGCTGTTTTCCAAATGTCTCCCAGTTCTCTACCTTTCAGGAACATGAGGGATCGTTCTCTCCAGATCCCTTGTGGTTGGGCCAGGCAAGTATTTCTGACCGAAGAGTTGCAAGCAGAAATGATGTGTAATGTAATGTAGGCCAAAACATTACATTAAATGTAAAGAAACCCTCCAGAGCTTTCTTTGCCTTGGCCACAATGGCCAGCACTGCTGAAGATGGAGGCTACTCTGTCAGAGTGAGGCAGATTCTAATGTGAAGTGATGTGGAGCCCAGCCAAAGCAATAGAAATGTAGCATGAATGAGAAACAATCTTTTGTTGTTCTAATCCTCTGATATATTGACCTGTTACCATGGCATAATCTAGTCTATTTGAATGAATTCAGCAGTACTACCCAAAAATGAGGAGCTGCTATAATCAAAAACCTAACATTTATGCCATCCACTTGGGGCCAGATGATGGGCATTGACGAAACTTTATTAGGAATTGTTACAAGCAATCCATATTACAAGTGGCAAAATATTTGAAAACTGTTGTCTGTGACAGCTTAGAAGGCAGATAATGTGCCTAAAAACTTGCCTATCTAGGAAGAGGTTGAAAACAAATTGTTAGCATTGTACAGTGACTCCTGTGGACTGCATCTGACAACCTAGTACAAGGTATTGATGAGCTCAGAAGAGTTCTCAGAAGAAAACTGGTCACTTAGCAAGCAGAAGTGGAATGGACAAGAGACAGTTCAGAAACGTGGGGGGAATTTCAGGGTGGACAGAGGCACTGCTTCTCATCTCCCCCCAAAAAGTATTAAACAAAATGTAAAAGACCTCTGTGCAAGAAAGGCTGATTAGGACTCAGGTTTGCTTTCTGGAACAAATCAAGCAGAAGGGAGTCATGCCCATTAGTAATACCTCTGAATGGAACAAGGTGTTTTAGAGCAAAAACTAACAACTACCACACTACACACAAAAAATATTTATTTGAATTGGACAAAGTGGCTTAGAAAGGGGGGTGAGGGGGAGAGAGAGAGAGACCAGAAGTATAACCTGCCACAAAAAGCTGATAAATTCAAGTTATCCACAATTATGTTCACCTCAAGAAAAACCATGGGTGTGGTTACTGCCTATTGGCACGTAGAGCTGCCTGGGACAGACAGGGAAAAGCCCATGATAATTTTAGGACAGCCATACTACTCAAAGAAACCATGACCTAGACTAAACCATTCTTTACTGTTCAAGACTTGAAACAACCTCAAGGCCCCTAGATTTTTATGGTCAAGAATGTGGCTGAGCACTCTGTAAAACAGTGTGGAGTTTCCTCAAAAAATTAAAAATAGACCTACCCTATGACCCAGCAATAGCACTGCTAGGAATTTACCCAAGGGATACAGGAGTACTGATGCATAGGGGCACTTGTACCCCAATGTTTATAGCAGCACTCTCAACAATAGCCAAATTATGGAAAGAGCCTAAATGTCCATCAACTGATCAATGGATAAAAAAAATTGTGGTTTATATACACAATGGAGTACTACATGGCAATGAGAAAGAATGAAATATGGCCCTTTGTAGCAACATGGATGGAACTGGAGAGTGTTATGCTAAGTGAAATAAGCCGTACAGAGAAAGACAGATACCATATGTTTTCACTCTTATGTGGATCCTGAGAAACTTAACAGAAACCCATGGGGGAGGGGAAGGAAAAAAAAAGAGGGTAGAGTGGAGGACAGCCAAAGCATAAGAGACTCTTAGAAACTGAGAACAAACTGAGGGTTGATGGGGGGTGGGAGGGAGAGGAGTGTGGGTGATGGGTACTGAGGAGGGCACCTTTTGGGATGAGCACTGGGTGTTGCATGGAAACCAATTTGACAATAAACTTCATATATTGGAAAAAAAAAAGAATGTGGCTGAGGAAGCCACACATTTCCCCAGGAGGGTACTACCAGCAGTGCCCATCTGAGGTACAACCAACAAAGATAACAGAGAAAAAGGAACATTCTAAAGAAAGAAGCTAAGAGGCAGAGAACAGCATCCAAACAAGGAACAAGTTGTATTTAGCAGGGTTTCAAAATCACTACAAACGAGTGATTGCTGAGCTTTTCCATCTCTGCCTTTCTGAATGGAACTATTTATTAAAGTTATCCCATTTCAGATCAACCATTGTTTATTGTGTTGTGAGAGAGGGAAACATAACTTGTCTTTTGGGTCCCCTAAGTCTCTGAATTAGGAGAAGCCCCAATCCTAAGTGATGTAGAGACCAGAACATGTCACTCCATAACGTAAAGAGTACTACGTGCTACTAGAAAGCCTAGAATTTCAGCTTCCTGCCAGGACTGGATAGCACCTTTAGGTAACTTTGGGGTTGTGTCCCTTAGAGAGTGAGTATGCACACTTTGCCTGTGACAGACATTTCATGATCAGAAGGGCAGTTGATGCGATTCATTGCTACTGTTTACCAAGTACTTCCAGTTCTCCACCTCCTGGACACATGGTAGGATGGTGTCCTTCCTGGCCCATGTAATGCCATGTGTGGCAGGGCTGTGTAACTAGTTCCAGCTGATGAGTTAGGACATGTGTTGTATCTGGCGTGCAGCACTTACTTAACGGAGTGGTTTTCCTCTGCCACAATGATGCAGAGCACGTGAGAAGGCAGCTGCTCCACCCGCCTGTGACCCAGACTGAAAGATAGAGCACAGCCTCAAGAATACCAGTTATGGACACGTAGTCTAAGCAATGAGGAACGCTTTAATATAATCCACTGAGATTTATGCCATGTTAATTATGCCAGCATGATCTAGCCTCTCCTCACCTATATACCTACCTGCTTTCTTGCTTGGAAGATACAAATGACAGAAGTAATAAATGTTCTATGGCTGAAAGAAAAACATCAAACATGAATCATGAAATTCATTTCCAAAGCTTCACTGTAGCCAACGTTTTTGGTTCTTATTGTTGCTTACTCCTCCCCCTACCGTATCATTCTGTAGGGATCTTCTTATGTGTTTGTATTGAGAACCTCCGAATTTTTGGTTCTCCTTGTCCATTTTCTGTCCTAAATCTGTATCACTGAGGCAGCAGTGTGCTTTCTAGTTCTGGTGTGCTAGCTGACATCTCAAACAGGACCACAGACTGTGGCTAAGTCAGTCTTCAAGATAAAATGTCTTAAGTGCCTTTTGTTGACTAGCCCTTTAATAAATAGTCACTAAAGATAGCAATAGCTAATTATAAGCATTTACTGAAGGCTTACTCCCAATTACTTTTCCAAGAGCTGTGAGGTAGGAGCTTTCCCTCATTTACTCAGACAAACGAGAAAGCTGAAGCATGGAGAAGTTAAGTAATTCCCCAGGTGGCAGAACTGGTGGGTACCAAGCAAGCTGTAAATGGAAGAAGCCATGGGTCCTGGGTTCATATTGCAGGCACTCTGATCTTCACTCCCAAACTGTGTTCTACACAATTCTAGTTTTGCATCGTGTTAATGGATGTTTACACACATGCACACTCCCCAATTAAATGGGTTTGGGAATCTGATACTTTAACTGTCTCAGAGAGGCTCACAATAGATGTTAGAATATTAAAGCCTGTAACACATTCCTTAGCATTATTTAACCCAACGTTTTCCAGATGGATATAACCATGGAACATCATTTTTCATCAAATCTGACACTTTGAGAGATTTATGTACTGTAGAGCATAATTTGAGAAAGTTAAATCATGGGAACCAAGCTTTAGGAGTGATGGTGAACATCACCTCACCCAACCACCTTATTTTGCTAATAACAGACTAGGATTTTAGAAGGACTAAATGACTTTTCCATGGCCTTATGGCTACCATAATTGGAATCCAGATCTCTTAACTCTCCATTCGTTAGGATTTCCCTACCCCATGGGTTCTAAGTGGCAAACTTCTAGGATGAAGTGACAGATCAGAGAGAAGCAAGGTTCCCATAGATTCCAACCCTTGTGAGGACAAGGTCCCTGTCATATTGTTTCTCCCTGTCCTAGAACAATAGCCTTCATATAACAGGTGCTCCTCATGTTAGTTGATGAGTAACAAAGGAACAGAAGGAGGACAAAGCAATCAGGAAGAAGAGATGAAAGGTACATACATCCCATGCAGAGAGAGGGCTGGTTACTAAGCAGGTAATATAAGGAATGCCACAAGGTCCAAAGGATCTTCCTTCATCTGCAATAACACCATCCCTCTCAAGCCTCTGATGGAGTAAAGCAAATCCTGTATAGCTGCATATGTGCTCATGAGTGTGTGCATGTGTGTGTGTTGTGTGTGTATGGGGGGGGGGGGATGGCAGAGGTAAGGAGCTGGGCAAGACACAGAAAGCCACATCTCATTGCATACATGGCCCCAAATAACAACCATGAGGGGAAGGGAGACCAAAATCCAGTCCAGTAATGAAGGAACAAAAATAGCCATGACTTTCAGGATATGTTCTGGAAAGATGGAGAAAACATTTTCCTGACTCTTCCACTACTGGAGTAAAGTATAAATTCTTTAAATTGGATGATCATGAAGAGATTGATCTGGAATCTTTGAGACATTTAAACAAATCATAGTTCCAAAGTTTATATTTATGTGTGTGTTTTTCCCCCTAAATGTGGAGTCCATGGGATGAAATGTTCTTTTAGTTCTGAAAACAAGTTAAAAGATTTTATGGTTAGGAATGGTAAGGCTCAGGCTATAGTTTGTGATGGAGTGCTTACAGCAAAGGAAGTGAAGTCATTTTGCACGCAAACAAAAGTAAAATGATTTTTGGCTTTCCCCCAGGTTCAGAAATCTGGGGAAGCCTACTGCTGTAAAAGAGAAGAAATTAGAGAAGGCCATCTGTTGAGTAAGACATGCCCCAAATAGGGTGGGAAGACAAGATCTCAAAAAATGTTTCCTGTAAGGTACTGTGTTGGTTGGGGTGCAGAGATCTATGCCCCCCTCCTCCCAAGCACAGTCCAGGCAGAGAACCACTGTCCCCTGCCAAGTGAGTCCAAGTTGTATGGAGTGGGCCTCCAAGATGCTGCTTCCCTTCCTGAGGAGCTAAGGGTGTGATTTTCATGTTCGGGTCCTCCTGCTTTACTGATGTGATGGAATAGCTGGGGCTAAATAATGCAAAACTCCTGGTCCACTGATGGCAACTTCTCTCTTTTTTTAACTACAGACTCTAATTCACTCAACGTAACAGATTATGTTTTATGGCCTTTTATAAAATATTCATTCTCCCTCCCAGTGTTCGGTGGTTCAGGAAGCCTGGAAACGGCCCAGTGTAAGGAGGACCTCATTTCCTCCCAGACACAATTTACAGAGGCCAGCCAGGTTCTGACCACAGTGGGCAAAGGTACTGGATGGGGCTGAGAGCGAGAATTCCAGAATTCTTCTTCCAGAGATCTGGACTGCCAGGACCCCTGGAGATTAGGGGTCAGTGAGGATGTAAGGGTGAGAACCCTCAGGGGCTCAGGGGAACCCTTACACCTCATCCATATCTCAAGAGCAGGTGGAAGTCTCTGTCACTACCTACCCCTCACATACTTCCTTCTCTGAACACTCTTTTCTGAAATGATTGTGTTGTTTCCATCTAGGCCTGGGACAAGGACAACAGCAAGGGGGCCAGAGTCCAAAGAAGAGGAGAACCATTGTGTGGATGGTGGGGTGGGAGGGCGTGCAAGAAAGGAGGGTGAGGTCATCGCTGTTCTGAAGAGACTGTTTCCTCCCCATTTATGTTTCCCATTCAAGTGACCACAGGACATGTGACCATTAACAACGACCTTACTTTTTCATGGCGCTTTACCCTTTGCAAAGGATGGTCACATCCAGAGCCTTGAACACTTGAACACTTGAACACTAAAGTGTTGAGGGACGTCTGGGTGGCTTAGTCAGTGAAGCTTCCAACTCGGGCTCAGATCATGATCTCACGGTTCATGGGTTCCAACTCCGTTAGACTCTGTGCTGACAGCTCTGGATTCTGTGTTTCTTCTCTCTCTTCCCCTCCCCCACTCATGCTCTGTCTCTCAAAAAGTGTTAAAATTTTTAAATAAATAAATAAATAAATAAATAAATAAATAAAGTGTTGAAGTCAGGGAGCCTGACTTCTGGGCCCACATGATTACTGTCCAGCCTGTGTCATGGCAGTTCCTTGGACCTTGGTTTCCCCTCTTGCACATGGGGACTCTAGATTCTAAGGTAAATTATAATCCTAATTCTACAACCCTTGGATTCTGGATATGTGCTTGTAATACTAGGTCTGTAGTATTTCAGAGGCTCTCTGGGCATCTACCCACTGACTGGTAAGAACTACATTCTCCTCAAGAGCAATAGTGGCTGCAAGTCCCTGAGAAGAGCCTTCTTCCAATTCTGCTCTACCATTGTGACACTAGACATCGCCAACCAGGTCCTCCCCACTGGGTGAGGAGTGGGCTTTATACACCCCTCCAGGAAGACCCAGGAGTTGATTCCTGGAGGCAATGCAGAGCAGGACATGGGTCACTAGCTGCAGTATCCAAAGCCACAGAGGCACAGAGAGAGAAAGAAGGGATACAGACACATGCCCCCAGATGCCATTTTCCCTCAGATTCACAAGTATCCCTGTACCGTTCTATATTGGGAAGTGCTCATCTAAGAGAAAGATGAATGGCAGAAACTGAAGGATTTTATACTAACAGCCAAAATATAGAGAGGTGAAAATTACAGTAAAAGACATTTCCAGCTGATTTGCCATCTAAAAATCTCAAAGTACTCTGTGTCTCCCATTTATTCCCAGAACCTATTAATCCTAAAAGCTCAAATTAATTATCACAGGCATGTTCTATTATCCCAGGCAATAGTGTAGGTAAGACTCTGTGAGCCCTGAACTCCTCAAGCTGTCTTTTAACTACAAAATAAATAACATTCTCCACTCACTTCAGGGCGATCTGAACAGTGTCTATATCTGAGAAGAGAACAAAAAGAAGGGTCCTTGAGAGTGTTCTTTGTTACCTATTGTCACTGCCCACTGTCTTTTGCCATGTATACTGGAGACTTCAGAGGAATTCGTTCAGTTATTCCACAAATAATTTTGAGCATCTTCTGTGTACCAAGTACTGCAAGAGGCCCTGGAGATATAATTTTGAACAAAATAATCATGAATCCTGACCCCAAGGAGAGTCTATCTAGTAGGGGCAAAGTATATACATATATGCACACTATGCACACACCTACACACACACACACACACACACACACACACACACACACACTTAGAGAGAGTCTCCCACCAGCCTCTAGCTGCTTCAGGACTCAGTCATTCAAATCATCCCAGCTGAGGCCCCAGACATTAGAGCAGATACAAGACATTCCCACCGTGATTCATCTGAATTCCCGAGTCACAGAACTGTGGCATATAACAATAACAAATCCTTGTGTTAAGTCACTAGGAGCTGGGTACTTTGTTTTGCAGCAATAGCTAGCTGAAAGTCAAGTAACTTGTAGAAAATCACTTGGCTGCTAGAATGGACTCTGTCCTGGGAAGTAAGATGTTCAAGCTCAGGGGACCCAGTGCTCAACCTATTTGCCTGCTTTCCTGAATGCAGAGCTAACCCTGCGCGGCTCCCCTTTTACACACACACACCAAACACACACATTGGGCTTTGTATTTCACTATCTCATGACCAGAAGTGAGCCCTTTCAGTAATAAGATATGCATGCAGCCTTTCATTTAGGGAGCAGGCGTATGCTTAGCTTATCAGAGAGTCCACATTCAGAATGCCACATCTGGCTGATGGGGGCTATGCTCAGGCCATGCTCTGCAGTACAGAGAAACCAGACATAAGGTTCCAATTTGAATTCCATTTCCATGAAAAAAACTTCCAGCCTAATCCTCCGGTCCTTCCCAAAGCCAGGAAGGGGCCCTGCTCTAGGAAAGTGCCCGCATCCTCACAAACCAGGTCCTTGTTCTCTTGTCCAGAATAGAGAGAAGTGGGTGCAGGCGGACGGCTGGCCTGGCGCTATCTAGAAATCCTGCAGTGGGCGTTCCTGATTCTGTCAGCTCGAGAATTGGCAGGGGAAGGGGCAAAGTGACATTTTATGTACAGGAGAGAGAGTTTCCATTTTTGACAGCTTCCATGTGTCCAGATTCTATTTCCCACAGCTGCTTAGAGAAATGTCAAACCACGTGAGCATCCTGCTTTTCCTGAAAGCCGTGGATAGATAGGGAGTGAGCAAATGGGATTTGTGCCCCAGACTGTAAATGAGAACACAGAGAGGAGGGCAGAGTCATTTACAAGGTCAGAGACAATGCTGGTTCATCACTGCAGTCCCAGTACCAACTGGAGTGGCTGGTAAATAACAAACTCCATACTGCCATGATATTGGGTTCCTAAAATATGTCAGGAAGTGGCCAACTTGCTCCCTGGCCATAAATGTGCCTATCACCTTCAGAGGAAGGGTAGACACAGTGAAAGGATAGGGCACCTCTGCTTGCTGGTAGCTCAAGCTCCTGACCAATGATATGGGGCCATTGCCCCAGACGCCACTCACTAACTGTTTTATCCTAGGCACATTTCTTAACCTCTCTGAGCTTCAGTGTTCTCCTCTTTAAAATAAACCAAGGGGCACCTGGGGGGCTCAGTCGGTTAAGCGTCCGACTTCGGCTCAGGTCATGATCTCGCAGTTCATGAGTTCAAGCCCCGCTTTGGGCTCTGTGCTGACAGCTCAGAGCCTGGAGCCTGCTTCAGATTCTGTGTCTCCAACTCTCTATGCCCTTCCCCTAGTCATGCTCTGTTTCTATCTCTCTCTCAAAAATAAGTGAAAACATTAAAAAAAATAAAAACAATAAAATTAAACCAAAATGTCTCTTCTCTCCAAATTAATGTGAAGATATTTGGAATACTTGATACATAAAGCAGAAATTAAAAACTGTAATTCCCTTCTCTTTACCTTGCGTAGCCACAACTCCAAGGATAAAATTTTGCCCTAAAAATCTGCAACCCTGGGTTTTCTGTTCTTTCTCTTCCTTTCACCTCCTTGCCCTTGCAATCTGGCAGGTACGACAGCCTGGGTGTTCAGATTCAGTTTGGGGTGTCAGGCTATAATACATTGGGTACAAATCCCATCTCCCCCACTTCAGGCGAGTTTCTTAACTAATTTGGACTACCAATCTCTCATCCATAATAAAAAGGGAGTCACATGATAGCATCTTTGTCAACTCTGTCAACGGGATGCTCTGTTATGAATTGGCAGATTGTACCCTACACAGGGCAGCTGGGGTGAGTGGGGCTGAAGCCAAACCCATACTCCACACAACACACAACACACCCTGCTGTGGCTGCTCACATCCAGAGAAAGGGGTGTCTTTTTCTAATCTGTTCAAAGGTCCTCTGTGGGCCAACAGGGGCTTTGAGCTGCTATGAGGATTAAATGAGATAGAGCAAGAATGCCATTTGCCCTTGTTCGTAATAGGAGGAAGCTTTCAAAATATGCCCCAAATCCAATTACTTTGTCTCACCATTTTATTGCTCTAGAAGTCTCTCCATCGATATCCCCCCACCAGGGGTGTGCTGGAGCCCATACTGGTTCCCAAGAGCCTACTGCTCAGTTTTCAGGAATGTTTCCAGCCTGTTGTCAAACTGGTGCTCTTTTGAAAGTGGCCACAGCGGGAATACTTACACCACAGGAATTAGCATACGTTACAAACCAGGGCCTTTTCTTCCCACAGAGACTCTCCATTTGCTTCCACCATTCTGCACATTGTTCTCCACCCCCAGCAAGAGTCATTTAAAAATGTGAAGCCACGTGTATCATTTGCTTGCTTCAAAAACTACGATAGCTTCCCATTACACCAACTATAAAATCCGAGCGGCAACCTCAGTCCTTCTGATCCTATGTAATCTGGAAGGTGCCTGCACCTACCTGGGAGACTTCCGCTCCTCCCCCTCACTTAGCTTCTGCCACAAGGGCCTCCTCACAGTTTCTGGACACCTCTCTGTGCCTTCCGGGTTTGCACTTGTTCCTTCAGCCTGGAACATTCTTCCCCTGATAATCTTGTAGAGTTTACTTTCTCACTTCTTCCCAGTCTGCACTTAAATGTTACCTTCCTGGAGAGGCCCTCCCTGACCACAGCCCAGCTATTCTTCTTCATAGAACTTATCACCATCTGGGGGCGCCTGGGTGGCGCAGTCGGTTAAGCGTCCGACTTCAGCGAGGTCACGATCTCGCGGTCCGGGAGTTCGAGCCCCGCGTCAGGCTCTGGGCTGATGGCTCGGAGCCTGGAGGCTCTGGGCTGATGGCTCGGAGCCTGGAGCCTGTTTTCGATTCTGTGTCTCCCTCTCTCTCTGCCCCTCCCCCGTTCATGCTCTGTCTCTTTCTGTCCCAAAAAGAAATAAACGTTGAAAAAAAAAAAAGAACTTATCACCATCTGACCCAACATGTATTTGTTTCTTTGTAACAGCTTTTATTCACAGATAACTCACATGCCATACAATTCACCCATTTAAAGTGTACAATTCAATGGGTTATAGACTCTGCAGAGCTGTGCAAGTCATCACCACAATCAAATTTAGAATATTTTCCTCACCTCCAAAGAAAACCCTTTAGCTATCACCTCCAAAGCCTTCCCCAAAGCCCCGCCCCCCTCATTTCCCACCAACTCACAGCATCCACTAACCCACTTCGTTTCTTCCATATTTGCCTATTGTAAACATTTCCCATGAATGGAATTGTATAATACATAGTCTTTTATGACTGGTTTCCCTCCCTTAGCATAATATATTCAAGGTTCATCTATGTTGTAGCATGTGTTAGGACTCCAGGACTTTCTGTGGCCAAATAAGTTTCCATCACAAGATTGTAGTGCACCCTGTTTATCCATTCACCGGCTGATGGAAAATTGGGTTGTTTCTAGCTTTGGGCTATTAGGAATAATGTGCTATGAACATTCATATGCAAATTTTTTTGTGGACATGTTCTCATTTCTTTCAGGTACATGCAGCAGTGGAATCGCTGGGTCATAGGGTAACTCTGTGTTTATCTTTGTGAGGAACTGCCAGACTGTTTTCCAAAATGGCTGCTCCGTTTTACATTCCCACCAGCAGGGTGCGAGTGTTTTGATCGCTTTATACCCTCACCAACAATCAACAATTTCTTTTTTTTTTTTTAAGTTTTCTACTTATTTATTTTGAGAGAGAGAGTGCATGTGCATGAACAGGGGATGCGGCAGAGAGAGGGGGAGAGAGAGAGAATCCCAAGCAGGCTCCACACTGGCAGCGCAGAGCCCCAGGCAGGGCTCAAACCCACAAATGGTGAGATCATGACTGGAGCCAAAACCAGCAGTCAGATTCTTAACCAACTGAGCCACCCAGATGCCCCAACAATTGGTAATTTCTAAGGTTTTTGTCTGCTTGCTTACTTGTTTGTTTTTAATTATAGCCATCCCAGTGAATGTGAACTGGTATCTCATTGTGGTTTTAATTTGCATTCCCTGGTGGGCTAAGAATGCTGAGCATCTTCTCATGTGCTTATTGTCCACTTGTGCAGCATATTTTGAGAAATGTCTATTCAGATCCTATGCCCATTTTTAAAGAATACTTTATACATTCTAGATACAAGTCTCTAATCAGATATATGATTTGCAATATTTTCTCCCATCTTGTGAGTTTTTTAAAAAAGTGAATAGATTTTATTTTTTTTAGAGCAGGGTTACAAAAAAACTGTAAGTTGTCTTTGCACTTTGGTGGGGGGGAGCATAACTTGAAACACAAAAGTTTCTAATTTGAAATTCAAATTAATCTGGTTTGCTGTTGCTGCTTGCACTCTTGGTGTTATAACTAAGACCCCATTGCCAGGTCCAAGGTCCCAAAGATTATGACTATGTTTTCTCCTAAGAGTTGATAGCTTTGGCTCTTGCACTTTAGTCTTTGATCCATTTTGAGTTAATGTTTCCATATGATGTGAGGCTAGGGTCCAACTGTGGCTCTCCAGTTGCCCCATTTTATATATTTGTGCTGAAAATGTATTGGGGTGCCTGGGTGGCTAAGTCGGTTAAGCGTCCAGCTTTTAATCTCAGCTCAGGTCATATCTCACAGATTATAAATTCGAGCCCCACATCAAGCTCTGCGCTGATGGTGAGGAGCCTGCTTGGGATTCTGTCTCTCCTTCTCTCTGCCCCTCCCTGCTAGTGTGCTCTCTCTCTCTTTCTCAGAATAAATAAATAAACATTAAACAAATTTTAATGTATCTATTTTCCTGCTTAGGCCATCAGCTCCATGAGGACAAGGATTCTTTTTTGTTTTGTTCACTGGTGTATGTATCCCCAGCACCCAAAACCTTGCCTGGCACATCATGGGCACTCAAGATTTGTTAAATAAATGAATAATGAGTAACTGAATAAATGTTATTTATTATCATTATTTTACATTTTCCACCCCTATGACCTTCAGCCCATGTGGCTCAAAACAGTCTCTCACAGAAATCCTACCGTTACACTTGTACCTGGGATTTGGTCCTTCCTGGTTATAACCCTGATCCTCCAGCCAATCCAAGAGTGATCTTGACCCCTCTATCTACTGTCTGTCAGCTTCTTAGCAACTTCTCTTCCACTCTCTGCCCCCTCCCCACCTCCTCTTCTCTCTCCCTAACCATTCTCACTTCCAGGGATCACCATCCTGCTCAGTGCACCAGTCACTCCCCTTAGTGACCCCTAGTGTTTGCCTGGATTTTTGCCTTTCACAAAGTGCTCTTGAGGTTGCCAGAGACCCCTTTGAGGCAAATCAAGCACTTAGTAGTATCCCTATTTTTAAATGAGAACCTGAGCCCTGAACAGCTTACTTGGGCTGCCTGCAGGGCTCACAGCTTGTTAATGGTGGCCTTGTGACTGGAACTCACATCTTCTGTCTCCAAATAGGTGCAAATCCCATGAGAACAGTCCTCAGAATTTTGTTTGCAGAAGGACAACTCTATCACCCTGTCTGGAATGCCTTCCCAAATTTCCAGTCAGTTCCTGGGTCAAACTAAGCACTTTTTACAGTATCAGTTAACTTTTGATAAATGAATTATGTGTGCTATGCTATTTTACATACATTATTCTTTTAATCTTCACCCTTCCCTGAAGCTTAAAGAAGCTGGTGAACTTCCCCAAGTTCAACTAGCTAACAAATGTAGAATTGGAATTCAAACCCAGGTTTTCAACAACCACACCCTGCAACCCCCTTTCATAAGAAATCCACCACAAGGAAAGCAAAACCAGTTAAAGGGAAGGGAAGTCATAGAGTACTTCTCCACCCTGATGGTAAGACAGCTATGCATTGGTTCCTTATTCCTCTTTTCTCTGAAACAGAGATCCTGAGGGCTGTAGGATTAGAATCCTGAATCCTGGTTCTCTACACTTCCTGCTGTGCTCTTTCCCCAACTCCTCCTCTTCCAGCTTCCTTCTAGCTCTTGAGCGGAGCCCTCCCCTGCCCTCGTCTTGTCCTCCCATATACCCTAAGACCAGACCTCTCTTCCTTTTCATGATTCTCTGAAGCAGAAGAAGCCTGTAGCCCTCCCTCCCCCAAGCAGAGCAAGAATAGCTCATGGCTGGATAAAAGGTCTGAGTTCTGAGCCACAATCATTTCCCTTTAACTTGTCATGTCTTTTCTTTCAAATGACCCCTATTCATCACTCTCTGCAGCCTGCCCCTTGGCCTTGACACATATAGCTCAGCATCTTTATTCTAATGACCCATTCTTGGACATCTTCAGACAGGGGCTTGCTTTCCAAGCCGCCATTAGAGCCCCCTCCCAGCCAGTCCCCCAGTTTTCAGATCACAGAGTTCATTACTGAGCCTACTGCAGCTCTCAACAACTGGACGCTTAATGGAGATGTATCTGTCTCCCGGGATGGCTCTAAAAGCAGTGTACATCAGTAAACAGTTTCTTCTTCTGTTTTTTTCCAAGGTAGGGGTTGAACTGGTGAAAGGGAGAAGGAATAATCTTCTTATTATGTCTTAAAAAAATACTTGTTCTAATAAAAATCATTAGCCCTGAAATATACAGGAAGGGAGGTGGAATTTCTTCTAATCCTAATTAAGTTCCCATCATCAGATGGGGATAGTGGGGGGAATGGATTGGAAAAGCATAAAGGCCCTAACATGTGGAGTCAACAAAGTCTTACTTCACTACAAAACATTTACATCAGCATTCCCTCTACTCTCTGTTCAATTGATTTGCATACTTAGTTGCACAAGGGTTTGAATTAGTCTGGACCTTTCTCTCAGGCCAAATTCTATTTAATTCTCCTTTAGATGACCTATATTGCCTTATTTATTCCTCTAAATTATCTTGCCTGATTTAATCCCCTCTCCCCACCCATCATTCCTGAATCAGCCCCCATTATAATCCTCTATGAGGGGAATTAGTGTGTGTCACTTGGGGATGGTGGGCGGGGGACAGTTAATTGGAAAAGAAACAGCAAAGGCAGATGAGGATGGATAGGGACACTGCTTCTATCAGAGCCAGGAAGCAGCTCTGTGTCTGTCAGACAAAGAGCTCTTTCCTAAGGGTGCCAGGGCTAATGGACTATTTTCTGTTTAAGTTTTTTTTTACTGATTCTAATGGACTATTTCTTACTGAATATTGTTTCCTGATACACTCTAAAAGAAACCACAAAGGAGAACTTCTCTCACAACCCACAATTTACATTTCCTTCCTGAAGCATCTGTTCTCCCAGGCACCCTTTGCAGGGCACAAAAACTCACATTCCATATTTACCATGTACATGGCACTGCTCTCAGCACCAGCACTTACTTATCTGACTTAATTCTAGAAACAACTGTATTGTTATAGTATATATAGTTAGAAAGGCTGACTAGGTATTTGGTAAACCAAACCATTGGATTTCCCCCACTGGGACACAGCTGGACTAAATTTCCCAGCTTCCCCTGAAGTTAATTGGGTGCAGCCATGTGACTGGGTTCTGCCCAATGGAATGTGGGCAAAACGGATGTGGTCACTTCCTGGCCTGGACCATAAAACTGCACAAACCTTAACATGCTCTCTCCTTTTGCTTTTTGGCCAAAAGGGGAGAACTCTGAGGACTGCAGGGTGGAGGGGGTGAGGAAGCCATAAGATGGAGGGATCCTAAGCCCCTGAGTCACAAGTTGGAGAAGAGCTGTGCAGAAGAGCCTCATGAACAGGAACAGCCATGTTGGACTGTGGTATGAGTAAGACATAAGCTTGTATTGTGTTAAATTACTAAACTTGTGGCTACAGCAGCTAACCAGCCAGACTAATACCTCCCCTATTCTCTACATTATGGAATTGAGATGCAATGAATCTATGTGACTTCCCCAAAGCCAAATGCCTATTAACTGGCAGAGCTGAGATAGTGAGATTTTCTGACTAAAACCAGTGCTTTTGCCACTATACCACAGCTGCTGCAAAATTGCTTCTGCTACTACCTTCAAACAAACAACAAATCTGCTGAGACGAGCATTTTCTACAAATGCATTCACCATTCATTGATGCTGTCCTAATTAGGACCTTCATGCAGATGGCTCTGGGGGAAAGCCTGAACACCTGGAGGTACTCAGGGCCGGGTCCTGGACTAATATGGGAAGAGATGCCGCAAAGTCACCTTTGAAAACGTCAAAGCAGCCTTAGCCAACAGGAGGCTTCCTTAGGCTGACAACAAGGGTAAAAAATGGCTGCATTAAATTCGTGTTAGAAAAAGGAAGACCATGTGTGGCTCCTGGAGGGAATGAAACCTTAAACTTGGGAGGGTCTTTATGCATAGCCAGAACATCAGCCCATCATCATTCCTCTGTTTTAAATTCTTCAGTCTCTTCCCAGTGGCTAAAGCATGAAGTACATACAGCTCCTTATCTGCATGTGAGGCCCACCCTGATCTGCCAGTGCTTATCTATTCAGCCTCAACTCTCTTCCTTAAGGGCAGTACAGGAAGAATATGGGGAAAGCACCTTCTGTTTCAATAACTCAAACTATCTTAGCTCCCAGAGAATACCATATTGCCCAGGTCTTTGCAAATGCTCTCTCCTCCATATGGACCACCATCTCCAATCCCAGCTTCCTTAAAGCTCAGGTCAGGTATCATCTCTTTCTCCAGTCTGGGATTAATGCCCCTCCTCTGTACCCCCACAGTCCCCTTCACACACCTACGTTATAATGCTTGTCAGATTGCACTGCAGTTATTCATTCTTGCCCCCGACCTCTGATTATGTATTTTACACCTTTGATTTCCCAGCATCTAGCAAAACACATGGAACATCGTAAGAGCTCAACAAATTGCTAGGTAAGTAAGTGCATGGGTAGATGATTGGTCCTGAAGTCCTAAAATAATAATAATAATAATAATAATAATAATAATAACTAATAATAAGTCACCTGGCACCATAGTAAACAAGTAATGGTCCCCCAAAGGTATCCTCATCCTAATCCCTGTAACCTGTGACTATGCTACATTACATGGCAAAATGGCATTGGGGTTGCTAATCAACAAACCTTAAGATAGATGGATGATCCTGGATTAGCCAGAGGGGCCCACTATAATCACAAGGGTCCTTAAAAGACAGAAAAGGGAAGAACAATCAGTGTCAAAGTGATGCAATGTGAGCAAAGTTTAACCAGCCACTGCTGGAGGGAAGAGGGCTACAAGTCAAGGAATGCAGGGCAGCCCCTAGAAGCTGGAAAAGATAAAAAACAGAAACAAAATAAACCACATGAACAAATAAACAAGAACAAATTTGCTCTAGAACTTCCAGAAAGAATCACAGACCTGCTGACACCTTGGTTTTAACCCAGTGACACCCACTGAGTCACACTTTTGATCTCCAGAACTGTAAGATAATATATTTATGTCATCTCAAGCCACCATTTATAGTAATTTGTTCCATTGGAGAATTGGAGAAAACAAATACAGATACTTTTTTTAACGTTTTATTTTTATTTTTGAGAAAGAGAGAGCATGCACAGGGAAGGGGCAGAGAGAGAGGGAGGCAGAGGATCTAAAACAGGCTCCTCTCTGTCCATACAGAGCCTGATGTGGGGCTCGAACTCACGAACCATGGATCATGATGGGAGCCAAAGTCAGATGCCCAACCGACTGAGCCACACAGGTGCCCCTGAATGCAGGTACTTTTTAAATGGCATACAAAAAATCTCCAAAAGAAAAAACCATTATGTATTCATGCACATTAATTGAACATCTTCTCTGTGCAAGGTATGAAGTCCTGGAAGTCTATAGAGCTGAACCAGAATAAATCCTGACCTTGGGATCTATTCTTCCAGGAAATTTGACGGTGGAGAGGGGTAGAACACATCAATCTGCCACTAAAAGACCAGAGGGCATTGAAAGAGGTGGGAAGCTATAAGTAGGAAGGAATCTGAACTTGTAGCTGAGCAGATCTCCCCTTGCCAAACAAGCATAAGAGACTGTACTCAAGGAGGCCATTTGCCATGCTCCAGGAAGGCAGCCATGCAGTGTGGGCTCCAGATCAGGCTCTAGGAACCCAGAGCTCCTTACATATGGAGAAGAGCTGTCCTTGGTGACAAATCCATGTAAGAAAAGGAGATGAAAATTACAGAATGCCATGACCAGAAGTCACTCTTGTCCAGTTTGAAAGACGACATAATCAAAGCTCAGGGAGAAAATACCGCCCGTTCTGAAGCCTTCTCTGACCCTTGCCAAGCAGGTTTATTCCTCCCTTCACAGCTGTATTTCCTGAGCCCTTGCGTCAGGTCTCTGTGGTAATCATCATTATGGATGTCACGGTTAGAGTGCATGTAGCTGCCTAGTCCTGTTGCACTATTTCCTAAAGGCAGGGGCTAAAACTTACCCAATTTTTTTCCACTCCCCTTAACAGTGACTAAAACATGGCCATTGAAAAATAAGTGTTTGTTGAATGAATTAATGTAAGTTCCTGGCAGGGGGAGTCAGATAACAGAGACTTTCCAAGCCAAAGTGCCAGAGAGAAGAGAGAGATGAATGGCAAGTTTTCTGTGATAAATATGTCTTACTCTTATAGTCCAAAAGGAAGTTGTGTTTTAACAAAAATGATTCAAATCCATGTTTTCTGTGTATTTCAAAGCCTGTAATTTTCTCTTCTTGTACTCCCTGGGAAACCCAAGTCAGAGCCCTCACTCACTCACTTAGCAGTGGTGTGACTGCAGATGGTAAATTAACCTCTGGGAGTCTTAGTTTCCTCACATAGGAAGTATGGATAATAACACCTATTTTGTCAGATTGTTTGGAGGATGACAGCTAGTATGTGCGCAGCTCTGTTGCCCAGTGCATAGTAGATGTTCAATAAGTGGTGACTGTAATGAGCATCCTCCCAGAAGCACCAACCCCTATGCCACGGAACAGTTCCCTATGGGCTCCCTCCCACTACACCTGGGAGAACAGTGTTCCATCTTCCCTCTTCCTTCTTAGAGCAGCATCCCCCTGCATTGGGCTGGTAAGCCAAGGGAATGCTCACACAAAACCTGCTCCACACAAAACCTGCACCTGAAGGAGACTCAGCAACACCATTGTTCTAGAGTTCTCTCATAAAACCTGTGCTAGAAACTTCTGACATTCAGCTGATGACTTCTCTAAATCCATGAAAATTCTGGATTTCTGTGTTCCTCAAAAAAATCAAAGTAGAACTACCCTATAATCCAGCAATAGCACTACAAGAAATTTATCCAAGGACACAAGAGTGCTGTTTTGAAGGGGCACATGTACCACAATGTTTACAGCAGTGCTTTCAACAATAGCCAAAGTATGGAAAGAGCCCAAATGCCCATCAACTGATAAATGGATAAAGAAGATGTGGTTTATATATACAATGGAATACTACTTGGCAATGAGAAAGAATAAAATCCTGCCATCTGCAGCAATGTGGGTAGAACTGGAGGGTATTATGCTAAGTGAAATCAGTCAGGCAGAGAAGGACAGATATCATATTTTTTCACTCATATGTGGAACTTGAGAAACTTAACAGAAGACCATGAGGGAAGGGAAGGGGAAAAAAATAGTTTCAAACAGAGAGGGAGGCAAATCAAAAGAAACTCTTAAATACAGAGAACAAACTGAGGGTTGATGGGGGAGGTGGGGGGAGAGGGGAAAATGGGTGATGGACATTGAAAAGGGCACTTGTTGGGATAAGCACTGGGTGTTGTATGTAAGCAATGAACCACGGGAATCTACCCCCCCCAAAACCAAGAGCACACGGTATACACTGTATGTTAGCCAACTTGGCAATAAATTATATTTAAAAAATCAAGCTACACTGTATATCAGGAATGGTCCTAATTTTATAAAATGATGTATAAACATGATTAGATATATCGATTCAAAGAAAACAGATGAGGAGGAAATAAAGAGAAATTTGTGATTGTTACCTCAGAGTGGTAAGATTATGCATACTAGTTATTTATTATTTAGGTCTTTATGTGCTTTGGGAAATTTACAATGAAAAATAAAACGTAAATATTATTCATCTGTTTCTCTAGGTATTCCTTAGAGAGAAGATGGCAGGAGGACATTTTTGTTGGCCACTGTGTCCCTTGTAGGCCAAGCTCTCTCCCAGGGCTTGCCCTCATCTCCTCCTTGTCCTTTCATTTCATCGAGGCACGTTCATTGTTGGCTTTGCTTCTAGGTCTCTATTCACCTGTAGTCTTGCCCTTGGGATAGTCCCGGGCTTCTCCACCATGAAGACTCTCCTTCTTCACTCACCTCTGCAAATCCCAAACTTGTCAGGAAGACTCCTAAGTGTGAGGCATTAACTGAGAACCTTTTCCACACACCCTGACCACCTCTTAGCCCATCCCTGATTCCTGTGCCCCTGCTTCCCTTTCTACATCATTCAAGTTGATTCAACCAAGTGTCAGATCAGTGGAAATGAAAATTGGGACTGAAGGACAGGAAAAATGGATGAAAACCATAAAATTTAAAAGAGGCACAGCTAAGTTTGCATACCTGTGGTATGTCTAGGTCATGCATCCAGCAGCTACAAGATCTCTAAAGGCAACAAAGAAAGGGATTTAAATGGATCTTTCTCTCTCTTTTCTCTCTTTTCTGATCCCTGCAGTAGGAGACAAGAGAGTGTGTATCTGAAAGAGAAGAAACAAGGTGTCCCTTCTGTGAGGGCACTCACTCTCCAAAGAAAAACACTGTATTACAAGGTGCCCTCTGGATTGGAGAGAGGAAACACCCAGTCTCAAGGTAAGCCGAACCCTGTCCCCAGAGCCGTCCCTGCAGGGAGCTTATTTACCTTGGCTTTTCTATTTTCTGACTCATGGTTGTACTTAAACTCTCTTCTCTCTGGCTGTGTGTCTTTTAATACACTTTTTTTTATATCCCAAATGTGGCTTTAGAACTGACCTGTACCCTCAGTCTGGAGGCTCATTTATAATTACAAACATCAGGAGTGTGATGACAAAATCAAAGATATTACTTATTTAAAAACATTGTAAAAGAACGCCTGATTCACTGTAAAGTTTTCCTTTTTAAAAACTTAGGATATTTGTCTCTCTTCTTGTTGCTATTTCAGGGAAAATAACTGCCAAATGGAGTTTTTCCATATTTGACTTGAAAGGGGGCGGGGAGTGGGGGTAGAAGTTGATCCTCGCTACAAGATCGGTGCCAACAGTTGGCCTGGAATAAGTGTTCACAGCCAGATTTTCAAATTCCAGTAACCAGGGACCTATAATGAAAAGACTCCTACAAATCTCAATCTCTCTCTCTCTCTCTCAGGCTTTTATCCAAGAAGAGCAGGAACCTTTGATCTTGTCTGGAGCCCAAAGGATCTAAGGATGGAGTGAAGACAGACAAGAGTCTGGCAAATCTCGACTGGGTGCGCTTATTCAAAGCATGTCTGGGATGAAGTCTCTCCAGTACTGGATTTGCCAGACCACTCCAGCCTAGGGCCAGGGCAAGCAGGATTTCAGAACGGTTGCCTGTTTATTCTACCATGTTGTGTTCAGGGAGTGACCAGCCAACTGGTCTATTTGCCCAAAGAGATTCAACCCAACCACAGCCACCCTCCTCCAGGCGCTTTGGCTGCTCCCTTAAGAACCTCCCTTCCTTGCCTGCTGGGTGGAACTGGTCCTGACTGCTTTTATTTTTCCAAACTCCTCTGTGCATAAACAGGATGTTTGGAAAAGCTCAAGATGGCCAGGGGTCTGCTGAGTTGGCCCTTGATTCTCACTTGGAGGGCAGTGTTGGGCAACATCAGTGGAATTGCTTCTGCCTGGATGTTGCCCAGAATAGCTAAATCCTCTCCTCCCCCCAACCTTCTCACTCCCTCTCTTTTTCTCTCCCTTAGAGAACTTGGCTACAGGGAGTTCACACTGGTAGGAATGAGGTAGAAGAGTTGCCTTCACTTTCTAAAGGTGTTTCCTATGAGGGTATTAAGAAATATCCCTGCTCCCAAAGGGTGCAAGGAAGAAAAGTGAAGCCAGTAGGTGGGAAACTTACTCCCTTCACAGAGCTCTTCTCAAGACCCTAAGGGCTAGGGCAGGACCCTAAAGAAGAAACCGCCATAGAAAACAGCCTACCCATGATTAAAGGTCCAGTGGACAAAGTGTTTATGAGTAAAGACCCCTCACTAACCCCTCCTGACTGAACAAAAGATACACAAGATCAAGTTAACCCACTGGAACTAAGTTAATCCTAGGTGCAAACGTCTTAACATCTGAGCATGGGTAGAGGCAAGGAAAACTGCAGGCAGAGAGAGAGAAAGCCAAAGCCTTCTGGCAGGGAGGGGAATAAGAACAGCGGCAAATGCAGATAGAGGCCTTTTCTCAGGGCGCTCTCACAGCCTCCCTGCCTGACCAATTCCCAGGCTTAGCTATCAGTGTTTTTACACTGAGCCACTACTTGCCATTGCCAGAGTTCCCTGAGAGCTACCCAGGACCATGCAGCCTCCTGCCCCAGCTACTGGGGACAAACATAGTCCTCTGCCAACCCCTGCTCCTTTCACCACCCTGCAGGATCTGCTGCCCTGATGACCCCATCCTAAGACATGCAGGTACCACTGTTGGTACCCACACAAGCACACCTCCAGCCACAACATTCCCACAGCATCCTTCATCACCCAAACTGGCTCTGCAGTCACCACCCTTGTTGCCATTGAACCAATGCTTTTCTGCCCCCTTAATCTATGTCCCCTGTTCCCTGAGTCTTGTTGGGCAATTCAGGAGTCAAGAGTTCCAGCTGTAGCTGAGATTTTGCAGCCAACCACACAGCACATGTGCACACAGACATGAGAAGAAAAGACTCCTGGGAAAGTTGATTTTGTGGAAGACACTTAAAAACACTTGGCAAATTTTCAACAACATGGATGGACCTGGAAGACATTATTCTTAGGGAAATAAGCCAGACACAAAAAGACAAATGTGATCTTATATGTGGAACCTAAAAATAGACTCATGGAAGCAGAGAATAGAATGATCAGGGAGGGGGAAATGGGGAGATGGTGGTCAATGGATATAAAGTTTTAGTTATGCAAGATGAATAAGTTCTGGGGAAATACAGCATGGTGCCTATAGCTAACAATACTATGTTATATACTTAAAAATCTTCCAACATGGTATACGTACCACAAATAGCAGTAGTAGTTATATTAATAATAATAACAATAATAAAAGAGGCAAGAGGAAACTTTGGGAAGTAATGAATATGTCTATGCCTTGATAGCAATGATGGTTTCATGGGGGTATATTTATCCCCAAACTCATTGAGTTGCACATATTAAATATGTATAGCGTTTTACATTTCAATTATACCTCAATTAAGTGGTTAAAAAAATTGGCAAAAAAAATAGAAGAAGTACAAAATTGTTATTTAAAAAACCTGAAAGAAACCCCTTTGGTTGATCGTTTAATGGAGAACACAGAGCAGTAAATTGAGGGAGACCACCAAGTAAGTTTCAGCAAAATTAGGGTAGTGTTCTCAACATTTTCTCAACAGACATTACTTTGGGGATTTAGGGGGAAAAATCTAACTCTCAGGAATTTTCAAAAATTCTCCAAAGTGTAAGTTATTCTGTATTTCTAAAATTAATTATATTTGTTACTTGCTATTATGGATATCTAAAAGTTGTTTAATAAATAAGAGATATTAAGCTTAGTAATAGTTACCAAAACTATAGGCTATAGCAGATATTCAAACCCTAGAAAATCTTTCCATTGGACACAAGATTTAAAAAAAACTTTGTGGGGCACCTAGGTGGCTGAGTCAGTTGAGCCTCCAACTTTGGTTCAGGTCACAGTCTTGCAGTTTGTGAGTTTGAGCCCTACATCAGGCTTGCTGCTGTCAGCCTGTCAGTGAAGAGCCAACTTTGGATCTTCTGTCCCCTCTCTCTGCCCCTCCTCCACTTGCACTCTTCTAAAAATAAATAAATCTTAAAAAAAAAAACTTTGCTATAAATTGCATTTTCCCTTCAATTTGCTATGAAGAAACTAAGAGTTATACATTTGCTTAACATTTATCCTGTTCCTTAATTTTTTCATCATGAAATCCTATCTGTGGTAATGTTTTGGTTCTTGATATGGATTTGGTCACTGTGAAAATTTTATCAAGCTGTACGCTTATGACTTATACACTTCTAAAAGCTTACTTTAACAAAATTTCAGCTGATTTAATTCTGTACTAAATTATCAGTGTCTTGTCTGCCTAATGCCTAAAGGAAGACTAATTATTCCCAGAATCATACCCAAGTAACTACATAAGACTAAAAGGAAAAGGTGACTCTCTCAAGGAAGGGACCAGTTTGCACATCCTTCAAAGGTGAGCCCATAATACCACATACACACATCATATCCTACCTCCTCTCCCACCATGGTGCCCACTCCCTCCAACTACCAGGACCTTGCCAAAATTTCCATTCCTAGACTTATCTTCCCAATTCACCAATTAGGGGAAAGGATTTGTCCACCAGACAGCAGTAAGTACCCTTGGTTTTAAGTTTTTGCCTACAATCCCTTCTTTGTGTCCCAGTAGGGGATGCCCCTCTGTTTCAAGCCTCAATTCCTCCATAACTTTTAGGGAAAATAAAAGGAAATAGGCATCAAGTCTAGTAAGTGTTACAGGCTACTTAAAGACTCAAATGGACTTGGACTTTTCTACCATTCTCTGTGCACTCTGTAGAGCTGGGATTAGTAGAGGCACATTCTCTCCTACCCTCAGCCTCTGGAATCTCTTTGGTATGGGAGAGATTGGACAATCCAAGTAAAACTGCTGTGGGGGGATGATGGAGGAATTTTTTAAGACTACCTGTCTACTTGCTGCATCTTTCAGGATAGTTCAGGAAAGGGGAACAGCAGTGGCAATGCACCTTCAGAGAATTGGTGCCACCTGAACTGTCATGCTGCCAGCCTCATGATGACCCAGCCTCTCCTGTGGAGCAGCCCCCAGACTGCCTGGGAAGTCTCTGAGCAGATGGGCTGGGGGAGGATGTGTGGGGCAGATGGCAATAGTAGTTGTCAGGAATGAAGACTAAACAGTGTTGGCAGAAGTCAACGATAGACTTCCACCCGCCTAGTTCTGTCCCCACATAGCAGTCAGATGATGGTGCTTATTTCAAGGAGTTTCCAAGAATGGCATTTGATCTATATCATGAATTTCCAAGAGGACCTGGGGGAGAAGCTGCAGCCTGGACATCCCGACACATGCATGGACCTCATCTCCCCACATCCTGTGTGTTGCAGGCTGAAGTCATAATAAACACACACATATTTTCCACTTCTCATTCTCCCCACTAATGCCGCTTTGAGCAGCATTAGGAGTAGAAGCCATTCCAGTGGCAAGAACTGGTATTCTGAATCCAGACTGAGGATCCCCGGACGTTAGTTTGACCCCCAGTTTCACACAGTATATTGTATTGTCCACACTTGTGTGGTGCAGGTCTGGAGCACAGGCACATAGATGCCTGAAGTGTCTTTCTTCATCTCCAGACATCGCTTGGTGGCTCTGTTCATGACAGCTCTTCCCTGGATGGAAGAAGAGACAGAGTCAAGGTGTTGAAATGCCTTCATCTCATCTGTTCCTACTCTTCCTTCTGTGCTCAGCGACATGCTTGAAGCATCCCTCAGTCCTCTGCAAGTCCTCCAGAAGAGAAATGAAGCAAAGGGTAGCGTTAGACCACCCAGTGCTCTCTACTAGCACCAAGGCAGAATAACCACAGATATAGGAGGAAGCAAGTCTACCCTGGGTCCCTGTTATCATCCACCTCTTCTGAGGTTGAAGCATCAGGGCAGTGTGACTGGCAAGATATGACACATCTTGGAGAGCCAGAGCCCTTCTCTACTTGACCTTCCTTTTCACAACCTCACCCCTGAGCCCATGAAACCCATTAGGATTCTCCCTCCCTCCTCATTGAGGCTCCATGGCCAGACAAGCAGAAAGTACATTCAGGAATCTTAGCTTGTTTTCTCCACCACTGTGGGGGCAGTTCCTACCCAATCTGACCTTGGGGTTTCACCAAGGTTTACTACTGGGAATGTTACAGGATTAAAAGCCAACGAGTCTGGATTAAATCCCTATTCCACCACATACAGCAGAGGGTCTCAGGCAAATTACGTAGCCTAAGTCTCAATTTCTTCATCTATAAAATGGGTTTATTTTAATATTAGAGTTAAAACTAATATTAATTGAATAAAATTAATTGGTTAATATTTATTGAGCATCCTGTACCTGACATGAAAGATGTGCAGTAAATGTTGGTACATCTCTGACTCTTCCCATTCCAATGGGGGAAGTGGAGGAAGAGTCATCCTTCTCTTTGTCCCTGTGTGCCACCCCCAGCCCCCTGAGCTCTTTCCCCCTTATGTCTATGGCTCAACAACTGACATTGTGCCATCTGTCCTGATCTTGTCCTCTTCTCCCAGCCCTCCCACTCTCCACACCCCTCTCCACCTCTTTGCAGGAATCACTCACAGAATCTATTTCAGTGCCTTGAAGTTGTTTTTCCTTTATCCACCCTGCCCTCTGCTGTCATCCCCAGTTAACAGCCTCCATCTGAATGTCTAGTGAGATCTCGACCCTGGTCTCACTGTCTCACTTTGGAACCTACCACCAAGCAGGGTTGCAGCAATATGTCCAAACCCTGCTCCTTCTCATCTTTTCCCATCACAAACTGGCCCCAATAACCCTGCTCCCCTAAACTTGCCTGTCTTGGTCACACATACCCAGGTGCACCTCCCCAGTGTGTGCAGTCATTCAGGCTCCCCTGATTCTTGAACTCCTCCTGTCACCTCCACTGCTCCTTTCCATTGGGCCCCGCTTACAGCCCACAAAATAAGGCTGAGGAGAGGTCTGCCAAACAAGCAGGCCTGGACCACAGATGAGCCTACAGTGGTCTGGCTTAAAACTTGGCTTACTCCTAGGGTTACTCTTCCAGACCTCCTCAGCACTCTATCCCTGGTCCCCAACCCTTGATGTTCACTTTCACTAAATGCCTTTTTTTCCCCACTTTGTGAAGAACTGCACTTCCAGTCAGTCTAGCCCCCCCCCCCCCACCGCCCCAGTGTCAAGAGTGTCCCTCAGGACACTGCTCCTGGGTGGTCTTAAAGGAGCTGTCATGCCTCTGTCTCTACAGCCAACACCTCCTATCCTGTGAGTCCAGCTATCCTGGATGCCAGAGAAACACTCTTCTTGTTTAACATTGTTCTTTGATTTCTCCCTCTGGACAGATTCCTTTCCTACTGACTTTAAACATACCCAAATGTTCCAGTATTAGAGGGGGGAAAAGAACCCTTAACTCTGCCATCCTTTTTAACCAAAATTCAGTGTTTTTCTCACTTTCAGAATCAAACTTCCCAAGAAATGAGGCAATAACAAACAGTGGATGAGATTCTGTGTTTGAATCTGGACATTTAATCTGCTGTGTGACCTTGGTAATATTATTTGACTTCTTTGTGGTTTAGTTACTTCATAAGTAAAGTACAGCTAATGATAATAGTCCTCTTGTAAGATTTATATCAGTTAGACAGTGCCTGGTACATCATATGTACTCCAGAAATCCTGGGTATTATAATTTATTGTGATTTTTTAGATAAAGTCACTGATATTTTTTTCCATTTTCTCTCCACTTCCATGTGACATATCCTTTGGAAGTATTCTTTGCATCCTCTTCAGACTCTTCTCTGGTTTCCTTTACATTGTGTTCATCTGGATCTTATATATTTTTGGTTTGGTTTTTATTGGGGAGGTGTTGCCTGCCAGTTTTGAAACAATTTTTGTTTTTATTTTCCACTTTCACAGAAGGAATATGTGCTCTTTCTTTTAATTTGGAAAACATATTTTAAAAATTAGAAGCACTCATAATAGGATAATGTATATGTAGTTTGTATATACTGCTTTTTAAATTTAATATCATGATTTAATACCATGTGCATTTTACAATTTCATTAATTTTTGAAAATATACTTTTTGAGGATATAATTTGAGTGGCTATATAATATTCAGTTCAAGGGATGAACAAAAACCTCCCTTGCTGTTGGACATTTAATTTTTCCTAATATTTTGTTATAATAAGTATTAAGGTATTTTCCATATTAATTTTGACCTACATTCTATGTTAGCCTTTAAAATATTGTCTTACAAGAAAATGAGCACCTTAAAATGGGGTATCATTAGTTTGGGGGTTCTGATTAATGTCAGGGCTCTTCCTGTAGAGAACTAAACTGCCTTCTGCAACCGTGGCCACCAACATGACTGCATTCCCACAAATATCTCTTCCTTTTTATTTCTCCAACCCTGACTACCTACCAGTGGTTTCCTATTTTCATTGCCTCTCTCAGAGCCTTCCTTGTGTAATTCCATCTAGAAGACATCTGAATGAGGACTTTCACCAAAACTCTCCCTTATTTCAGCTTCATCTCTACTCTCAACCCTCTGCTCCTCATCTCACAGTCCAGAGGTCTCAAAAAGACCTTATTTCTTCAAATTGGGTCCCTTCTCAGTTATGCCATCCCTTTTATGGTCTTCAGAGGTAATACCTCTGGTTGACTCAAAACATGAATCATGAAATTGAAAGAAAACAAAAGAATTATTTAGTCTTATCTTCCTCTTAATTCTGGAAAATATCTTTGGTAGCTTTTTAATAGAATGAAAGTGTAAGCTGTGCATACAAAGTAAATAGAACACAAAAGGGCCCCAACATTCCATCAAATATCATTTTCTTACCTGAAAGAACTGTGGTCCTAAAAGATAAAGTGGATAAGAAAGGCTTGGATAGAATGAATTGACTCGGGTAATACACCATGAGCTACATGATCACCTCCCTCCTCAACTTCCAGACTTCTTAACACAGTAATCACAAAACGGGACCAAATTTGGACATCGGAGTGGTTGGCACAATTCTCCTACATGTCCTGCAGCTCCAGACTCACACCCAGCCAGAATCTATATTCTATTAGCATATTCGATTCTCATCTATATTCTACTGCAGCCAGCTGAGAAAGTAATCTTCCAAAATTCTCTTGGAAAGGCAACCCTCAAAATTTTCGGGATGTCATAATTGTTTCTTTAGCATAAGTAGTATGTTTAATTCCCCCAGAGATTTAGGATCAGGTAGAGATGTTGAAGGAATCAAACACATAGTATTTGTTAAAGATTCTATATATATTTACTATTTTTAAGTACCTGCTATGTTTAAAAAAAAATTGCCTTACAGATTAACGCTGTGATACCAATTTAAAAATGTGTAATTGAATAATTAAATTTGTGAAATTTTACCAAGTTACAAATACTTTTAAAACATATAATAAAATTTAATAATCATTACATTAATTTTAAAAATTAAAAATCAATTAAAAATTAAATTAATTAAAGTCAGATAATTAATCTTAAGAAAGAAAATTTAATGTATTAAACTTATGAATACAGTATGTAATGTTTAAGGGAATTTATTAAATTGTAAAATCCCTTTAAAGTTGCTAAAGTTGATGGATGTTGACTAGACTTATTGTGGTGATCACTTTGCAATATATACATAAATTGGATATATTGTGTTGTACATCTAAAACTAATATAATGTCACTTGTATTAATTAGTTATTGTAAGTACCTTTATACTCATAAATTTGAAGAAATGGGCCAATTCCTCAAAAATCATAAACCATCACAACTCAATCCACACACACACAAAAATCATCTGAATAGCCCTGTACCATTAAAAATTTTCAGTCCGAGCTCCAGAAAGATGGCCTGCTGAGCTGCCACATCGTCTGTACACATAGGCCTAGAAGGCTGGCAGGTCTGAGTGGAGATAGTGTGCATGGAGCAAAGTGTCCATGCTTGGGTGCTCCAAAGTGGAAACCAGGCTCACTAGACTCCAGGCTTAAGGGATTGTACTGATAGTTTTGAACACAGGTGGGAACTTGTGGGGTACCCATGAGGCCAAAAGAGTTTTAAATGTTTTTAATTCATGGTTTGAAAGCCCCTGGAAAAGAAACCTCCAGGCCCATATGGTTCCACTGGAGAACTATACCAAGAATTTAAAAAAGAATTAACACCAATTTAAGATAATCTCTTACAGAAAATCTCTTCCGGAAATGCCTCTTTCAGAAACTGGTCTATTCCGAAATTTTTAACAGGACAAATTTTATCAATTAGAAAGAGGAAACACCTCCTTGCTCACTTTATGAGGGCAGTACTACCTAGATACTAAAAACAAAGACAGTACCAAAAAGAGAAAAAAAAATTGCAGATCATTACCTCTAATGAACTTAGACACAAAAATCAACAACATACAAGCAAACCAAATCCAATAAATTATGAGAAGAGGTGTACACCATGAGTAAATGTGATTTATTCCTGGCACAAAAGGCTGTCTCAACATTAGAAAATTAATCAGTGTAATCCATCATGTCAACAAGCTAAAGAACAAAAAAAATAATCATATCAACTGACACAGGAAAAGCATTTGACAAAATCCAACTCACATTCCTAATAAAAATATTTCTTAGCAAGTTAGAAATTCAGGTAAATTACTTCAATTTGATAAGGAGCATCTACAAAAAAATCTGTAGCTAATGTATACATAATGATGAAAGGGTCAATGCTTTCTTCCTGCATTTGGGGACAAGGTGAGGACATCCATTCTCACCATTCTGATTCAACATAGTACAGTAAAACCTTGGATTGCAAGTAACTTGTTCTGCCAGTGTTCTGCAAGACAAGCAAACATTTCTAATAAATTTCAATTTGATAAACAAGCTATGTCTTGCAATATGAGTAGTACGTGAGATTGAATGTCACATGATCACGACTGAGCCAATGGTTCTTCTCTCTCTCTCTCTCTCTCTCTCTCCCTCTCTCTCTGCAGGATCATGGGTGATTTTCTCCCATGCTCGGATGCTTAGTCTCAGACTGTGGTGTTTGGCAGAAATCAGTGATTTTTCAGAATGTTGGAGGATGCCCACAACTGGCACTAGTGTTATTTTTTGTCACTTCAAAGCACCTGTAGACAGTCTTTTGCTTTTCCATACAAGAGTAAGCTTAGGAATACTTTGCTTCATTGTAGGTCAGGCTCCCTGCAGATATAGACCCTTTCCTCTGCTGCTTTATTGCCAGGTACATTAAATGCAGTTTACAACAAGAATTTATTAATACTGTACCGTAGTCAACATCCGTGCAAGTGTATACAATGGCCCCCATGCAGAAAAAGATTCCATTGAACCAATAGATAGCAGTGATTTTGTTAGTGACAGTGAAAGTCATCCTACACAATAACTCTCCTTTCGTGTCTCCTTCACACCAGCCACAAAGGTTTTCAAAGGTAAGTTCAGGTTAATTTGTTTATTTTTCTTTATATTTTATATTGTCTTTATTATTTTGTATTATATTACAGTATTATGATCATTTTTATATGAATATTTTGGGGTTCTGGAATGAATCATCTGAGTTTCCATTATTTCTTATGCGGAAATTCACTTTGATATACAAGTGTTTTGGATTACAAGCATGTTTCTGGAATGAATTACGCTCACAAGGTTTTACTGTACTAGAAATTCTAGTTAATGTAATATGGCAAGAAAAACAAATAAAAGCCATGCAGATTAGAAATGGGGGCAGGGGGACGTGATTGCTAAAACCTGCTAGGTTTCTAAATAAAATAATAAGATTTCTAAGCTGAATATAAAAGCTTGAAGAAAAACTAGTTTAATTTATAACTTAAATAAATTTAATTTTAAACCAAAGCAAACCTGTAATAATATTTTCTGCACACAAAAGATACTGTTAAGGACATCAAAAGCTCACATTTAGCATTCTATTGACAGAGTCTCCCTGTCAAACATGCTCTGCTTGGTGACTTCCATTGACAGAAAGCTCACCAGCTTGCTAGGTAGCCCATTATTCTGTAGGATAGCTTAAACTGTCAAGCTGTTAGAAAGCCTTCCTCTGCCCTTACATTAAGCTGAACTCTGACTTATTGATCTATAATCACTGGTCTCAGTTCTGCCCTCCTATAGACACTGAGCAAGTCTAATCACTCTTCTCCAATTCTCTAGGCTCACATCTTCATGCTAGTACCTCCAGATTTGCCAATCTTTCATTTCCTCTACAATTATTTATTGAGTGCCTATGTTCCAGGCACTGTGCTAGATGCCAGAGAGAAAACAACAACAACAATACCCAGGCTATCCCCTCCAGCTCACAGTCTAGTGATGAAAAGAAGCAAGTGAGGAGGCACTTAGAAGTGATATTGAGATAAAATATGTAAGAGGGACCCTGAGAGCCCATAGAAGATTCACTCATCCTTGTCCTATGGAGTCACAGATGGCTTCTCAAAGAAAACAATGTCTAAGGCCAAGGAACACTCTGTAGTTGGCCCAGTGTAGAGGCAGGAGGAGAGGGAACAACAGGTAAACAAACATCTAGGAGATGAGAGGGAGCATAGCCTTTCCTAGAATTACATGTAGTTCCATTTAGGGCAGGAAGTATAGAGCAGGAAGATGACTTACTCTCCTCCTCCTTCTCACTGATATTGCCTAATTCAAAAAGACTTAATATAGGATCCAAAAATCTTCTGAAATTGTAAGCAAAATTGTGCACATATGTGCATATATATGTTTTTCTGGAAAGAAGATTCTCAAGAATTCTCAAAGGAGTTATTAGCTTTAAGTTAGGAATAAATTAGTTAGATTGATCCATATCTGTTAAAATGTAGTCCCTGAAGCTAATACAGTATCAAAATGCTCAAAGATACCATCACAGACAGAACATTGACTCTCTTCATCAGGACATCACATCTCTGCCAAGGTAGCTTAATGCAGCCCCATCACACAGTAAATTCTTATGTAGATTGTAGTCAGTCAAATCCCTATGTCATTGTCTTGTGAATTCTGCCAGATTCTCTCTACCCTGTTCTTGGTCAATTGATATTGAAGTTAAATCAGGGCTTTTACACTAGTCCCTATCAGATTTCAGCCCAGTGTTCCGGATTGTCTGATTATCATTAATAATAAAACTAATCATAATGGCTAATATTTATTGAATACTTTCTATGTGCAGGCACCATGCTAAATTCTTTACACAATCTCAATTAATCTTCCCAATAGGTTCCTAAAGTAGATATTGTGATCTCCATGTTATAAATGAGGAAACCAAGTCTCAGAGAGGGCAAGAAACTTGCTAATGGTGACTGAACTAGGACTGAACCCAAGCTCTTAACTCTTAAGCTATGACAGATTCCAATATTGCTTCCTTTACCCACCCACCTTTGCCAACAGACTCAGCATTCCATGCCCAGCTCCATTTCCAGTCTTTTCCCCATAGACTTCCGCAAAGTCAATCTTTCCAAAACACTATCAAATCAAATATGAACTTCTCAGACTAGATTTAAAGATGCATATCCTTAAAAAAAATGTGACTCACCAACTTAAAATCCCAATATATGTGCAGTCTGTTTTGGGCTACTTTGGAACATGGCTTTAAAGTGGGCTTCTCCCCATTGTCAGGGTCTGTGATCACCAGGATCTGCCTCTTCAATCAGTGGTCCCACATAGAACTCCCCAGTTAGGTGATAGTAGACATTCTAAAAGAGAGCACAGAAAGCTGCCATGGATATAGTCAGTGGGGGGAGCCTTGACTTTATAGAGGGCATGAAGACTGCTCTTGAGTGAAGACACTCAGTCACCATGGGGGAGCACTGAAGTTTCCTAGGTAAAAAGGAGTCACTTCTGCCTCCTTCTCCCCAACCCCCAATTGATTCTAGGAAGAAAAACAGGCATGAGAAGAGGGCACTAGACTTCCTGCTTCCATACAAGGGTTCCAACATAATCATGACTTGCATGGATAAGGGAGAGTATCTTTCACACACATACACACAAACCCCTGAACTTCAGAAGCTGTCATCATAAACCCCAGCTATGGACTGGGCTTGTCAAGAGCCCTTTCCAATTCTTAATCTAATACTGTCTTGCTAAGTGAGCTTGGACAAATGGGTTGTTTTTGTGTCTCAGTGTTTTCATTTGTCAAGCGGAAATGCTATCTATCCTGCATACCACCAAAAGTTTCTTGCGAAGGCAACATGCAAGTAACAAGAGAGATTGAATATTCTTAGGAGGAAAATTCCCCTGGAGGCAACTTCCATTTGGTGTCAGATCTCTTCTATTCTATGGAGTAACTTCCATTTAGCCTCTCTCTTCTCTAGCCCATTTCCTTCTCTACAGAAGAAGTCACAGGTAACATCACCTGCCTACCTCCCAGGGCATCCTGAGAGCAGTGGGAGGATGGTGGAGGCAGTGAGGAGACAGGAATAGGAAGGGACTGGAGGTTACTGTCAATGAAAATAGTACCATTGAGAATGAATGTGACAGAGCAGAGGCTTTGTACCTATCCTCCCTACACCTGAAGTGGAATTGTCTAGCTATGACCTTTTGAATGGACTTGGAAGTGCTTAGTTATAAGAACAGGCTTGGATTTCACCCTTACCCATCACCCAGGATACTCAGATCCTGCCTTTCCATCATCTAACACCAAGTCCAATTCTGGCAAAGGTTGCCAGGGGCTGAGCTACAACAGACTCACCCTGCCGGGGCAGGGGAAATTGTGGAAAATACCTGTGTACTGTATTCATGACAGTAATACATGATGGAGGTGTTGGCTGAAACAAGTCCCTGATCTAGGCAGATATTTTCATCCAATGTGTTTTTCATCTGAAAGGGCAAAACACACAAAAACACCATTGGAAAGAGGCAGACAAGGAGGGCCCTCAAGCCTCCCCTGGCCCTGTATTTTCCCCACTACTCCAAGGGTGCCAGAAATTACCAGCCAAAAAGGAACAGGAGGTTGTGATCTTGGGAGCCATTTTCTATGCACTAGACAAATGCTAGAATGAGGCACTACTGTGATGCCCCTTCCTGAGAACACCCACCCTTCAGACTGTCAGAGCACATATAGAGAAGGGGAGCCAGGCCAGACATTCTGGTTGGCTGAGAAACTGAAAGGGGCAGATCTAGGGTTGCAGTTTTCGAAATAAGAAACCAGAGACAAAGACATGGAAAAAAGATGGGATCTGGGGAGCAAGAGATGAAAAGAAACTGAGAGAGCTCAAGGGCAAAATGCCAAGAAAGAAATTAGGGGTAGAAATCCATCCTGGGTAGGATGGATTTTGGAAACCCTTTTCTGGGCAGTCATGCAGTTCAGGTCTTATTGTCTCTTACAGTCAAATATTTAGCATTTGAAATGCAATTTCATAATACATACTCTTCCATAGCCCACAATGTTGTGAATTGGCTTCAGGTTTGGATAAACATTTTTCAGATACCAGTCAAAAGTTTTACATTTCAGTTTCTTCCGGAGTGCCATTCTGGAAGAAATGTCTCCAAAATCGATTCCAGTGTTCTATAAATAAAACATGGAGTGTTTCTGTGCCTTGTAACATCCTTGACTCCACCAAAGGGTATGGATGACGCATGAGGGAATGGAATATTTTCCTGATAGCGTATAAGGTAACCTTGATAATTATAGTTTTCCAGGGAAAGTGGGAAGAGCTTGAACCCTTGTAATCTCTGCTGGTTTAAAAGGCACTTGCAAGGTCTGTGCAGTGGGGTCACTCAGGTTTATTTCTCATCATAAGCAAACTAATGCAAACTGTTCCTATTTGAGATAATGCTTACACCAGTAAGGCACAAAATATTCCTCATGATAGCCAGAAAAGGCTTTTGAAAGGAACATTCTGGCAATGAGATGTAAAGGTTAAAGGAGATTTTCTACAAGTGACATCTATGGGGAATCAAAGGGGAAGAATGCTTGAGCCCAGAGCCGCAGATCCAGGTTAGAAGACAGCATACCATGCCAGCCTCTTATGGCTAACCTTAGCCAAGAAGGCCATCCTGATTTGGGTGCACCCAGCAGGGTTGCTGTCCCTACTCCCACCATCCCACATCCCACCTGCAATGACCAGGGAATTCTTGATGTCAAGCCCTGCCCCACAAGGAATCTCCTAGTACAGATGATGCACGAAGAACACGGAATCTAGGAGATTCCTTGGTTTGAATCACATCTCTGCTGCTTACTACTTTATTACCTTAAACAAGTTCCTTTCAGCTCTCTGTGCTTTGGTTCTTCATTGTAAATGTGGGAGTCATAAAAACAAAACCTATCCCATAGATATGTTGCAATGATTAATGACTTCCTGGAGCATAGTATTACTACATTAATGTTAAGTGTCATTATCATCACACTATTGGGACTTTAATTTTTTAGGATGGGAAGGCACTTTCACTCTATCCCACCCATCTCCTACCATTACCACCACCTTCTCCTTCTTTGTTCTTCCTTGCTTCTGTTCAGTTCCATGACAAACCTGGAGAGGTATGCTCCAAGCCACGTAGACCACGTATTTGTACTCATCCATCCAGATTTCAGCCACTCACAGAGCACTGTGCTTCAAGGCAAGACTCAGATCCAAGGCATAGGGCTTGTGGTGTCTCTAGGTGAGGACCTGGAACAGGACAAGATCTCGATTCTCCCTCCACACTGCCACACCTGTAAGAGAAGAAAAGAAAAGTTACCTGGGCAGGCTGAACTCATGGCCAATAAGTGGCATAGTTTGTAGACTCACAGAGACACGTTCTGGAACCATTTTTTTTAAATGTAAATTCAGTCCTGCCACTGCCATCTCTATGTTACCTCTCAACCAACCAACATAAAACAACCTATGTTAGAAGTCTACCAAAATGCTTTTCTCCTGTTGTTCAGACAGCTCCAAAACTCCTACCTCCTTCAGGAAATCTTCCTGAAAAGACAAAAGGAGTGGCTGCCTCTGCTCCTTTATCCCCAAGAAAGTATCAAAGTCCTGAGAGGCACCACACCCTGAACCAATCTCACTGGACTTAACTTTGTGCTGGACAGACTCTCAGAAGCTCCCATGATCCCTGTCTCCTAGTGTTCCCTAATTCCCTCTCTTTGAGTGTGGGCTTCTGATGTCCTTGTATCCAACAGAGTATGACAAAGGTGACAGTATGTACATGAGTGCTGTGTGTGATTATGCTATATAAGATTGCAGTGTCCATCTTGATAGGAGACATGATGTCTTTCTGGCTTTGAAGAAAGAAGCCGCCATATTGTGAGCCACCATAATGGAGAAGGCCACAGGGCAAAAAACTAAGGGAGGCTTCCAACTACTGGTCAGCAAAAAAATGTAATAATTTCTCAGTCTGGAGGACTTCAAGGAACTGAGTTCTGTCAACAATCACATGAGTTTGGTAGATCTTTACACAGTTGATCCTAGATGAGAGATGAGAACTGAGCCAACACCTTGACCATAGCTTTACAGAGGATCCTGCTAAGCCATGCATGGACTCCTAGTCCACAGAAACTGTGAGATGGTAAGTGCACCTTGCTTTATATCACCAAGTTTGTGATAATATTATTACCCAGCAATAGATAACTAATACAAGTCATTCTTGAAGAAGAGATACCATGACTTACCATGTAATTATAAAAATCCATATTCCAGATGGGTACAAACATACTTGCCAGGCCACATAATCTAATATTTGGTTTAAAAATAGTCTTCATCTAGATAGATGGTATAACTATCTAATGATATTAGATTGATATAATGGCTCCATTGTCTTCTCTTCATGGTTTCTCAAGAAAGGTACAGTTTCAGGGGGTTAATTAGCCTATCTGGCAGTAGTTAGAAACTTACTGCATTCATGCCCAAGGGGACTTCTGAGATGAGAGTGAGCAACTTCGGTCCCCCTGGTTCAGGACCACCTGAAAGGTCAATCCTCTTGCCTGACTTTCAATTTTTTTTCATCTTTTCTTCTACTTTTGAACTCACAGATTCTCCTCCCTTACCCCCCAAAACCGAGAATAGCACAGTGACAAAAAATCAGGCTTTGAAGTCAGACTAACCTGTGTTCAAATCCTGACTCTATCACTGCACAGCTGGCAACTAGAGGCAAAAACACTTCCCTTCGCTGAACCTCAGGTGGCTCATCTACAAAATGGCACAAAGCTGCCAGTAGGACTAAGCAGCATAACAAAGATCCATAAATGGCTATGATTTTTAACTTCAAACAGTTCTTTTCTTCCAATATCCTCTTCCATTTCTTTTCATTAGTTTCCAGAATCATATGAAGGTTACATCTGATTTGTTTTCAGATTTTATATTCTGAAGCCAAACATCTAAAATTTCAAATACAAATTTACTTCAATTTTTTTAGTTGATGGTAGTTTCCAATCCACAGGAATTTAGGGGAGAAAAAACTTTTGGCACAAGAAACCTTAAATTCAAGTGAAAAGATGAAAGTCACGATTGCCATTTATGAAATAATGTTAACCATTATCTCTGACCAACAGTTGTCAAATCTCACTCTTTCAACTTGTTCCCACTTGCCAAATGCATCTCCATTTTCATTCCCTAAATCTATCTCTGTGTGTGTGTGTGTGTGTGTGTGTGTGTGTGTGTGTGTGTCTACCACACACAGAGACAGGAAGCTTCTGCTTATAATAACAATAACTTGCTTTGTGGCACATATTACCTGAATATTTTTCATGAATTTTCCTCACCATGTAGGTATTATTATTATCACAATTTAAGTAAGTTGCCCACATTTATCAGCCAGTAAATGACAGAGCTGGATTCTGAACCCAGGGAGTAAGCATGTTAAGCTTTGGCAAGAGGCCAGAAATACATAAGGTGCTTAATAAATTCTGGTCTTTCTTTCTTGTGCATCAGCCCAAAGAGCCTGTCTCCATTTATATGTGTCCATGTGCACCATCACTGCCATGCTTCTAGATGTCAATAAAACATTCCATGCAGCTCTGATGTACCCTAAGATCTGTCATTGGAAAAAGACAGATCTTAACAAGTGCTGACAGGTTTTAAAAGTCAAATAGCCACACTCACAAACTAAGGAAACTGGATATGGGTAGAACTGTTTTATCCAATAAAAGGAAAAGGATGGCTCTTCCCTGACCCTCTGTACATTTCCCGCAAAGTCTATCAAAAAAATCACAAAATGTTAAAAGAAAGAGGATTTCTTGTGGAAACTAAAATGGCAGAGTTCAATACAAGGTGGGGGAATGAAAACAGAAAGGCAGCAAAAGGAGAGAGTAGAGAAAAATGAGGAACTCAGAAATGGTAAGAAGGGCTTAGGGTCCTAACTTAGGTAATTGGGGTTCCAGATAAATTCATGGAAAGCTATAGTAGGTAGGAAAACCTCAACTATAATGTAACTAGGGTCATCTTAGGACTTTGCTAAGTACCATACATAAAATAATTGTTTCTACATTTATATTTTTATGCTGGAGACTAATTGTACTCCAAATATCTATTCCCTTTACATCTATAGTTACAGAAAGAATAACTGCACACATAAGCAACTAGCTGAAATCTACATTTCACAGACTCTTTTGCTCACCAGTGACCATATAACCAACAGTCATGGGATTTGAGGGGAAATGACATATACAACTTTTGGGTAGTGCCCTTAAAAAGAAAGCATGCTCTGCCTTTCCCCTTTTGTATTCCTATTGACTAGAATACAGGTGTGGTGCTGAGTGACAGAACCACAAGATGGAAGAGTCTTGGTCCCCATCACCCTGCAGCTGCCATCTCAATCCTGAACTGCTTTTGTTCAAACTGTTATTGGAAAAAGGAATCAATTTCTATGTTGTTTAAACCTGTTATTTTAGCCTCTCACACAGAAGCCAAACAAGAATTCTAATTAATATCTTTACAAATCATTTAAAATTATTTATTACATTTTAACTGTGCCATTATCCTTACAAGGTAGATGAAGGAAGGATGCTTCTCCCCTTGCATAAATGGAAAAATTTGTCAAGATAATCACACAAAAAGTAGTTTTCTCTGCCAAACAATGACTGTTGGCTTAAGGTATAACCCAGATAGAGACTCAAAGTATATTTGTTAACACATAAATATGGGGGCCTGGCTAGTACTTAATTGGGTATAACATGTAGTTCTAAGGTCATCAGTTCCAGGGAAAAGAAACTGAAAATATTAGATCTGAGCAAGCTTTAGAAAATACCATATGCTTCAAAAAAAAAAAAAAAAAAGCACCATTTTATAGAAGCTTGGTCCACAGTGAGTTAGCAGAGTCAGGATTAGAACCAAGTACAGCATTTTTTACAATGCCATCCTGACAGTCTTATTATTATTATTTCTATCATTAACCATTTATGAGCATAAGCCACATGTCACCCACCATGCTAGGTGTTTAATGTAGTAGGTATGACATAGAGAGCATGTATACTGCCCAAGATAACACAAACTTTCAAGTGGCAGAGTAGGATTTGGACTTAAGTCTGTATGTCTCCAATACCCATGAAATTTTCACTAACTTATACTGCCTTTTGTAAGAGTTAAGCCTTAGTCTGGAAGATTAAAGAAAGATGTGAGAACCATCAGAAACCCAAGGGGCAAGGTCTTTTAATAAAGGTCTGTATATTATACAGGAGAGGCAAAAGGAATACTCTGGTGGGGGGGGGATGTTTTATGCATGAAATCTGTTCCAAACTGATAAGTTGAATTTATTGACCCCAATTCTTCATACTTCTCTTCATGGCTTCATTGTAGACAGACTTCACTGTAAACAGACACCGTGGAAGTTGGAGTTGGCCATGTGACTTACCTTAACAAATGGAATAGAGCACAAAAATAATGTGCTAGTTCCAAACCCAGGCCTTAAGAGACATCACACATTTCCACTTGCCCTCTGTTGCATAAGAAGAACTTTACCAAGGTAGCTGCTCTCCCATTGGCCTGAGCCTCAGAATAAACATGTGTGAAACAGAGCCACCCACGCAAGCCCAGCGGGACCTGGGTATCTGTGAGAATAAATTATTTTTGTTTTAAGTTTCTGAGCTTGGGACAGTTTGTAACACAGCATTTTTGTGGCAGGAGCTAACTAATACACTGATGTAATATGAACCTGCACTTGAATTTTCTCCAGTAGTCTTAGTTTACACACCAAATTTATACAGCACAAAAATTCAGGTTGTTCATTTGACCTGAGAAATCATGAGAAGCTGTCAGGGGAACGGAAGAGGCATCATTACTGAACCGTGAAGCCAGTGCTGTTCCAGACACACAGGAAGTTAATCAGAAGTAGAACTGGTTTGAGAATTTCATGCTGTACAACCCATCACTGGCTATTTGTCCTGGACAAGACTACATCTCAGAATGAACTTATGTCATGATGTCAGCTGCTCCATCTGTCCATATAGGAGCATGTTGGTTGCCCACACATCTGTAGCACCCGATCCTTTTGCCCATTTCAAATTCCCTTTAGCTAATCTTGTAGATAGCTGCCTGACTTAAAGTTGGCTTAAAGCATCCTAAGAGATGCTTAGAAACTGCTTGGAGTCTGCTGAGCCTCAATTCTGCCCCTTTCCATCCATATTTCCCAGATTATATAGACCTATACCAGAAAGCTCTACTCCAGAAGTTTTACTGCCTATCCCTAGTGATCCAGAAACATGAGAACATGTCTATTTCTTGAGCCAATGACATTCAGCCGTGTTCCAGAATTCCAGAGATCCTACCAACCCTCCAATTATTTCCCCTTCTTTTTTGTCTCATAATAAGAAGGAAATATATCCACCCTCAAGCTAAGTTCCACATTTTCTCCTCCATAGACCAGCATTCCACCATCCAGAGATCCAATCACTCCCAAGAAGATCCTGTTGGCAGCCAGGATGCCCATGATGGAGGGACTCCTGTAGAACACACAACAAGAGAGTTATTAACCTCTCGAGGAGGAATGGTCAGGATGAAGGTGGGTGAGGGGGTAGGAAGCCAATTTGGCTTTCAAAACTCTACTCAAGCCTCTACCTATCTTGAAGGCTTTTCTTAAACCCTCAGACTGAACTTTGTGCATGTAGCCTTCCCTTGTCCCCATGCTACCATAGCCTTGTCAATTATATTGACATTACATCTTTTGGGGGAATCCTGGTGGCTCAGTCAGTTAAGTGTCAGATTCTTGGTTTCAGCTCAGGTCATGATCTCATGGTTTGTGAGTTTGAGCCCCATGTCAGGCTCCGTGCTTACAGTGTGGAGCCCTACTTGGAATTCTCTCTCTCTCTCTCTCTCTCTCTCCCTCCCTCCCTCCCTCCCTCCCTCCCTCCCTTCCTCCCTTCTGCTACCTCACTCTTTCTCTCTTTCTCAAAATAAATAAATAATTATAAAAAAAGAAATTCCATTTTTTTCATCTTCATATCCTTACTTCATAGCCTGATAAATGCTTCAAATGGTTTTTAAAATATTACATGCTGTGCTTAACTTTGTTTGAAAGCCCTTAAATAGTCTAAAGGGTCTATAATTTCTTACCCAGGATCAGTGTTTTTTTCCCTATCTTCTGTCCCTCACCCCATCTCCTCCACTTCTCCCACCCACTCTCATCAGTACCACCAAAGATAAACAAAACAAACACCATTTATTCCTGATTTCCCAGGTGTCAATCAGGTTCCCTAAGCCCCACACTTACTTCACTGGAGCAGTGACGTTATGCAGATCAATCCAGTCCTTTGGCAGAGGATCGTAGCAGCACCATAGTTCCCAAATGAACCCATCAACTGCCAGTGCATACTTCTCCAATTGTAAGGTGTCAAAATGAATGTTGTCAAAAACAGGAGACACAATCATTGTGTGGTCTTCCTGAATCCAAGCCAAAATGGGCTCTGCCCTGAAAGAAGAGTGTGCAACAAACCCAGGCTGGATATGAAAGTAAGGAGCAGAGAGAAGCAAACAAAACTTCTCCAAGCACCTTGCCCTGCTACTGAGCATCTTTTTCATTTGGGTTGTGCTGTGCAGTGAGTAGGACTCTCCAGAGTGCAGAGTCTCTATAGTTTTCAGGATAGCTGAGGCTGCTAGCAGCTGACTCGGGTCAAGAGCACATTTGGGGGTGGGGGGCACCTGGTGGCTCAGTTGAGCATCCTACTCTCGATTTTGGCTCAAGTTATGATCCCACAGTCGTGGGATCAAACCCTTCATTGGGCTCCACACTCAGCATGGAGCCTGCTTGGGATTCTCTCTCTCTCCCTCTACCCTTCCCATACTTGAATGTGTGTGTGCATGCTCTCTTTCTCTCTCTGTCTCTCTCTCTGTCTCTCTCTCTGTCTCTCTCTCAAAATTAAAAAAAAAAAGCAGATTTGGAATTAGTACCTAAATACCACTCCCAAGTCATTGTGAACAGAACCATTGGTATTCTCTTTGGGTCTCCTTTTTTTTCCAAAATGATGTCTCTTTACTATCTGATTCTCCAAAGAACATAACTTTCTTTGTATCATGTAATTTCAGGGCTGGGAAAAACCTTAGGAATTATCAAAACATCATTTCTTCATTTTACGGTTAAGAACATAAATGTTTAGTTGGGTAATGTGACTGATTCAAAGTCACAAAGTTATTTAGCAAAGTCAAGGTCAGAATCCAGTTGCCAATACTCCAAGCCCATTTTTTTTCTCTAGCACTAAACTATTTTTCTTAGCCAACAAAAATCCCTGAGTAAAAGCGCCCTATCTTTGGATATTTTCTTTGTTCAAAGTCTGGTACTGTCTTTCCCTATTTCCACAATATCCTGTCTTGTATGTAGTACAGGTACTGTATCTCCTTTCTGCCTTTTCCCAGAAGAAAACTCCTGGAGTCTTACACCATCAACGTTCACTTCAACATGAGCATCCAAGATGACAATCACATCAGCTATAGCCACTTTCCTACCAGTGTTATGTGCTTGAGCAAGACCCTTTTTGTTCGTATGCCAAATTATTTTCAGTAGTCCTGGATACCTCTGGTTATAAACTTTAATCTTCTTGGGGCACCTGGGTAGCTCAGTCGGTTAAGCGTCCGACTTCGGCTCAGGTCATGATCTCGCGGTTCATGAGTTCGAGCCCCAGGTTGGGCTCTGTGCAGACAACTCAGAGCCTGGAGCCTGCTTCTGATTCTGTGTCTCCCTCTCTCTCTGCCCCTCCCCTGCTCACGGTCTGTCTCTCTCTGTCTCTCAATAATAAATAAATGTTTAAAAAAATAAAAAAAATAAAAATAAAATTTAATCTTCTTATCCAAGTATGCCTTTAGTTCTCCTGCCAACCGAATGCATACCTATAGAAATCCTGAGTGCCTTAATCAATGTGGTGTAGAAATTTCATTCTATTATATAGTAGTGGTTGAACTACCTCCAATTTAGGATGAACAATTCTGCCATCTTGACTGAGAAAATAAGTAGTGTTTCCCCTGCACCTACCTCTCCTCTCCTTTCCATCCTCAGGCTTAATGCTCCATTCCTAATCCCCCTTGAAGTTAAACTACATTAGAATAATCATACTGCTTACTAAGTAATAAGTTATTCATGCTTTATGTATATTGAGAAATTCTTACGAATGAGTAGACAAACCTAACCTGAATAAGGCAGAAGTGCTGATGAACAGACATTGTGGAGACAGCCTGGAATGTCTTCCCCACAGCTAAATTCTCAAGATATTCTGAAGAATCCATAAACAACTGAAATTATTTTGTCTTGCTTTACATATTTCAACTTGCCCTACTCAAGGGCCAATTTTGGATAGAATGCCCAGACTAATGGCTTTTTCAGCTTCCAGATAATGAATTTATCCCCCAAATTATGCAAACAGGATTCACTATTCCTAGATTGTTTACTTTTTTCCTCTCTCCTTTCTCTTTTATAAAGCCTGACTATAAATTTGTTCTTTGACTCAGCCTACCAGCTGATTTCTTCATATGTATGAGAACAACTTGCATGCAAATCACCAAGCAGTGTTAAAATATCTAAATGAGTCTGAGTATCCATTGATAACATTAATTTATTTAATTTTCAAATTATCCTACGAGGTAGGTACTTCAGTATCCTCACTTTATAGATGAAAAAACTGAGGCACAGAGAGACTAAGAAACCTAAGTTACACATCTAATAAGTGCCACTCCTGGATGTGAGCCCTTGTTGTGTCTAACCATGATGCCATGCTACCTCAAGAGCTATGTATGAACTTGGTTGGGTTTATCATGATTTCCCTCCATTCCTCTCTTCCCAGGGCCAAGAAACAAGATTCTTGCTGGTTTCTCCCTCACAAGAAGAGTAGATTTGTGAGTGCTGGAGTGGCCAAGATCTGGAATGACTGTGGCACAAAAATTTTCCCCCAAAATTTCCCAATTGCAGTCCAGGATGACTAACTCAGTAGTTGAAGGTGTTAAAGAGAGCCAGTGGATCTGAAGGCTGTTTGTTCCTACTGAGAGAAACCAAGCTGGAAAGTCCCTACACTCACCCAGTCACTACTTTTAGGAAGCAATCAGAAGGGATTGCCGTATTTTTTCTGCTTCTCCTGCCACTGAAAAGCTTGTGGCAAAGTGAGGGAGGGGAGCAGGAGTTTCTGTCACTTGACAGCGTGAAGAAAATGTAATCTTCTGTGGAAAATGAAATCATGGATACTGCCTATTTTTCAGCAATGTCTTCAAGAAAACTCAAAGTGAATGGAAAATCTGGAAATCTTGGTGGTGGTGTTATAATCACTTAAAGGAGCAAGAGCAGGATTACCATAATTTCTGAGGCACCTTTTTTTAAAAGGCATTTGAAATATCTCACCAAAAAACTATGAAGAATAATCTGTGTGGTTGGTTAGTTGTTAACATAGTTGTTAGTTGTAAACATAGTTGCTAATAGCATAGTTAGGGATTACATTACTTCCAGATTAATCAGGATAAATAAGAAGAGGAAGATAAGGATTAAAAATCATTTATGTGGAGTATTTTGTATGAGTTCTTAAATAAAACGTGTAAATCAAAATGGTGGTAGGGGCAAGAAGAGAGGTTGCCATAGATCCTGGATATCTAGTCTGTAATTCAGCCTCTTTCACTATATAATTCTGTGTCACTTCACATTTGGGGATCTCTGTTTCTTCAACTTAGAAATGATGGATAATGTCAGGATCCTTCCACTTCCAAAATTCTATGAGTTGTAGATTTTAAGTCATCCTCTCAGAAATAATGCCTATAGTCCAGCACAAGAATTAAAGAACTCTTGATGGATCTTCTGAAGTAAACTTATGCTCACTTCTCAACCTTGCTCTCCCACTGGTCCCCTTTGCCTCCAAACCCTTTGTTCCAGGATGCTCAGCTTAGGGTGCTTCTGGCTACTGCAGATTTGTTCACATTATTCTTTGCATCACTCTCTCTCCCCCAACCCCCACACATACACCCAATCATTGTTTTCTTTGCTTTTCTAAATCCTGCCAAGCTTTCAAGTCCCAACCCAGGGCCTTCTCCTCCAGGAAGCCTCCCTAGATAATCCCGGGCTTTTCTCTGGGCTTTCTTACACTCACCGACAGCTCACTCAATTTAACACACCATTCTTCAGATATTGGGATGTCTTTTTATGGGTATGTTTTGCCTCATCAATTAATATGAGAACTTCTTGAAATCACTGACATTCTCTTCCCTGCATAGTGTCTTGTTTTGGGTACAAATTCAACAAATAGCTGAGAGTTATAAAATTTGCCTAAAATTTGAGAGAAAATACAGAATCCCACTTATATTAATATAATTTCTGAAAAGTTGGATTAGCCCTGTTGACACTTGAAACACTTGACCTAATGCAAATGAAGCTTCATATCTAGGGAAAAAAGGAAAGGGGAATACCTCTAACACCAGGTGATGGCATTTCAACAGTACTACAAATGATACTGAGGTAAACAAGGAGTAATAACACTAGCTAACATTTATTGGGAGCAAGTCCTTTGTTAAGGACTTTTCATGATTTAATCCCCAGACTGGTCCTATCAGGTAAACTATTTATTTCCCCCATGTTACAGATGAAAAAATGGAGACATGAAGTAGTTGAGTGACTTGCCCCCCAAAGTCAAATGAACAGTAAGTTTCTCTTGTGGCATGCATCATGGTCTTCCATTTATTTTCCTAAACTTAACACAACATAGATTTTTGAGTTCCCTTCGATGTAAGACCAATCTAGCTGATGTTTTCACAGTTAATAAGAGAGAAGCTAATTCCTATCCCAGAGACATCAGCCAAAGAATGATGAACAGTCCCCTCTTCTGTGCCCAAACATTATGGCTATGGAAAACATAATGGGTTACTGACTCAAGTGAGAGAAATGTGTTATATGATAGGGGCACGGTTCAGAACAATCTAGAGTTTTGCTTGACTTCTCTTTATGTGTCTACCCTACATTTGTAATCTTGTATCTTTTGAATTAATTGTTCCACAGGAAGAAATCTTGAATTAACTCTTATCTACTCTTCATGGAATGTGGGATTGAAGAACCATTGATTTTTTTTTTTCCCACAGAAAAAGATATCTTCAGTGGTCTTCCATCTCAGCCCTTGTATTTGCCTCATGGAAAAGTTGAGTCTCAGAGAGGTAAGACAACTTGCCTCAGGTCATCTCACAGAGCCAGGGAGAGGAGCCAGGGTGTCTTCAGATGTCTAGGACAGAGGTCTTTCTAATCAAGCCCTTGTTTCTTGCTTAAAGACCACGTGTGGAACTTGGAACCAGTCTCCATGCCCAGAAAGGAATGAAGTCAGCCATCTTCATTTCTTTGGTTTTCAGCGGAATTTTGCTTAGGAATTGTACCTTCTTTTTTTTGTGTGTGTGCAGATATTGAAATGACAAGAAAGGAAGCTATTTAAAGCATAAAAAGGAGTATTTTAAGTGTCTGAAAATCCAACAAAGAAGGCTTGGAGGTCATTTGTCTCTTCTTCTTGGGTCAAATTGCCCCTAACTTGAACTGCAGTAAATACCTCTCTGGTACTTAAAGATCCCCCTGAGAAGGAATATATTCTGCCTCCAATGGGCAACCACTTAACAATCTCTAGAAATTTCTTCCTTATTGCTAGCCCAATTCTCTGGTTTTGTGACTTCGTTCTAGTTTCTTTTATTTGGCACCCAAAATTTTAAAAACTAAGAGCTGAGAGGTTACTATGTGCTAAATGCTATTCATAATCTATGTACTATAACAGTGAACATAGTGGCTAGAGCTAGGGCTCTGGACTCTGAAATTTATGATCAAATCTCAATTCTGTAACCTACCAGCTCTATTATGTTGAGCAGGTTCCTTAACCAGACTATGCCTTAGTTTTTTGCATCTGTAAATTGGGCAAAAGTGGTTCTTCCTCATAGGTTATTGTAATGATTAAAACAGTTAACATACATGAGGTGATTGGAACAATGTTAGCTGCCATGATTATCTCATTAACTCTCATGTAACTCTCATTACAGTTTATAAGATAGTTATTATTACCGACATTCATGTTTTGCAGATGAGTAAATTGGAGCATGGAGAAGTTGAGATATCTATGGACATAGAGCTTATAAGGGAGGAAGTGGGATTCTGAAATCCCAGCAAGTGAGGCTCAGGTCCACTATCTCCCACTTTTCCATGTGTCCTTGCTGGATGAACTAGATAGGAATGGGGAGGGAGCATGCTGTGAGCAAGAGACATGGCCACTGTGAAGAGTCTCAACATCCAAAGCTCCCTTTTCTCTGGGTTTAATTACCTGTGAAGATTGCTTTTCCTCACAGGGAACAGTTCTGAATCCCTTCTTGGGATATAAGGTCTAACTGTGGATCCCACCTCACTCCCTCAGGTCCCCATCATGGTGCATGCATGGGAAGTCTTTGGAGTCATTCACTCCTGGGCCTGACTCAGCTCCACCACTAACTATGCAATTTGGGCACACTATGTGGTCTATCTCTCTGTGTCTTAATTTCCTCATCTGTGTAATCAAGAAGATGATCCTCTGCCTTGACTTTGGAAGATTAATGCTTCCAGAACATAGGCCCTCAACAAATGATCCTTTTCTCTTCCCTATATGAGGAGCCCGAAGTGTCCCAAACTCTAACCTAGAACACTTTCCAACCTATCATGGTCAATAAACTATTATTCCTTGATCAAGTTGCTTACTGTTTGAGCTTAAAATCGTCCACCAAGATGATCTCCTTTAACAATTGAGAGGGGGTGTGGTTAATGATACTAGTAATAGCCCATTCTATAATGGACAGAGCTTCATTCATGAATATGAGAATGACACCGAGGGATGGGAGTTGTGTAGGATATGCCTTCTGAAGACACCTGTAAGAAACCATTTTAAAAAACCACATTACTTTTTAAAAATTACTTAAACATTAACATCCAATTTACCCCTTCACTACATATGATGTTTTAATATATCAATCAGCTCACCAATCCCCAAACTTATTAGGAGGGGCAGCTCTCAGGTGATTATCACAGTAGCAACATTTTCTATTTGTTTATACATAATTTTCCTGTTATATGGATAAAATCCATGTTTTTTCTATTAATCTTCAAAAGATGTATATCCACTTGAACATCCAACGTTCCCCAAAAGGAATCCCTATTCCTCCCCCATCTCCAAATTACCTTCCTTGCCAGAGGCCTTCTGTCATTGCCACCACCTTTTCCCCATGTTCTCAGACCATCAGTCTTTATTGACACAAACCTCTACTCCACTGCTATAAAGTGGTAGGAAACTTTTCAAAGAATTATGCTTCACACATTTTTAATATAATACTTTACAATTATTAAATGCTTGCCATATGCTAGATACTAGCTTACTCTTTATTTTTAACATCTTTATTGAGGTCTACTTTGTATATGATAAAACTCACCTATTTTAAAGTGTAAAATTGTTTTTTTATAATACAGAGTTGAGCAACCATTACTACTGCCAAATTTTAGAATATTCTCATCACACTAAAAAGAAACTCCATACACATTACCAGTCACTTGCCATTTCTCCCCAACCCATTCCACCCCCACTTCCTTTCTCCAAAGGAAACCACTAATCTCCTTTCTATGTCTAAAGAATTGTCCATTCTGGCCTTTCCATATAAATTGAAACATACAATATGTATTTTGTATGACTAGCTTCTTTCAGTTAGCATAATGTTTTCAAGGTTAATCCATGTTCTAATGTATCAAAACTTCATTCCTTTTTATTTTCAAGTAATATTGCATTGTATGGGTATGCCACATGTTTATCCATTTATCAGTTGTTGGACATTTAAAATGTGTTCCATTTTGGGGACAGTTATTAATGCCACTGTGAACATTCTTGAACAAGTTTTGTGTTGGCATATGTTTTCATTTCACTTATATATACATCTAAGAGTGCAATTTCTAAGTCATAGAACAACTCTGTTTAACAATTTGATGAACCACAGTAGTGTTTTCCAAAGTGACTGTACCATTTTACATTACCACCAGTAATGAAGGAGGTCCTAATTTCTCTACATCCTGGACAACACTTGTTATTATCTGTTGTTTTGATGATAGCCATCCTTGTGGGTGTGAAGTATTATCTAATTGTAATTTTGATTTCCATTTCCCTAATAACTAATGATGTTCAGCATCTTTTCATATACTTGTTAGCCACGTGTATATCTTTTTGGAGCAATGTCTAAGCCCTTTGATTTTTTTATATTGAGTTATAAGAGTTATTTATGGCCAATTGATTTTTTTAATATGAAATTTATTGCCAAATTGGTTTCCATACAACACCCAGTGCTCATCCCAACAGGTGCCCTCCTCAATACCCATCACCCACCCACCCCTTCCTCCCACTCCCCATCAACCCTCAGTTTGTTCTCTGTATTTAAGAATCTCTTATGGTTTGCCTCCATCCCTCTCTGTTTGTAACTTTTTTCCCCCTTCCCTTCCCCCATGGTCTTTTTAATGGATTTTTAGGATTTTCTATATATAAGATCATGTTATCTGAGAGTAGAAATAATTTTACTTCTTCCATCCCAAGATGGATGCCCTTTATTTCTTTTTCTTGCTTGGCTAAAATATTGAATACAAGGTTGAGGTCACATATACTTGTTTTTTGTCTTCATATGGGGAAAGCTTCCACTCTTTTACCATTAGGAATGATATGGGCTTTTTGTAGATGCCCTTTACTAGATTGAGGAAGTCCCTATCTACTCCTTGCTTGTTGCATGTTTTTAATCATAAATGGTGTTGGATTATCTAAAATGCTTTTTTCTGTATCTATTGAGATGATAGTATGCCTTTTGTCCTTTATTCTATTAAGATGATGTACCACATTGATTGATTTTTCAGAGTTTGAACCAAGTTTATATTGTTGGCTTAAATGCCACTTTGTCCTGTTGCATATAATCTTGTTTCTATTCTGTTAGATTCAGTTTGCTAATATTTTCCTGAGGATTTTTACATTTATATTCATAAGGGATGCTGCTCTTCCATTTTCTTCTCTTGTGATGTTTTCTTCTGGCTTTGGTATCAGGGTAATATTGACCTCATATAACGAGTTGTGGAGTGTTCCCTTCTCTTCTATTGTTAGGAAGACTTTAGCAAGGATTGGAGCTAATTCTTGTTTAAACTTTGGTAGAATTCACCAGTAAAGGCATATGGACCTGAGTAGTTTTTTAGTTACTAATCCAATCTCTTGTTAGAGATCTACTCAGATTTTCTATTTCTCCTTGAGCCAGTTTTGGTAGTTTGTGTGTTTCTAAGAATTTGTTCATTTCTTCTAGTTGTCTAGTTTCTTGGGAGACCATTGTTATAGTACTCCTTAATAGTCTTTTATTTCTGCAAGGTCAATAGTGAAGTCCCTCTTCCAATCCTGATTTTGTTTATTTTTTTCTTGGTCAGTTTAGCTGAAGTTTTATTAATTTTGTCGATCTTTCAAAACACAACTTTCTGTTGGCTTTCTTTATTGTTTTTATGTGTTTTTTCATGTATCTGTACTCTAGAAATTTTAAATCATTCTTTTTCATGAATTTCTCCAGTCATCTAGTTATTTTGTTGAGAAGAAATGCTATACTCAACATTCTGCCATTCTGGAAGGAAGACTAAATCCATATATTTCTTAAAAATGTAAAGTAATTTTTAAAAATGTAAAGTAATTGCCAACATAAAACAAAATCCAGACTTTTGGACTCTGATAAATCAAACATTTGTCTCACTGCAACCATCTTCCCTGCTGATAGCACCTCCTCTGACCAGAGTCAGAGTTGCTATAGTTACTCACAGCATATGTTCCCCTGTTTACCAGAGCCCTCATATAGCAGATCTGTATAGACATTTGAGTTGCATCCCCTGAGAGTGCAAGAATGTTTTAGGCAAAGGCTGCAGTACAGATGAATGCACAGGGGCACAGAAGAGTACACACTGTTTGAAGAACTACACTGCTCAGCCTTAGTGACAAAAGATAAGGCTGGACAGACCAGCAGGACCAAACAATGGTTAAAAAGAGTAAGTAGAGGAACTGAAGCCTTTTAAGCATAGGACAGGTATAATAGGTATGAAGACCTCAGCTAAGACATACTCTGAAGAATGAAAAGAAGAACAATAGTCTCAATCTGATTTCCTAGTCACTTGACTATTGTGAACTGGTAGGGGGTTGGAGGAAGGATACCATACCATAATGCTTCTCAAGCTCTAGATGCATACAAACTACCTGAAGATCTTGATAAAAGGCAGATTCTGGTTCAATAATTTTGGGCAGAATCTGAAATTCCACATTTCTAACAGACTGTCAGATAATGCCAATGCTGTAAAGAGTGTGGTACAATGAATATGAGCAAGTAAGCGCAAAGTCTGCAAATAGACCTGTATTCAAGTCATAGCCCTGGCACTTTTTATTTGTATGATCTTAAAAAAATTACCTGCCCTATTTGTGTTTTCTTTACCTTACCTATAAAACAGTAGTAGTAGTAATAATAACACTCACGTCATCGTTGTTTAAGAAAAAAACTTGCCCTATTTTCCACTTATGTAGAAAAAAACAGTTTGTCTCCCTTATTACTCACATTATTACTTCACAGACCACTTCAATTTTAACACTTCTGGTCACCAACTGTGTGTGTCTTTTCCCACACCAAGCAAGTCTCTCTGACGGCAGCTGGATATCCTATAACTTAACTCAATTTTGGTAGTATCTACTTGGAGGTAGCATTAGATTCCATAAGTTAAGGGCTCAGTCTTACAAGACTGTACTCATCCTACTTCAGATGCCAGTTGCAGGTAGTAGGTCGCCAGCTTACCCACGAGTTTTGTCAGACTTGGCTACAAATTGAAGGTTCCTATTACTCCCTCCTCAGGTTCAACTAATTTGCTAGGGTCACTCACAGAATTCTGGGAAACACTAGCTTATGTTTACCAGTTTACTTAAGGATCTGATAATGGATACAAATGAACAGCCAGCTGAAGAGATACATCAGGCAAGGTCTGCGAGGGTCCTGACTGCAAGACCTTCTGTCACCATGGAGCTGGGGTGTATTACCCTCCTTGTGTAGATGTGTTCACCAACCTGGTCTCCAAATCCCATACTACTGGGATTTTATGGGGGCTTCCCTACAGGCATGACCAAATATTAATTCTATTTTCAGTCTCTTTCCCTTCTCTGAGGGATGGGGGGTGGGGCTGAAATTTTCAAGCTTCTAATTATGGTAGATCTTTCTGGTAACCAGCCCTCATCCAGGAGTCCATTCAGAGTCACCTCATCAGAACAAAAGATACTCATAGTGTTCTTATCACTTAGGAAATGACAAAGCTTTGAGCTCTGTGTCAGGAACTGGAGGCTGAGACAAATATATATTTTCTATGATTTCACAACAGTATAATTATGAGGGTCAATATAATAATGTGCATAAAGTGCTCAGAATAAAAGAAGGGCTCATTAAATGTTAACTGCTTTTATTATTACTTTGGTAATTATTGCTGTTCTTGTTGTTCTTATATTTGTTACTTGAATCGTGGCACCTTTCATTGAACTGGGAACAATGAGAGGAGAAAAAGTAATGGACATGTTTTGGTTTGGTCTTGTTGAGTAGGAAGTACCTGTGAGTCACACTAGGGAATTCCCCAGCAGGTCATTGCAAATATGGTCCTGGGGCCACAGCTGAACAATCTGGATTGAAGACATGTGAATTTAGGAGTCATTACCATGTAAGTGGTGGTTAAATTCACAAGAGTTGGATAAAATTACTCAAGTTACATGCAGAAAGGAGACTTGAGCTAAAGCCTGAGGATCATCAATATTTAAAGCAAAGGCAGAGGGATGTAAGAGATAAACCTTAAATTCTTTCAAGCTCAGTGGCAGCTCTTAATGTCCAGTACAGGTTGCTTATATATAAATATGTATTTTTATTAATTTTTAAATTAAATTCAAGGTAGTTAACATACAGTGTAGTAGTGATTTCTGGAGTAGAACCCAGTGATTCATCACTTGCATATAACACCCAGTGCTCATCCCAACAAATGCCCTCCTTAATGTCTATCACCCATCTAACCCATCGCCCCACCCACCTCCCCTCTAGCAACCCTCAATTTATTCTGTGTATTTGAGAGTCTCTTATGGTTTTCCTCCTACTCTGTTATTTATCTTATTTTTCCTTCCCTTCCCCTATGTTCATCCATTTTGTTTCTTAAACTCCACATATTAGTGAAGTCATATGATATTTGTCTTTCTCTGACTGACTTATTTCACTTAGCATAATATACTTTAATTCCATCCACGTTGTTGCAAATGGCAAGATTTCATTCTTTTTGATCACTAATATTCATCAGTCAGTGGACATTTGGGCTCGTTACATAATTTGGCTATTGTTGATAGTGCTGCTATTAACATTGGGGTGCATGTGCCCCTTTGAATCAGCATTTTTGTATCCTTTTGACAAATACCTAGTAGTTCAATTGCTGGATCGTAGGGTAGCTCTATTTTTAATTTTTTGAAGAACTTCCATACTGTTTTCCAGGGTGGCTACACCAGTCTGTGTTCCCACCAAGAGTGCAAAAGGGTACCTACCCCTTTCTCTACATCCTCATCAACATCTGTTGTTTCCTGAGTTGTTCATTTTAGCCATTTTGACAGATGTAAGGTGATATCTCATTGTGGTTTTGATTTGTATTTCTCTGATGATGAGTGATGTTGAGCATCTTTTAATGTATATGTTAGCCATCTGGACATTTTTGGAAAGGTGTCTATTCATGTCCGCTGCCCATTTCTTCACTGGATTATCTTTTTGTTTTTGGCTGGGGGTGCTGAGTTTGGTAAATTCTTTATAGATTTTGGATACTAACCCTTTATCCAATATGTCATTTGCAAATATATTCTCCCATTCTGTTGGTTGATTTTTAGTTTTGTTGATTGTTCCCTTCACTTTGCAGAAGCTTTTTATCTGGCCCTAATAGTTCATTTTTGTTTTTGTTTCCCTTGCCTCCAAGACATGTCTAGTAAGAAGTTGCTGCAGCTAAGGTCAAGGAGGTTGCTGCCTGTTTTCTCTTCTAAGATTTTGATGGTTTCCTTTCTCACATTTAGGTCTTTCGCATGTATTTAGTTGAGAGTAAGAGTCAGTCTTCTCTTCCCTCTAATCCACATAATCCAACCATCTACAGATTTTCTTTCTTCCACTCAGTCTCCCTTGCTTCCTTTTGAATACTTACTCGGCTATAATCTAAATGCTTTAATAACACTTCTCTTATCCACACTCCACATTCTCCTACCCACCTTATATCAAGAGAAACAAGAAATGTGGCTCCTGCCGTTCCAAAAAGAATGATCTCCCCTTCCTCCTTGCTCCTTATCACCTGACCTGGAATGGTTAGACCAGCTCTGTTCAATAGAATTTTCAGCAATGATGGGGGCATCTGGGTGGCTCAGTCAGTTAAGCGTCTGACTCCTGATTTTGGCTCAGGTCATGTTCCCACAGTTCATGGGTTTGAGCTCTGTGTCCAGCTCTGTACTGAGAGCCTGGAGCGTGAATAGTATTCCCCCCCTCCTTGTCTCTCTGCCCCCTTCCCCGCTCATGTTTACTCACATTTTCTCTTTCCCTCTCTCTCAAAATAAATACATAAACATTAAAAAAGAAATCTTCAGAAATTATGGAAATGTTCTAAACCTGTTCTGTCCATTATGATAGCCACTAGTCATGTATGGCTATTGAGCACTTATAATGTCACTAGGGAACCAAAAACTAATTTTTTATTTAATTAAATTTTGATTAATTAAATTTAAATACTTACATGCGACTAGTGGCTACCATATTGGGCAGTGCAGCAAAAGATACTGAAAAATATTTATTAGTTGGATGACAGTTACAGGAACTGATCTTTGGCAACTCCTTCCAACATAAGACCACAATCTCTCCATTCCCCCAACAGCAGAAGGGCACAATAGGAGAAATTGATAAGGTAGCTTCTAGGTGTTAGATCTAGAAAGATAAACTTGTGTATATCACAAATTTACCTGAAACTATCATTGTGTATAACAAACCAATACACACATATCGAAACAGGCTTTAAACAATTGTAAAATATATTCTTGCATTGGGATTTCCCAAGGCAAGTTATGCCAGCAGCAAGGCAAGCTTCCTGGGTGTGCATCCTATGCAGTCACACAGGTCACCACACTTACTGAGTTAACTTGGCTTAATATTTTGCTAACACCATCTTGAAATTCTTCACAGTTTTTGAACAAAAGATCCTACATTTTCATTTTGCACTGGGCCCAGCAAATATTGTAGCTGGTCCTGGCCACAGCATTTTGGTAAACTCCCTATTAGAGATTAGCTGTTAAAGCTATGCCTTTGCATGTGTCTAATTGTTTGCTGGTATTTAACATCTACTTATGGAGCGCCTGAGTGGCTCAGTTAAGCATCTGACTTCAGCTCAGGTCATGATCTTGCAGTTCGTGAGTTCGAGCCCCACACTGGGCTCTCTGCTGTCAGTGTGGAGCCTGCTTCTGATCCTCTGCCCCTCCCTCACTTGCACTCTCTGTCTCACTCCCTCTCAAAAATAAATAAATAAACTTAAAAAAAAATCTACCTAAGCTCAATAAAGTAACTGGCCAATTCTCCAATTCCACACAACACTCCCGTGAGTGGACTTTCTCCAGTCTTTGAAAGGTAAAGAGAGGACATGACAACAGAAGAGCTGCCATCTTTCTGGTCTCAGATAGCTATCCAGAAAACTGGGGAAATAGGGATTATAATCACTTAGGCATCTCACTTAGCAGGAAGCTGCATAGAAGTCTATTCTTATCTTATAATTCTGTATAATAATACTTCTCACTAAGTTATTTCTCTCAAAGAAATTTAGTGGAGTAGTCTTCCTATAGTTTTAGACCATAATGGTTTCCAGAATGCTTTAGTTCTGAAATCTCTCTATGTCTGAGCCACAAGGATTTTTTATGAACAGCAAGGATGAAGAGTACTCATTTGGTTTATAAGTATCGGATGTGACTTAGATGTTATTCAAGTATATGTAGATACTTGATTCTTAATATTTTGTATCCATAGTAATACTTTCTGACAAGCAGTTTTGTGAGTTAATCCTTATGGAATTAAATCTGGATGCTCCAAAATTAATAAATGCAATGCAGCTTCAGTTACCAACTTATCCCAGCATATTATCTTTATGCTTAAAGATCTAAATTATGCAATCAACCCAAGAGAAAATGTATGAGGCCCTACTTGTGTCCTGGCTCACAAGTGGCAAGTACTGACACATGTCCTCCCCTCTCATGATGGAGGACATCACTAACACATCACCCATGCCTTTAATCATACAGACTCAAAAGTCTTCCCACCACAGTACTCTAGGCAGTCACTACCAATCAACTGGAGTTGGCATGAAAGATTAAATTTTGTTACCATCCTTGTATAAACTAATTAGGTAAAAGATTTCTCTAAATGCCTTCAGGATTATTTTACATGCTGAGATGAGTGAGTCTCAGTGAAAAGGTAGCTTCTCATACCTCCATCTAAGGCTATGCCCATTACCTTCTGATTCAGAGAATTAAGGGATGATGACAAAACATCTTCTTAGGATGATGTGATGAAGAGTACCAATTCATCAGCCAAATGATACATTAGGCCACTGCCATGCATTACACGGATTATGGGTCAGGTTCTCAATGATGATTCTAAATGTATAAATGAAAGATGGGGCACCTGGGTGGCTCAGTTGGTTAAACACCCAAATCTTGATTTTGGCTCATGATCTCAGGCTCATGAGATTGAGCCCTGTGTCAGGCTCTGAGCTGACAGCACAGAGCCTGCCTGAGATTCTCTCTTTCACCATCTCTCTTTCTGCCCCTCCTCCCCCCCTCTCTCACACTCTCTCTCAAAATAAATAAATAAACTTTAAAAAATAAATAAATGATAAATGGAGAAAATTTGTGGAAAAAATTCCTGATCACAATTCCACATTCATTTGGTATTGGATGAATTAAGCTATAAGATCTTAACCCTCAGAGGCTTCAACTTCTGATATAATCATAACCTCCAAAAAAAATATTTATACTCAAATACTTCTTAGCACAACCAAGAAGCTCGTTGAACTTCAAGTAAGATAAATGCAGAGATACACACCCAGATACATCATAGCCCAGATGCTGAAAGCCAAAGATAAAAAGAAAATCTTGGGAAAAAAAACAAAAGGAAAGTAACTCACAACATACAAGGAAACCTGAGTGATATTAACAGTTGACATCTTATCAGAAACAATAGAGCTAAAAGGCAAAGGGATGACATATTCAAAGTGCAGAAAGAAAGAAAAAAATAAACAAGCATTTTTTATATCTTTCAAATATGAAAGTGAAATAAAGACATTGGCAAATAAACAAACACTGAAAGAATTTGTTGGTTGCAAACCCACCTTACAAGAAACACTAAATTCTTTAGCTTAAAAACAAGTAATCCTAGACAATAACTCAACACACACACACACACACACACACACACACACACACACGCCAAGAGTACCAGTAAAGGTAACTGCATAATTATAAAAGACAGTATAAATGCCTATTTCTTCTTTCTTCTCTTAACTGATTTTAAAAAGCAATTATATTTTTTGGTTTTTATTTTTTTTTAATTTCCCATTTAATGTCCATTATTTTTTAGAGAAAGGGACATAGCGTGAGGAAGGGAGGGGCAGAGAGAAAGAGAGACTCAGAATCTGAAGCAGGCTCCAGGCTCCGCACTGCCAGCACAGAGCCTGACATGGGACATGAATCCATGAACTGTGAGATCGTGACCTGAGCCGAAGTCGGATGCTTAGTGGACTGAGCCACCCAGGCACACTGCAATTATGTTTTTTTTAAAGTGTATATAATTGTTGGGCCTATAATAATTTCATATACCTGACAGTAACAGCACAAAAGAGGTGAATGGGAGCAAGCTGTATTGGTAAGAAAATGACACCACATGGTACATTGAATCCACAGGAACAAGTGTAGAGAATCAGACATGGTAACTAAGAAGATAAATACAACAAACTTCATAAATCTATACTTAATCCCCTTTTTTCTCATTTTAATAGACATAAAATTATATAAAGTAATTATAACAGTAAATTTTTGGTTTTGTACCATACATATATTTAATATTTATAACAATAACACCAAAAAAAGAAGATGAAATAAAGCTATATATTACTAACCTCCCTATATTTCATTGGAATAAGTCTAAGTAGACTCTAATAAGTTAAGATGTACACTATAAGCCCTAGAACAGCCATTAAGAAAATAACTATAAAAATATACTGGAAAATAATTAAAAGAATGATATTGTTACATTCAAAAATATTCATTTAATACAAAAAACAAGCAGTAAAGGCTGCAAGAAAAAATACATGAGGCATTAGAAAACAAAGATAGATTGGCAGACATAAATCCAACATAAATTAATAAAATATTTATCAATAAAAATATAATAAATAAAATATAATAAATACAAATATTAAATTTAAATGAATTAAACAACCCAATTAAAAGGTAGAGATTGTCAGATTGTATTTTCTTAATCCAACTATATCTTCAGGAAACACATTTAAGATCAAAGGATTAAAAGATACAAATAGATTGAAAATAAAAGATATATTATGCAATAGCAACCATATGAAAGCTAGAGTGGTTATACTAATATCAGACAAAATAGATGTTAAGATGAAAATCTTCGTAGTGATAAGGGGGAGTTTTTTTTTAATAACAAGAAGATCAATCCATCAGGAAGATATGACAATTATAAAAATATGCATGTAGGGGCTCCTGGGTGGCTCAGTTGGTTAAGTGTCCAACTTTGGCTTGGGTCATGATCTCCTGGGTTTTGAGTTCAAGCCTTGCATTGGGCTCTCTGCTGTCAGCACAGAGCCTGCTTTGGATCCTCCATCTCCCTTTCTCTCTGCCACTCCCTCTCCTTTCTCTCAAAAATAAATAAATATTTAAAAATATATTTATACATCTAGCAACAGAGTCCCAAAACACATGAAATAAAAACTGACAGAATTGAAGAAGTAATAGACAATTGAACAATAATTATTAGAGACTTCAATATCCCACTTTCAATATTAGATACAACTAGGAGGGATTAGGCAGAAGATTAAACAACACTATAAACCGACTAGACCTAACAGACATCTAGAGAACATTCTACCCAATAACAGCCTAATACTTTCAGCTACACATACAACATTCTCCAGAAAAGACCATATGCTAGGGTACAAAATAAGCCTTAATACATTTTTAAAAGATTAAATTTATACAAAATATGATTTTCTGATCACAATGGAGTGACTTTAGAGATGAAAACAGAAAAAAAGGAAAATTCACAAATATGTGGAAATTAAACAATATATTCCTAAATAACCACTCAGTCAAAAAATTACAAGGAAAATTAGAAAATACATTGAGATGACTGGAAAAAAAAATAAGCACAGTATACCAAAACTTATGGGATACAGCTAATGAAGAGCTGAGAAAGAAATTTATAGCTGTAAATAAGTATATTTTTAAAAAAAGAAAGATCTCAAGTCAATAATCTAGCCTCTTTCCTTAAGAAAATAGAAAAGAATGAGCAAACTAAATCCAAAGCAAGCAGAAGGAAGAGAATAATAAAGATGAGAGTAGAAATGCATAAAATGTAGAATAGGTATAACAATAGAGGTAATCAGTGAAAAGTTGGTTCTTTGAAAACATAAAATTTACAAATTTTTAGTTAGACTGACCAATAAAATAATAAAGAATATTCAAATTACTAAAAATCAGAAATAAAAGTGGGATATCACCATTGGCCTTACAGAAATAAAAAAATATTATAAGAGAATACTATAAACAATCTTCCCACAAATTAGAAAATTTAGATGAGATGGACAAATTCCTAAAAAGAAACAAATTATCAAAACTGACACAAGAATAAATAGAAATATACATAGACCTACATCAAATAAAGAGATTGAATTACTAATCACTAATTGCTTATCAAAAAAAGATCCACAAAATTGAACCCACAGTAACAAGTGTAGAGAATCAGACATGGTAACCAAGAAGATAAATACAACAAACTTCACTTCACTGGCTTCACTGGTGAATTCTACCAAGTATTTAAAAAGAATTAATACCAATTCTTCACAAATGTTTCCAAAATATAGAAGTCATTCTTGAGGCCAGTATTAGTTACAAAATCAGACAAAAAATATCACAAGGAAAGAAAACTACAAACCAATACTTCTTATAAATAGAGACACAGAAATCTCAAAATACTTATAAACTAAATCCAGCAACATATAGAAACAATTATGTACCATGGCCAAGTAGAATTTATGCCATGAATTTAAGATTTGTTTGACATCCTACTATCAATTTGTGTAATACCCTATATTAATAGATGATAAATAAAACCACATGATCAATTTGATAGACACAGAAAAAGCATTTAACAACATTTTTTAAAGTTTATTTATTTAGGGGCACCTGGGTGGCTCAGTTGGTTGAGCATCTGACTCTTAATTTCAGCTCAGGTCATGATCTCATGGTTTGTGGGTTTGAACCCTTTGTCAGGCTCTGTGCTGACAGTGTGGAGCCTGCTTGGGATTCTCGGTCTCCCTCTCTCTCTGAGAGAGAGAGATCATGAGTGAACAGGCAAGGGGCAGAGAGAGAGCCCCCAACATGGGACCCTGACAACATTTAACACCCCTTCATAATAAGAAAAAAAAACGCTAAACAAACTAGAAATAGAACAAGATTTCTGTAAAGGCCATTTACAAAAAACCACAGCTAACATCATACTTAATAGTGAAATAGTAAATGCTTCCCCCCTGTAACGAGGAACAAAACAAAATCCCTCTTTCACCACTTCTATTCAACATTGTACTGAAATTCTAGCCAGGTAATTAAACAACAAAATTAAATAAAAGTCATCATATTGGAAAGGACGAAGTACATATTTCTCAATCTACATATGACATAATCTAATATATAGAAAATTCTAAAATATCCACTAAAAACTATTAGAATTAATAAATTAATATGGCACGGTTGCAGGATGTAAATTCAATATATAAAAAAACATTTGTGTTTCTATAGACTTTCAATGAACAATTTGAAAATGAAACTAAGAAAATAATTTCACTTCCAATAGTATCAAAAAGATAAGCCTATTTAACAAAAAAGGGGCAAAACTTATGCTGTCAAACCCAAGACATTGTTGAAAGAAATTAAAGAAAGCCTAAATAAATGCAAAGGTTTCCCATGTTCATGGATTGAAAGGCTTAATTGTTGGGGCACCTGGGTGGCTCAGTCAGTTAAGGATCCAACTTGTGATTTTGGCTCAGGTCATGATCTCATGGTTTGTGAGTTCCAGCCCTACATTGGGCTATGGAGCCTACTTGGGATTCTTTCTCTCCCCCTCTGTCTCTGCAACTCTCTACTCATGCCTGTTCTCTCTCTCTCTCTCAAAATAAATAAATAAACTTAAAAAATTGTTTTTAAATTCATTTGCAAATTCAAGTTCCCAATACCTAAAACAATCTTGAACAAGAAGAAAATTGAAAGACTCATACTGCTTGATTTCAAAACTTATTACAAAAGGTGCAGCTGTTATTACAAAAGATGCAGTGAGTTACTGGCATAAGGTTAGACCTATAAATGAATGAAATAAGATTGATATTTAGAAATACATTCTTACATTTATGGCCAACTGATTTTTTAATATGAAATTTATTGTCAAATTGGTTTCCATACAACACCCAGTGCTCATCCCAAAAGGTGCCCTCCTCAATACCCACTTCCCCCTCCCTCCCACCCCCATCAACCCTCAGTTTATTCTCAGTTTTTAAGAGTCTCTTATGGTTTGGCTCCCTCCCTCTCTAAATTTTTTTTCCTTCCCCTCCCCCATGGGTTTCTGTTAAGTTTCTCAGGATCCACACAAGAGTGAAACCCTATGGTATCTGTCTTTCTCTGTATGGCTTATTTCACTTAGCATAACACTGTCCAGTTCCATCCACATTGCTACAAAAAGCTAGATTTCATTCTTTCTCATTGCCAAGTAGTATTCCATTGTGTATATAAACCACATCTTCTTTATCCATTCGTCATTTGTTGGACATTTAGGCTCTTTCCATAATTTGGCTATTGTTGAAAGTGCTGCTATACACATTGTGATACAAGTGCCCCTATGCATCAGTACTCCTGTATCCCTTGGGTAAATTCCTAGCAGTGCTATTGCTGGGTCATAGGGTAGATCTATTTTTAATTTTTTGAGGAACCTCCACACTGTTTTCCAAAGCAGCTGCACCAGTTTGCATTCCCACCAACAGTGCAAGAGGGTTCCCCTTTCTCCACATCCTCTCCAGCATCTAGAGTCTCCTGATTTGTTCATTTTAGCCACTCTGATGGCATGAGGTGGTATCTCAGTGTGGTTTTGATTTGTATTTCCCTGATGAGGAATGATGTTGAACATCTTTTCATGAGGCTGTTGGCCATCTGGATGTCTTCTTTAGAGAAGTGTCTGTTCATGTTTTCTGACCATTTCTTCACTGGATTATTTGTTTTTCAGGTGTGGAGTATGGTGAGTTCTTTATAGATTTTGGATACTAGCCCTTTGTCTGATGTGTCATTTGCAAATATCTCTTCCCATTCTGTCGGCTCCAGAGCCAAGAGTAGGCAAAGGAAACAATATGGCCAATTGATTTTGACAAGGGTGCCAAGACAATCCAATGTGGAAAAAGTAGTCTCTTCAATATAGGGTGCTAGAACAGTTTATAAAGTCATAGGCAAAAAAATAAAGTTGGACCCCTATGTCACACCACGTCCAAAAATTAATTTTAAATGGGCCAAAGACTGAAATGTAAGATTAACACTACAAAACTTTTAGAAAAAAAGGCATAAATCTTCATAATTTTGAATTAAACAATAGTTTCTTAGATATGACATCCAAAGCACAAGCAATCAAAGAAAAAAATTAGATAAATTCTACATAATCAAATTAATAACCTTTGTGTAACAAAAAAAACCATGAAGAAAGTGAAAAGACAATTCACATGGAAGAAAACATTTGTAAACCATATGTCTGATAGGAACTTGTATGTAAAATATATAAAGAGAACTTGCAGCTCAGTAATAAGATAAACCAGTTTTAAAAAGGAGAAAGTCTCTGAATAGACATTTAATATGTACAAATAGCCAATACGCATATGAAAAGATATGCAGCATATTAGACATCATGCAAATTTTATGAAAACCACAATGGTATACCACTTCACACCACTAGGAGGTCTATTATCAGAAGACAAATAATAACAAATGTTGGTGAGTCTGTGGAAAAATCAGGACTCTCATATACTACCAGAGCAAATGTAAAATGATACAGTCACTTTGGAGAACAGTCTGGCAGTTCCTTGAAATGTTAAATATAGAGTTATAACATAACCCAGAAATCCTACTCTTAGGGTATAGCCAAGAAAAGTGAAGACATATGTGCACACAAAACCTTATACATGAATGTTCAGAGCAGTATTATTCATAATAGTCAAAAAGTAGAAATAACCCAAATGTCCATTAATTGTGAATAGATAAACAAAATGTGGTATATCCATACAAAGGAATATTATTTGACAATACAAGGAATGAAGTATTGATACATGCTATCATATGAATGTAACTTGAAAACATTATTCTAAGTAGAAAAAAAAGCCAGTTATAAAAGATCCATACATTATATTATTCCGCTTATATGAAATGTTCAGAATAAATAAATCCATAGGGACAGAAAGTAGATTAACGGTTGCCTAGGGATGAGGAATTATGGGCAAACAGGGACATTGTTAATGGGTATGGAATTTTTTTAAGTGATGAAAATGTTTTAAAGTTGATTATGGCAATGGTGCACAACTCTGTGAATATATTAAAAACCACTAAATTGCACACTTTAAATTGATGAATTGTATATGAATTATATCTCAACAAAGCTGTTATTTGTAAAGCTTATGAAGGAGGGTGGGAGAAGCAAAAAGAGAAAAAGGAAGGAGAAATTGATGGAGAAAGAGATAGAAGTCTCTTTAAATTAGAATTAATAACAAAGAGGAGTCCACACAGAAAATTTGAGGAAAACACCAGGGTCTTTCCAAGTTTGCAGTCTCAGTTTCCTCATCTGAACAATTATGAGTTAAATTCATCATCAGATTTCTCAAGGATCTATGTTTCCTGACATCACTGCCCATCTCCAAGGAGCATAAACATTTGGACTAGTCAGTCATCCTCTCTGAGCTTCTATTATAAAATGGATTAAAAACAAGATTCAGTCAGCCTGCCAGCACTTTTTGTGCCTTGAACTCCTTCCCCATCAATTTTTCACTGCTCAACTCTCTTTCAACCCTTGACTTTAGCTTCTCCCAAAGCTCATCTCCAAATTAAAACAAGATCCCTCAGCAACTCAACATTGGTTCATCCTACATGGAATCTCGCGTGTCTGGGACAGTTGCGATTAAGGGGCAACTGTTTACTGAGGTAAACATTGTAACCAAACTTCCGGAAAAAGTTCTCAGCCTTTTTCTGCTGGACCCTCACCCCACTGCCTGAAAAGCTGTGCGTCTGGGAAGAGTATCTCTTTGGGTTTGTGCTCCTTGGTCTCACTTGCTTTGGCTTCCAATGCCTTTTGAACAGGATGTTCTTCATATTTCACCCTCTCCACTGTGCTGTCCACATTTTCTTGTTGCTTCATACCCAATTTCATACTTTCTTCTGCAAACGAAGGACAGGAGAGAAAATATTTCAGCTAATCCTTAGTTATGCGGGCATTGTTTTCCATCCAAATTTTCTTGAAATGTTTTCCTCTCCAAATTCTGAAACGTGCGATCTCTTGACCCAGGGGATGTAGTATGTCAGAGGAACTTGTCAGACCTATGCAAGGCTGTCCTGACCATGTGTGCACTAGAACACACCTCTCTTAAACCTTTATCAGGGCTTATCTATCCTGAGTCCCACACTTCTAAGCCTCTTTTAGGAACCGTCACTTGAGAAACAGATTGATAATGAGCTAACATTTTTCAGAATAAAAGTCAAGAAACACATATCAAAATTTTCTGTTGTGATTATTTTAAAATATAAATATTCAGGCTTATCCCCAAATCAACTAAATCAGAATCTTAGGGTCATGTAGAGATAGAGGAAAGAGAGGTTACCAGAATCTGCATTTTGAACAAAATCAAGGAGTAATTTTTTTGTACTATGAGGTTTAAGAAACATCATACTATAGTGTCAGTGGCTAACAAAGGCAAATCTATTTCAACCTCCACCACTATCCACCATTCCCTTCACTTATATATTTGATTTGCCAAGAACTTTTAAATTGGAGATGTCTTAATCCCACATTTTCCAACTTGCTTGATCATAAGAATGTCTTCAAAAGTTTGAAGTCAGGTCTCCACCAGAGATTCTTTTTTTTAATGTAATTTATTGTCAAGTTAGCTAACATACAGTGTATACAGTGTGCTCTTGGCTCCGGGAGTAGATTCCCATGATTCATCACTTATTTACAATACCCAGTGCTAATCCCAACAAGCACCCTCCTCAATGCTCATCACCCATTTTCCCCTCTCCCCTACCCTCTATCGCCCCCCAACCACCCCTCCCCACCCCCCCACGTCCAGAGGTTCTGATTCAGTAGGTATGGGGCAGAGCCTGGGAATATGAATTGTTAACAATTGTTCCAGATAAATGTAATTGTCACATTAATTTGAGAAACACTGCCTTTACAAAACAAAACAAAATGAAACAACAACAACCAAACACAGAACAGTGACAGACCCAGCCAGAGGACACTTTTATGCAGGAGAGTCCTTCTCAGATCCATGACATCAATAGCAATTATTTTGGAAGATGGCCCACAAATTTCAGACCATTTTTCCATCCATTATTTATGTCACCTTTACAATAACCCTATAAGATTTCTACTTGGAGAGTCTCATCATATGTACCTTGAACTCCCTCTAGCTCAATTCTGTGAACTCCACAGAGAAAGAGAAAAGAAAAAAAAAAGAACCTATTTGATGTGAGTGCTTCGGCCTGCCAATCCTCTCAAAGACCTAATGTCCCTAAATTAGTGATGAAGATATAATTAATCTAATTGGGACAGTTTTCAGAGTAGATGGGGTGATATTAATAATTATGCAACATGTATCACCAGAAAAACAGGTGTACACCAGGACTATTCTAGGCAATCCAGGACTTACCATCATCCTACCTAAAGGAAGCAGGAAAATCTATTAGTATCTCACAGAGAGCCAGCTTAGCTGAGTATGATTTTTATATTAAATATATCTTCTTCTCAGTGTCATCCAAACCAGTGGCCTTGTCTCCAGGTAAAAGGCCCATGATACAGCTCCATCTTGGAGCCTGGGTACATGACCAGTCAGCTAGAAATATCATCAACAGAGGAAAATAAACCAATGTCACCTGACTCTGACACTCATCCCCAGCCAGGTTCACCTCTACTTGTCCTGGCTGTGCTGCCATTATTTCTCTTTCAGTGAGTACTTTCTACATCAGAGAATTACAGATGGGATCCAACAAGCTCCTCTGCCCTGTCCCCCAAATATTACCTCGCTCCTGTCCTCTGTCCCCTCCTGTCTTTGGTGATCTCATTTGTCCCCAAGGCCTTGCCTTTCACCTCAAGGCCACTATCACTCCCAACACAATCTGTAGTTCTAGAGTCAGACTTCCTGAATTTGAATCTCACCTTTGCCACTACCAATTTCATGGCCTCAGCAAAACATCTTAACCTATATTTCCCCATCTGTAGAATAGGGACAATAACAGCACTTGCTGCATAGATTTGAGGATAAGTAAATGAGTTTGTATGCATAAAGCAGTTAAAACTGTACCTGTCACTCGGTACATACTCAGTTGATGTTGGTCCTCCTCCTCATCATTTTCATCTCAACCGGCTATTGAAAATGTCTCTCATTTTGCTGTTTTCCAAGTTCCCCCAATTCCTTAACAACTGAACTCATCTCCTGAGGCTACCTCCCTATTTCTACAAATGGTACCAACCACTCTTCTCCCACCTACCCAACACCCCAAACTCAGGCCTCCTTTGACTGTTTCCCCACCTCCATTCAGTTGCCTATGTATGGACAGTATGCCTCTTCAAGGTAGAACTCATCCTTTTCTTTTCATTCCATTCCAGCCTGATTCCCTATTGACTCTCATCTGAACAATTGAGTCACCAAAGACTTACTGAGCATCTCCTCTGGCTAGTTGATAAGGTGAGTGCAAACAAGACGGATTGATCCTATCCAACAACTTACCACATAGATGTTAAAAGTTCAGGCTCCTTAGCCAGGCAGCCCTACCCTTTCCTACCTGTGTGACCTTGACCAGTGGATTTCTCTTTTTGGTGCCTTAGATTTACCAAGTGCTTTACAGGGTTTCTGTGATAACTAAGTGGATTAATATATATCAAGTGCTAAGGACAGGGCCTAGCATGCAATAAAGTTTGGTTCTGTTTTCTGTTTCCTCTTCTGGGGAAGGGATGGGGAGAAATGGTGAAGAAGACTGAGAAAAGTGGAAATCGTTTTAAAGTTGTGATGATAAGGAATAAGAGTGAAACCTGATTTTTGAAACACAGAAGCACCATGGAGCCAGAGAGAGCTAACTGGGACTAGTGACCATGAATTTGTAATGGTTCAGTTATGAGAACTTTTCCAGCAGTGCCAAGCACTTGGGTGAAGGCATGGAGAAGATGAGCAATTGATTTCACATGATGTTGGAGGTTCTTAGGAAGGTGCAACAGAGCAAGTATGCAACAGAGTTGTGGATACTGGCAAGAGAAGACTTGGGAAAATGGTACTATTAAAGAGAAAAATTGGATGGATATGCTGCAGTCATGAGGTTTCAACCAGGAATGGCAGCATTAGTTTGTCATTTCTGGGGTGAGCAATTCTGGGAGATGACAAAGTCCAGAATGCACCATAGAAATGTGAGGTGAGATATAGGCAAAGAACTACACAGGTGGGAAGGGCAAGGTATTGAATGAATCATCCACCTGACACTGCATCATCCAGGGGATAGCAGTATTGGGGGCAGAGATAAAGACTGAAACAGGAGCCATTACAAAGTCTGTAACAAGTGAGAAAACTTGTCAGGGAGGTCAACCAGAGAAATGTTAGCAGAGGTAAGAAGGTAGCCAGGTTTTCATAAGGTAAAGGGCTACTGTGACAGTCTTCTGACTCTCCTCAGTCAGACCAAACCTAGAGCCGATTAATATTTCCCAAGCCCAGCATGGATTATGACACTCCTCAGCATTAAACCCCAAAATGATAAAGCAGTCCACCATAAGGACCCACTTAGTTTCCACTAATTCCCCATAAACCCACACTAAATTCCAACCAAACTGATAGGATCACCTTCTAGCCCATCTAGTACCTTCCTGCAAGTTAGAAGAAAGTGTTTGGATGATTGCAGCCCAGGGGCACCAGCTTGATGAGGGGACATTCCTAAGTGTGAATTTCCTCTGGGTGGGTGCAGTCCCATGCCACAGCACATAGCTTGGTGAGAAGAACAAGGGCTGAATTTCAGCTAAATATACAGCCCCTAAAAGAGAAGAAGGGAAGTCCATGCAACTTAGAGCAGGATGTTTGGAAGGTGGCATAAAACTGGCCCAAAGAGAAGGAGAAACAGCCAGGGAAGTGCTTAAGGCAAAAGAAGATGGCCAAAGCATATTTGGTCCAGTAGAAAATAAAAACGAGAGCAGAATTTTTATAGTTTTCCAAATTGAATAGTATTTTTAGTCAAACTTTTCTGTGCTAAGTATATGAGAGTCATAGGGTAGTCTGGGGTTCTCTGTGTCTTTGAATTCCTCTAACGTTCCTCTTGGGGAATATCTGATTTTTCTGTTTCATCACTGCTGTCAATGGAAATTGTTTAGACGTGGACACCCTAGAATCAATTTGAGGATGTAAGTGCAGAGTCCAACAGGATGAACACAGTGTCACTAGACCATCCCCATGACATACTGAAACTTTCCACGACCCAAAGGGGGAAAACCCAATGGTGTCTCTCTGGTGGGACTTGTAAGTACCCTTCTGGAAGTTCTATGAAATTGGTTTAAGAGTCTTAAACCCTTCCCACAATTATCATTATGTGTTTGCTTTTGTTTTTGATAGTTTACATCATTTGCATAGGCATCCTTATCGACTTATGATTTTTGTCAATCTCCCTGGAGGCAATGAGCAGCAAGAATGACTGGTAAATTGAACAGGCTTCCAATTCAGGAATCCCTTTAGGAAAGAATAGCATTTGTGATCTGGAAACAGAGTCCAGAAGACATTTTGAAATTCATCTCAGGTGGTAGGGAGTCCCTGACACCATATCATTTTAAAGTGAATAAAACATGGGAAGCACTGAGAATATCAAGAAAAGGAGGAACTAGTCATTGCAAAGAAGGAAGGGGAAGTACCCACAATGGCTCTGGGTGGCTCTCAAGGCATACTGTGTCCCAATTGAAGGAAAGAGTAGCCAGGCTTTAGGTAGAAGTTCTGCTATTTTAAGGCCAGAGGAGGCTGAGCCAGTAGGACGAGTCCTGGGGTTGGGGAGACCGTACCAGTATGGTCTGGGTGCCCTGGTGAAGCTGCACTAAGCATATATTCATAGTTAATGTTAACCCACTGGAGTGTGCTCAAAGCCGGGGCTTCTGGATGTGACAGTCTCTGTGTTTCATCTACTTTCTTGCCTTGTATCCCTCTTCCCTTCATCCTTGTCTGCCTATCTTCTGTTCTCCCCTTCTATTCATTCATTTATTTATTCATCTATTAATTTCTACATGCCAGGTACAGAGAATAGAATGATAAGACATTCACTAAACCATCCCTTAGGAAACTTGCCTTTCAGAAACTTGTTCCACATTAAAATATGCGAATCTCATGAGGGAAGAGGTAGACAGTGCTATGGTGCTTCCTTCTTTCTCCCTCCATCTTGTTTTCCTTTTTTTCCTCTAGTCTCCATATAAATTCTACCTTTTGCTCCTCCTGTCTGTCCTTCCATCTATCCCTTGGTCTCACCTTGAACCCTGATAACACTCAGTTCTCATTGTAAAAGGAACTTTCCCTGACTCCAGCCCCCATATGCACAAAGCCATACATCTGTGAAGTTACTTCTCTGCTCACACATTCAGCACCTACCTTCATGCACACAAGCATGAAGTCACTTGGGAGCAGAGGAAACACAGCTGTTTCCCCTCTATGGAGTCAGATCCTGAGACACATAAAATTCAGAGGCATTAGGTTTCATGGTGAGCCAAAATAAAAAAATAAACACCAGAATTCATAAGAGGTTAAAATTTGGTAAACTTTGAGGGCGTCATACTAAGTTGATTAAGACAGGCAGAAAAAGACAAATACTGTATGACTCATTTATATGTGGAATCTAAAAAAAGGGGGGGGATGGCGGGGGGAATGAGCTCAGGTACAGAGAATAGTTTGGAGGTTGCCAGAGGTAGGGATGGGGGTGGGTGGGTGAAATGGGCAAAGAACATCAAAAGGTACAAACTTCCAGTTATAAAATAAATAAGTTATGGGATATAATGTACAGACTGGTGACTATAGTTAATACTCTATTTGCATATAAAATTTTGTAACTATGTGATGATACATGTTAGCTAGATTTATTTTGGTGATCATTTCATAAAATATATAAATATTGAACCAGTTGTGTACATGAAACTAATACAATGTTTGATGTCAATTATACCTCAATTTAAAAAAGAGAAGTTAAAGTGTGATACACATCAGTTTACAGAGCATTTTCTGCATATATTTTACAACCATGTGAGGTCTGGCAGGACCTCTTACATCTCCATTTACAGACCAGGAGAGAGATAAGTACTTGCCTATCATGGCCATATCAGGATTCAATCTTAGGTCCTCTAACAAGGCCCCATTAATTCTTGATGGGAGCTCACAGCAACATAGGAAGGAGACCTTTGCCCCAGAGATTGTCACCGCTGTTTAACAGCTCCTGCCACTCAAGAGCTTAAGGACAGGCTATGCCTAGTTGTTCCTGAGCCTCTCTGGGATTTTTATTTTTGTATTTATTTTCTTTCTAATTGAAATCCATTACTTTATTTTTTAATACAATTTATTGACAAATTGGTTTCCATACAACACCCAGTGCTCATCCCAACAAGTGCCCTCCTCAAAGCCCATCACCTACTTTCCCCTCTCCCCCACCCCCCATCAAACCTCAGTTTGTTCTCAGTAACCAAGAGTCTCTTATGGTTTGCCTCCCTCCCTCTCTGTAACTTTTTTCCCCCTGCCCCCCACCATGATCTTCTGTTAAATTTCTTAAGATCCACATATGAGTGAAAACATATGGTATCTGTCTTATGCCAAGTGAAATAAGTCAGTCTCTGGGATTTTTATACTGAGCCTTAATCTCCCTGACTGCATGCATGTACCTGTGATCATGAATGTGTACAAATGTACACACACACACACACACACACACACCTCATATAGAAATATCCTGCTCCCCTCCCCTCAATGGCTTGCTCTAATTCCTACTAATTGTCACTTACCTCCCATTTGGAGGGATAGAATTCAATGTCAGATGCTTAAATGAGCAACTGAGAAATGAGAATGTGGTCTCGCACTCATTTTTCTCTCCATGCCTTAAACACACACACACACACACACACACACACACACACACACACCATCCCTCCCACTTAATGTCATAAACTTACTCAGATGCTGCAAATCCACCTCCAAATGAGAGAATCTCTTTATCCTGTCTTGTTCCATTCAGACAGAGGCAAATGAAGCTCCTTTTGAAGACTTCTCAAAATCAACTTTTGTAAAGTCCTCTTGGTATAAAATACCAGGAGGACAGTGATGGCAATAGCCAGCATCAGCCCAATGCAAAGGATTTTGAGGACATTTCTTGGGGACATCTGACACTGCCACTCCCTGTGGGGCTGAGTGTGTCACTGCCCAGGTAAGCTAAGGGTCACAATCAGCTGAGCCTTGTCTCTGCCAGCTGCTGCCTGCTAGGCCAGATATTCTTCGACTGAGAAAGCTGTCATAAGCTGCCTGGCTTCTCCCTGAGCAGTGTTAGGTGTGTGGAGTGTGCCATGGCATCCACCCAATGACTGGGAGGGCACCTGGGCACATCTTGCACTATCACAGAAGTCAGGTTAATGCTTGCTCTTAGAGCTACCTCAGGCTGTGGGGTGGGAGGCTTTTCTCTTTGCGTTTTATTTTATTTTATTTTATTTTATTTTATTTTATTTTGCTTTTTAATGCTCCCTCTCTCTGGTAAAATTACCCTCTGAAAGGACATGTGAGGTCTGGTCCTGTGAAGCATAGGAGATAAATAATATGAAAAAGGAATCCACAAAATGGGGAGTTTCTGTACTATCTGCTTTTTGCGAACAAGAATCACATCTCAGATATTTTTGTTTTTAATCTAACTCTACAGGGTCTTGAACATAGTAGATGTACAGCAAATGCTGGTTCAACAAACTTGAAGAGAGACTTTCCGGTTGGATCTACCTAGAAGCTGGTGAATGAACTGGAAGCAGCCCCTGGGGGTAAGCCCCAGGGGATGGTCCTGCTTCACTGGTCCCGCCCTCTGCATGTCGTCAGCACAGCCCGATACTCTGTGGTTATACTCTGCCCCAGCCTCCACCTCACATTCACCATGTTTGGACAAATCACCTAATCATCATCATTGTAGACTGAACACTTCAAATTGTCCCCCAGAGCCAAAAGCTCATAGTTGTCATTCTAGTGTTGGGTCCTTCCATAATTATATCTCCCTCCCTGTCCCAGTCTCTTGGATGCTTCACTAGGTTCCCAAACATGCTATATGCAGACAAGAGCCAATATAGACATGTGAATTGAAGTAATGTGGATTTTGGAAAATCAGGTAAAATGAAAGAGGACAAAAGAAAAGTAATCAGGTTTTTTGTTTTTGTTTTTGTTTTTTCCCATCAAAGTCCCATGCTTTCACCTGAAAATTGGATTCAAAAATAAATAGGGGCACCTGGATGACTGTCAGTTAAGCATCTGACTCTTAATTTCCGCTCAGGTCATGATCCCATGGTTCACGAGTTTGAACCCCGCCTCAGGCTTTGTGTTGACAGCATATAGCCTGCTTGGTATTCTCTCTCTCTCCCTCTCTCTCTCTGCCTCTTCCCAAATAAATAAATAAACTTAAATAAATAAATAAATAAATATTGCATGATCATGTCCATTTCTGGCATGAAATGGAGTAGATCCACTTATCTCTATTCCTCTGCCCTAAAAGCAGCTAAAGACTCTGAACATTATACATAAAACATACATAAAAAGGCTCTGAAAGGTGGAGAAAAGCAGGCAGATTGGCTGGAGATCTTGGGAGCTGAGGAACAACAGAGGTAGTTCTCTGTGTTTTCTTCTCACTTAATATATCCTACACTGGAAGCTAGAGAAGTTGTTAAACTGTAAATGCCAATGAGAAAAGACAAGAAGAGCCCCCAAGAAAAACCAAAGGAATAGGAAACAAGCAGCCCAGAGATACAAGACATATTTAGATAAAAACTGGCCTACTCCAGCCAAACAGCACTGAAAAATCTGCTGTGCCATGCCCATCCCATCAACAAAGGCCATGTGGGGAGCCTCAGCTTCCACGCTCACCCATCCCTCTCCGGGTGGTGTCAGAGAAAGCCTAGTAGGGAAGCCATAACTTTTATCCCTATTCTTCCATGATGCCAGTAAGGGAACAGTAACAAAATGGCTCTCCTGCCCAGCCAGTGGTGTCAGCAGAGGCTTAATGGGGAACCTGAACTTTCTCTCCCAGCCAGTATACTGAGGCACCCTTACCATCTTAGGTATTGATGGAGAGGGGCACCTGGGTGGCTCAGTCTGTTAAGCGTCCAACTTCGTCTCAGGTTATGATCTCAGTTCATCAGTTCGAGACCCACATCGGGCTTTGTGCTGACAGCTCAGAGCCTGGAACCTGCTTTGGATTCTGTGTGTCCAGCTCTCTCTGCCCTTTCCCTGCTCAGGCTCTGTCTCTCTGTCTCTCTATCTGTCTCTCTCTCTCTCTCAAAAGTAAATAAACATTAAAAAAAATTTTTTTAAAGAATGAAGGAGAAAGCAACACATTCTCAGACCAAAAAAAAAAAAAAATCAAGAGAATTTGTGGCTAGTAGATCCACTCCAAAAGAAAGCTACAGGCAATTATTTTCATAATGAAGAAATGACAAAAGAATCTTGGAATATCCAGAAGAAAGAAAGAAAGAATAACAGAAAGAATGAAAAAATGCAAATATGAATAAATATAAAACACTTTCCTTCTCTTGAATTTTCTGGGTTTTTTTTTAAGTTCATTTATTTTTGAGAGAGAGAGACAACATGAGCAGGGGAGGGGCAGAAAGACAGGGAGAAAGAGAATTCCAAGCAGGCCCCCCACCTTCAGCACGGAGCCCAACACAGAGCTCAAACCCTTGAACTATGAGATCATGACCTGAAACAAAACCAAGAGTCGGGCACCCAGGTGCCCCTTCTCTTGAGTTTTCTAAATTATGTTTGACAGTTGACACAAAAATCACATTGTCTGATATGCTTTTCAATGTATGTGAAGGAGGTATTTAAGACAATCATTATAAAGGGAAGAGGATGAAGAAAGTTAAAATAAGGTAAAATTTTTATAATTCATTTGAACTGATAAATAACAGTAGTAGATCATGATAACTTATGTAATGTGCAGCGGTGATGAACTAGTTCTAAAGTATCTTGATTGTTGTAGTGGTTGCATGAATCTATACATCTGATCAAATGGCATCGCAGTATACACATACATTATCAATGTCAATTTTCTGGCTTTGCTATTGCGCTATAGTTATATAAAATATATCTATTGGGGGAAACTGCATGAAGGGTGCACAGGAGTGGCCTATACTATTTTTGCAAATTTTTGTGAATCTATACTTATTTCAAAATTAAAAGTTTTTTTTCTAAAAAAGATGTGATCCTTACTCTAAACAAACTTACTGCTAATGTACATCACTTTCTGAAATTACAAGCCTGTTTTTAAAAACACACGGAAGAAGGGGACCCCTGGCTGACTCAGTTGGTAAAGCATGCAACTCTTGATATTGGGGTTGTAAGTTTGAGTCCTATGTTGGGTGTAGAGATTACTTAAAAATAAAATCTTTAAAAAACACACACAGAGAAGAATGGTAGTTACCTCTAAGGGTTGCAGGGGCTAGAGCACTGAAGGATATAGGTTGGAAGGAGAATGACTTTTCACTGTACCATTTTTTATATATTTTAAATGTGTCATATTATATAGATTACCTATTAAAAAAAATAAAATAAATAAAAATTTGCATCATGATCATTGTCATTTTATTGTTTTCTAGAATATAACAGAAGTTCACTCAGATGGAGAGACCAAAAAGTATTTCTTTTCCCTATAGTCTTCATCTGCAACAAAAGAGCTAATTGAATGTCTTTGTGGGAATACTAGTTGCCCTCTCATGCATCCTATCAGTGATCAGAACACTGGGGCAGTGATCCTCAAATTTGAACATTTGGTTTTAGTCCATCACCCAGGTAGATTGGATGATTTTACCAGGTATATTGTAAAATGTAGATGTCCAGGTCCCAAGCCTACAGATTCTACTTCTATAGGCCTACTATGGGACCTAAACATCTACATTTTAACAAGTGCCTTACATGAATAAGTTTGAAGCTTGGCCCCAGAAGCTCACAAAGGCATGGGGGAAATGGAGTAATTTACAATGAAAGTCAGTGTGATTAGAACCCTATTGGAGGCATCAACACAGGCCAAGGGCCACAAAAAAGCAAGTGACACTTCTGCCTGGGTATGCAGCATGTTAAAAGGTATGTAACTTTCAGTCCCTCCAGAAGAAGGAATAAGTATGAGGAAGGCTACAGGAACAAGAAAATACAAATAATTTTAGTTAGGACAAATAGTTCAAGTGGTCAGAATGTTGAGGTGGGCACTGCCACAAAAATAATAAGAGCTATTCACCTCATTTTGTTTATAACAGCAAAAAAAAAATGATGATGATAATAAGCTGACCTAAATATCCAACCACAGGGGACATTTGGCTAAGTGAATTATGGTATTTCCACTCCATAGAATATTAAAATGTTACAAGCAGCAAGGAGATACTGTTGGGGAAAGTATGGATGTTAGAGTAAGGTGATTCTATACTCACTAGCTAGGTAAACTCAGGCGTTATTACACCTCCTTCTGCCCTCATTTTCCTTATCTTCAAAATGGGGATATATAACTCTCCTTTGCAGAATTGTGACATTTAAATGAGATAACCTTTGCAAAGGGCCTGGTTTATTCAATAAACATTATATATTGTCATTTCTGTTATCTTTGTTAAAACACTATATATTATCATTTCTGTTATCTTTGTTAAAAAGTTTTCAAAGGCCATACTAGAACACGAAAAACTGCTCAGAAGAGAATGCTAAGTGAAGAACAGGCTAGAAAACCATTGAGGTAGTCTGAGCTTCCTAAATGAGATTTTATAAGTGTCTTCCATAGTGCCACAGTGCTACTAACAGCCCAAATTAATTTGACCCTTACTATGTCTGCTGTTTCAGGATTCCATGCTTCTGCAGACTCAAGTATTTCTGAAAGCCCCCTGAGGGATCTCAGAAGTAGTGCAGCCAGGCTTCATGTATCATCTAATTTTCCTCCTTAGCCCCACCAGTGGGTGGTCTCTCCACCAAACACAGCAGCCACAGTCCACCCACTCCTTCTGTGGAATACCCAGGCACTCCCCCTGCCCCACTTCAGAGAATGTATTGACAGGCATCTTAAAAATGCCAAAAACTATGAGCCATCATGTGCCAATGCTGCAGGGTAAGTTATTCCTACTTTTCATACTCCCTACAGTTGGGAGTAGGGGACACCAAAGCCAATCTATCTTGCATCTATTGCCTTATGAAGTTTCATAGTGAAAACAACTTTCCATTTTTACTCGTAGACAACTCTTTTCCTGCCTAGGACACAAATCTGATGAGCAATGGGAGGAATGTTGAGTCAGGGACACATTCAAACATCACCTACCACACCTAGTCAGAATTACTTCCCCCTCAGATGATAAGGACTTTGTGTTTGTCCACACTTGTCTACTTGATTCCTTTCCTTAGCATATGTTCTTTTCCAGGAGACACCTAGCTATTAGTAGACTCTTGGTTGCCTACCCTAGCATTCTGGCATATGTGCCTAGAAACAGCTAAACCCAAGCAATGAACATAGCTTAGAATCCAGATAGGAACCACCCCGTGGACCAGCATATATCTTTGATTACAGCCATGTACCAATGCCCAGTGCCCAAATTCATCAATATAAGGAACCAGTCCTTAAAGAAATGGTTGGTTCTGGGGCAGAGAAAATACAAGATAAACCTGAAGCATCTTGTAGTATCAAAAAGTATTCAAGGGGCATGGGGTGGCTCAGTCGGTTAAGCACTTGACTCTTGATATCTGCTCAGGTCATGATTTCATGGTTACGAGATGGAGCCCTATGTCAGGTTCTGCACTGACAGTATGGAGCTTGCTTGGGATTCTCTCTGTCTTTGTCCCTACCCTGCTTGTGCTCTCTCGCTCTCTCTCTCTCTCTCCCAAAAATAAATAAATAAACTTTTAGAAAAAGTACTCAAATTCTCAAGAAAAAAAAAAGAAGACTAAAACCAGAAACTCAAACAGAAGTACAAGAAAAAAGACAGGAAGGAAATACACTGAAATAATAAAAATAATTAGATTAATTGTATTAATAAATGTAATAAATAATAAGAACTATTGTATTAAAGCACTACAGGCAATTAATTTTCTTTTTCTATTTTTTAATTATTCTCTAATATGGTCTTATAAACTTCATAATGGAGAAAATATATAAATTAATGATATTTTAAGGGAAAATCCCTAGACATGGTAGTTATCTGAAAATAGAAGCTGAGGGGAGAGAAGTAGTGGAAGAAGATTCTGAAGTTTTTAGCTTCAGCAACCAAGTACGTGGTGATGCCCCACAGTGGAGGGTCTACAAAGGGGGAGGGTAAATATGAGGTGAAAAAGTTGGGTTAACAAGGCATATGTTTCATTTGAAAGGCCTCTGCAAGATCAGGTATGTTTAGTGAGAAAATAGAAATTTGGCTCTGAAGCTCTAGGAAGAGATCAGAGGCAGAAATTTTGCTCAGAGGAAATGAATAAAGTTTTTTAAAGTAGAGTGTATTGGAATCAAAAATAACAATAGGGGCGCCTGGGTGATTCAGTCGGTTAAGCATCCCACTTCGGCTCAGGTCATGATCTCACGGTTTGTGAGTTTGAATCCTGCTTCCAGCTCTGTGCTGACAGCTCAGAGCCTGGAGCCTGCTTCGGATTCTGTATCTCCCTCTCTCTCTGCCCCTCCCCCGCTCGTGCTCTGTCTCTCAAAAATAAATAAATGTTAAAAAAAATTTTAATAAAAATAACAATGGAACATTGTTCAAGTATGGATAACTTTATGTTTATATTGTCTTAATACTATTAAGGAAAACATGCTGATTCAATCATTGATAATGTCTATCTTTTCCTTAGCATAAAACCTTTAGCCAAACAATAAATATTTCATAATGATTTTGTTGATCATAATTCTGACTTTGGGGAGGGAAACTCCTCCCTCTCTCATATTTCCTCACTAAAATTTCTGCTTACTCTATACTCATTTGGGGATAATGTATTCTCAAGAGATTAAGTTTTACCCTTACTTAGATACAAATACCTGTGTAATTTCAGAAGATTCATTCATTTGACAAAAAGTAAGATTGATAATAGTGGCTGAAAAAGTTTATTTCATGTATAGGAGGACAAAAAGGAACTAAATGTTTTGTAAGCATCCTCTATGGCCAGCCAATGTTAGGAATTTTGTGCACATGATCTCATTTGATCTTCATAACTACCTGTGATGCAGGCATTGTTAACCCATTTCATACATAAGGAAACTGAGGATCAGAAGGTTAAGTAATTTTCACTCTTGGTCAGGTCATTCTCTTCTTTTCAGTGTTTTAATCATACTACTTTATGCTATAGTTTTGAGGGTTAGTACAGTTAACCCTCACCTTTCTTTTTGCATGTATTTCCTCACTTCCTGGATAGTTACCTACATATTTATCATTGTCCTAAAGATTTTATATGACATAGAATAAACATTCCAAAACAATATTTTTTCACTGCATACTTTTAGCCAGGAGTGGGAATGTGAATAGTACGATCCAAGAAGAAATAATAATGTAAGCAAGATGGCTGAGTTAAAAAAAAAAAAAAAAAACCTGTCATGTAAAACTCACTTTAAAGATGATCTTTCCTACCAACAATCAAAAGGCTTAGCCAAATCTCCTTCACCATAACAGAGAAAGAAGAATCATACTGCAGAATTAGAGAGCATCATGAAACCTAATTAATTTGTATATAATTAAGAGTGTGAATTAGGAGGGGCCAATGGTATAGTCAATACAATTGATAAATATTCAACCTGAGAAATGGCAAAGTAACAGAATTCTTTGCATAATTCATCATCCCAAAGTACTTATAAGAGAATAGAATTGGCCCAGGGGGGAAAAAAGTAGCCTGGAAAATAGACCAATATAGATAGTTGAACAAGGCAGCAAAAAAAGAGGAGAAATGGGACCACAGCCAAAACATTTTGTTTTTGTTTTTGTTTGTTTGTTTGTGTGTTTGTATGTTTTCTACACCTGGTCGTGAGTTTTATCAGTGATCTAGCAAGGATGTCTTGGACATTACCATTAGAACTAAAGTAGACAATTTTTATACATCCATACTTGTCCATGTAACTCAATTTCATAAGCCTTTAAATGCGGTTCTTCAAATGTTATCTGATAATGATTTGAAGCACTACCTTACCAGCTGCCACCTGCCAGCCAACAGTTCAGTTTCTATGTCATTTAGGCATTCCAGTGAGACTTTAAATACATTTTTTTACATTTAAGTAATTCAAGGTGAAACTATCAGTTTGAAAGAAAATTGGAAGAAGCACTTGGAAAAGATACTCTGAAATTGCAGGCAAGTGAAATTTAGTTTGATAGTCTTGAGAGGATACTTCCTACCTTATATTAAGTTTTCCCTCCTGTCAAAAACAACTATAAAATTGAACACAACATATGAGACAACCGTTTTTCAGGAAATACTCAGCAAAAGACTGATACCTGAAAGAGGAAAACATGAGGTGAGCCCTCAACTTACCCATCTTTTTAGCTGGTAACAATTTTACAACCATTGGATGGTGAACTCCAAGAAGAGCATGATAGTCCCCTGAGCTGAGGAGTAAGAGAATAGGATATGGGAGGTGCTAAAGCATCTGAAATTTTCAGTACAGGGTACCCAAATTCAAGGAGCTACACAGAAAAAGAGGGAGCTTTCTGAGGATTCCCTCTTGATTTTCAGACAAGGGATAAGGAGAATGGGCAAGGAAGAAATCCCATGAAGTCTAGCCTAGAGCAACGGGTTTAAGAGCATAACAGACACTAGAGGCACAGTCTTTGGGGACACAGGAGTTCTGGCTGAGTCACCATGGAGAGATCTTACTGAACACCCTGGGTATTATGCTAAGATGCCAAGAAGACCACTACTTAGGAGTAAGGATCATGCCCTAGGACCACTCTAAAACTACTCTGTAATGCCTAAAAGCAAGTCTCAACAATATCAAAATAAGTTGCCAGTTTACTAACAGCCAAAATAAAACTCAACATTTTTTTTTAATTTTTTTTTCAACGTTTATTTATTTTTGGGACAGAGAGAGACAGAGCATGAACGGGGGAGGAGCAGAGAGAGAGGGAGACACAGAATCGGAAACAGGCTCCAGGCTCTGAGCCATCAGCCCAGAGCCTGACGCGGGGCTCGAACTCCCGGACCACGAGATCGTGACCTGGCTGAAGTCGGACGCTTAACCGACTGCGCCACCCAGGCGCCCCAAAACTCAACATTTTTTAAAGAAAGAATATAATCCAGATACTTTACAAGGACTCATTCACAATGTCAAGGATAAGGTCAAAAATTACTGAACATGTGAAGAAGTAGGAAAATTTGATTCATTAAAAAAGAAAAAGTAGTCGATACAAATTCACCAGATCACCCAAATGTGGTCATTAAAAAACAAAGACTTCTGAAAGTCTATTATTTAAATTTTTAAGGATTTAAAGAAAAATATGGACATAATGATTAATGAGATGGAGAAATCCCAAAGAAAAACTAGAAACTAAAAAAGAACCAAACAGGAATTCTAAAATTGAAATTTACAGCATTAATTTTTAATTAAAAATTTAGTGGATAGACTTAGCAGATTAGCAACTTCAGACTAAAAGCTCATGAATTTCAAGATATATCAATAGAAATTATCCAATGTGAAGTAAAAAGAGAATAAAATGATTTTTTAAAATAGACTCAGTGAATTGTGGGACATAACGTAGTCTAATTGTAATTAGAGCCATAGAGGAAAACAAAGAATGAGACAGAAAAAATATATAATTGAAAAAAATGTCAAATTTCATGAAAACCACAAACGTGCAAATAGAAGTGTCTTTTTTTTCTAAATACATTAAAAAAACACATATAGTCACTACACAATTTTTGGAAACTGCTGAAAAAAATCTCAAAAGCCACTCTAGGGGCAAGAAGGAGGCTAGAAGGAGGCTAGAAGACAATGAAATGACATCTTTAAAGAAGTGGGGAGAGGTGCATAATTAACATAGTATCATCCATCAAGCAAAAATACTTTTCAAAAATAAACACATTTTTGGATAAATGAAAGCTGAATTAGTACGCTTGCACTACAGCAAGCACTGAAGAAAATTCTTCACACCTTAAACTAATGTCATATCTATACTTCAATTAAGAAAAAGAGGGAAAGAGAAGATTTTTCAGACTGAAGGGAAGTATCACTAGAAGGAAGCTCTGATCTATAGGAAAGAATGAGGAAAACTAGAAATAGTAAATATGTGGCTAAATATAAAGGTTTACATTTTTTTCTTTTCTTAATCTTAAAAAACAAAGATTGCTGTTTAAAGCAGAAGTAGTGGGGCACCTTGGTGGCTCAGTAGGTTAAGCATCTGACTCTTGGTTTCAGCTCAAGTCATGATCTCACAGTTCGTGAAGTGGAGCCCCACAGAGCCTGCTTTGGATCCTTTGTCTCCCATTCTCTCTGCCCCTCCCCTGCTTGCACTCTCTCTCCCTCTCAAAAATAAATGAAACAAACTTTAAAAAAAAAAAGCAGAAATAGTGACATTGTGAGGTGGGATTACAATGTATGTACAAGTTAAATATGTAATAACAGCACAAAGCATGAAGAGGTAATGGAATTACAATGATGCTACGTTTCTACATTTTATTTATTTTTTCATATAATTTATTGTCAAATTGGTTTCCATACAACACCCAGTGCTCACCCCAAAAGGTGCCCTCCTCAATGCCCATCACCCACTTTCCCCTCTCCCCTACCCCCCATCAACCCTCATTTGTTCTCAGTACTTGTCTCTTATAGTTTGCCTCCTTGCCTCTCTGTAACTTTTTTTGCCCCTTTCCCTCCCCCCATAGTCTTCTGCTGAGTTTCTCAGGATCCACGTAAGAGTGAAAATATATGGTATCTGTCTTTCTCTGCCTGACTTATTTCACTTAGCATAACACTCTCCAGTTCCATCCATGTTGATACAAATGGCCAGATTTCATTCTTTCTCATTGCCAAGTAGTATTCCATTGTATATATAAACCACATCTTCTTTATCCATTTGTCAGTTGATGGACATTTAGGATCTTTCCATAATTTGGCTATTGTTGAAAGTGCTGCTATAAACATTGGGATACAAGTGCCCCTATGCATCAGCCCTCCTGTATTCCCTGGATAAATTCTTAGCAGTGCTATTGCTGGGTCATAGGGTAGATCTATTTTTAATTTTTTGAGGAACCTCCACACTGTTTTCCAGGGAGGCTGCACCAATTTGCTTTCCCACCAAGAGTGTAAGAGGGCTCCCATTTCTCCACATCCTCGCCAGCATCTATAATCTCCTGACTTGTTCATTTTAGCCACTCTGACTGGCGTGAGGTGGTATCTCAGTGTGGTTTTGATTTGTATTTCCCTGATGAGGAGTGACGTTGAACATCTTTTCATGTGCCTGTTGGCCATCTGGATGTCTTCTTTGTTTTGTTTTTTTTTTTTATTTTTTTAACGTTTATTTATTTTTGAGACAGAGAGAGACAGAGCATGAACGGGGGAGGGGCAGAGAGAGAGGAAGACACAGAATCAGAAGCAGGCTCCAGGCTCTGAGCCATCAGCCCAGAGCCCGATGCGGGGCTCGAACTTACGGACCGTGAGATCGTGACCTGAGCTGAAGTCGGACACTTAACCAACTGAGCCACCCAGGCGCCCATGGATGTCTTCTTTAGAGAAGTGTCTATTCATGTTTTCTGCCCATTTCTTCACTGGATTATTTGTTTTTTGGGTGTGGAGTTTGGTGACTTCTTTATAGATTTTGGATACTAGGCCTTTATCCAATGTGTCATTTGCAAATATCTTTTCCCATTCCATCGGTTGCCTTTTAGTTTTGTTGATTGTTTCCTTTGCAGTGCAGAAGCTTTTTATCTTGATGAGGTCTCAATAGTTCATTTTTGCTTTTAATTCCTTTGTCTTTGGAGATGTGTCAAGTAAGAAATTGCTGCGGCTGAGGTCAGAAAGGTTTTTTCCCACTTTCTCCTGTAGGGTTTTGATGGTTTCGTCTCACATCCAGGTCCTTCATCCATTTTGAGTTTATTTTTGTGAGTGGTGTAAGAAAGTGGTCTCGTTTCATTCTTCTGCATGTTGCTGTCCAGTTCTCCCAGCACCATTTGTTAAAGAGATGGTCTTTTTTCTATTGGATATTCTTTCCTGCTTTGTCAAAGATTAGTTGGCCATACATTTGTGGGTCAAATTCTGGAGTCTCTATTCTATTCCATTGGTCTAGGTGTCTGTTTTTGTGCCAATACCCTACTGTCTTGATGATTACAGCTTTGTAGTAGAGTACATTTTAAAAAGATTAAATTTAAAATTATATAATATTAATATTGTAATATATAATATAATATGTAATAATTATATAATATTAACTCTGGGTAGATAATTTACGGATGCATATTATAGCCCCTAGAGCTACCAATAGAACATAATGAAAAAAAATGAAAAATTAAAACAAAATAATAAAAAGAATTGATCAAAACAAAAAAAGATGGGAAAAGGGATAACAGAACAAAGGAACAAAAAAGGAACAAAAGGATAAAGGAACAAAAAACATATGAGATAAATAGAATACAAATAGCAAGATAGTAGATTCAAATTCAACCATATCAACAATTGCATTAAAAATGAAGGGACTAAACACATCAGTTAAAGGCAAAGATTATTAGACTAAATCAGGCATAGCCAAACTATGATCCTACAGGCCACATCCAGACTACCACCTATTTTTTTAAAAATAGATTTAATTTTTTGTTATTGTTTTTGTTTTGTTTTTTTGCCTGTCTTTATTTTATTTTTTTAAATTGGTTTCCATACAACACCCAGTGCTCATCCCAACAGGTGCCCTCCTCAATACCCATCACCCACCACCCCTCCCTCCCCCCCCCATAAACCCTCAGTTTGTTCTCAGTTTTTAGGAGTTTCTTATGTTTTGGCTCCCTCCCTCTCTAATCATTTTTCCCCTCCCCCATGGTCTTCTGTTAAGTTTCTCAGGATCCACATAGGAGTGAAAACATATGGAATCCGTCCTCTGTATGACTTATTTCACTTAGCATAACACTCTCCAGTTCCATCCACATTGCTACAAAAAGCCATATTTCATTCTTTGTCACATAATATTCCATTGTGTATATAAACTACAATTTCTTTATCCATTCGTCAGTTGATGGACACTTAGGCTTTTTCCATAATTTAGCTATTGTTGAGAGTGCTGCTATAAACATTGGGGTACAAGTGCCCCTATGCATCAGTACTCCTGTTACATTTAATTTTTTAGAGCATTTTTAGGTTTGCAACAAAATTAGGCCACATACAGGGAATTTCCATATGCTCCTTGCCCCCGCACACACATAGGTTCCTCCACTATCAACATCCTTCACCAGTTTAAAATTGGTTTAAATCAATGAATGTACATTGACACATCATTATCATTAATATCAATAGTTTATACTAAAGTTCACTGTTGGTGCTGTACATTCTATGGATTTTGACAAACATATAATGACATGTATCCACCATTATAGTATCATTTAGAATAATGTCACTGCCCTAAAAATCCTCTGTGTTCTGCCTATTTATCCCTCCCTCCCTCCAAACCCTGGCAATCTCTGATCTTTATGCTGTCTCCTTGTTTTTGCCTTTTTCAGAATGTCATATAGTTGGAGTCATATACTATGAAGCATATTCAGATAGACTTCTTGCACTTAGTAATATGAAGTTAAGTTTCCTCCCTATCTTTAGTGATAGCTCAGTTATTCTTGGTGCTGAATAATATTCCATTGATAGATATACCATAATTTAGTCATCCATTCATCTTCTGAGGGATATCTTGTTTGCTTCCAAGTTTTGACAATTATGTATAAAGCTGCTATACATATCTATGTGCAGGTCTTTGTGTGGAAAGAAATTTTAACTCCTTTAGGTGAATATCAAGGAGTGTAATTACTGGGTAGTTTGTAAAGAGTATGCTTAGTTTTCTGAGAAACTGCCCACTGTCCTCCAAAGTGGCTATGCCATTTTATATTCCCATTAACAATGAATGAGAGTTCCTGTTGTTCCACATCCTCACCAGCATTTGGTGCTAAAAGTGTTTCAGATCTTAGCTATTCTAATAGGTGTGGTGTATTTTGCTGTTTTAATTTGCAATTCCCTAATGCATTTAAGTGAAGTATCTTTTCAGATGCTTATTTACCATCTGTATATCTTCTCTGGTGAATTATCTGTTCAGTTATTTTGTCCATTTTTTAACAGGATTTTTAATTTTCTTACTGTTGGGTTTTAAGTATATTTGTATATTTTGGATAACAGTTCTTTATCAGATGTATCTTTTGCAAATATTTTCTTCTTCCAGTCTGTGGCTTATCTTCTCATTCTCTTGACATGTCTTATGCAGAATAGCAGTTTTTAATTTTAATGAAGCCAAGCTTATCAATTATCTCTTTCATGTATCATGCCTTTTGTGTTTTATTTAAAGATTCATCACCCAATCCAAGATCATCTAGGTTTTCCTGTTTTGTATTTTATATTTAGGTCCATGATTCATTTTGAGTTAATTTTTTGTGATGGATGTAAACTCTGTAAATAGAGTCTTTTTTTTTTTTTTTGCATGTAGATGCCCAGTTGTTCTAGTGCCATTTTTTTAAGTTTATTTATTTATTTTGAGAGAGAGAGAGAGGGCAAGCAGGGAGAGAAAGAAAGAGAGGGAGAGAAAGGATCCCAAGCAGGCTCTGCATTGTCAGCACAGAGCCTGATGCAGGGCTTGAACTCACGAACCATGAGATCACGACTTGAGTTGAAACCAAGAGTTAGACACTTAACTGTCTAGTGCCATCTGTTGAAAATCATTTCTTCATTGTATTGTCTTTGTTCCTTTGTCAAAGATCAATTGACTATATTTATGTAGGTCTACTTCTGAGCTCTCTGTTCTGTTTCATCAATCTATCTGTCTATTCTTTTTTTTAATAGTTTTGGGTTTTTTTAATGTTTGTTTTGAGAGAGAGACAGAGACAGAGAGTGCAAGTGGAGGACAGACAGACAGAGAGGGAGAGAGAATCCCAAGCAGGTTCTGGACCATCAGCACATGGCCCACCACGAGGTTCAATCTCATGAACCATGAGATCATGACCTGAGCCAAAATCAAGAGGTGGATGCTCAACTGACTGAGCCACCCAGGTGCACCTGTCTATTCTTTTGCCAATACCACTTTGTCTTGATTACTGTAGCTTTATAGTAAGTCTCCAACTCAGGTAGTATCAATCCTCTAACTTTCTTCTTACTATGTTGGCTAATCTGGGTGTTTTGCCTCTCTATAAATACCTTAGAATCAGTTTGTTGATATTCACAAAATAACTTGGTATTTTGATTGACAGTGCACTGAATCTACACATAAAGGTGAGAAGACCTGAAATCTTGACAATATTAAGTCTTCCAATCCATGAACATGAAATATCTCTCCACTTATTTAGATATCTGATTTTGTCCATGAGTTGTATAGTTTTCTTCTTATAGATTGTATAATACTTTGTTAGATTTGTACTGAAGTATTTCATTTTGGTGGGTTCCAAATGGTATTGTGTTTTTTATTTCAAATTCCAGTTGTTCATTGCTGGTATATAGGAAAGCCATTGACTTTTGCATATATTAACCTTGTTTATTGCAACCTTGTTATAACTTCTTAGCTTAGTTTTCTTGATTTGGGGGGATTTTCGACATTTTCACAATCACATCATTTGTGAACGAATATGTGAAGGAATAGTTTTATTTCTTCCTTCCAAAACTGTACTTCTTTTATTTCCTTTTCTTGTCTTATGCCTTAGGTGCACTTCCAGTACTATGTTAAAAAGAACTAGTGAGAGTGGATATTCCTGTCTTTTTCCTGATTTTAGCAGAAAAACTTCTAGTTTCTCACCATTAAGTATGATGTTAGCTTTAGGGTTTTTGTAAATGTTCTTTATCAAATTAAAGAAAATCATCTCTGTTCCTAGTTTACTGAGAGTTTTTAATTACATATGGATATTGGATTTAGTCAGATGTATTACCTGCATCCATTAATACAATCATGTTATTTTTCTTCTTTAGCTTGTTGATGTGATGGATTACATTAAATGATTTTTGAATGTTGAACCAGACTTGCATAGCTGAGGTTAATCCAACTTGATCATGTTGTATGAGTCTTTTTATAACTTGCTGGATTTAATTTGTTAATATTTTATTGAGGATTTTTACATCAATGTTCATTGGTCTTCAGTTTTCTTTTCTTGTTATGTCTTTGTCAGGTTTTGGTATTAGTGTAATACTGGCCTCATAGAATAAGTTAGGAAGTATTTCCTCTGCCTCTATCTTCTGGAATAGATTGGAGAGAATTGGTATGAATTTTTTCTCCAATATTTGGTAGTATTCCCAAGTGAGCCCATCTAAGCTTTGTGCTTTCTACTTTTAAGGGCTAATAATTATTGATTCAATTTCTTTAATACATATAGGCCCATCTGGATTGAGTACTTCTTGTGTGAGTTTTGGTTGATCATGTCTTTCAAAAATTTGGTCCATTTCAGCTAGGTTATTAAATTCGTGGGCATACAGTTATTCATAGCATCCCTTTATTAACTTTTTAATGTTTATGGGAACTATGGGGATGTCCCTGCTTTTATTTTTGATATTATTATTTTGTGTCTTCCTTTTTTCTTTTTCTTACTTAGCCTGGATAGAGACTTATCAATTTTATTAATCTAAAGCTAAACATTAGTTTATGATTTTGTTGATTTTCTCTATGATTTCCTGTTTTCAATTTTACTGATTTCTGCTCTAATTGTTATTATTTATTTCCTTCTACTTCTTCTGGATCTAATTTTCTCTTCTTTTTCTAGATTTCTAAAATGGAAAGAGATTATTGATTTTAGGTCTTTCTTTTTTTCTAATATGTGCATTCAATGCTATACATTTCCCTCTAAGCACTGCTTTCATTGCATTTCACAACTCTGATAAATTTTATTTTCATTTTAACTTAGTTAAAAGTATTTTTAATTTGCACTTGTGATTTCTTTTTTGACCTGTATATTATTAAGAACAGTCTTAATCTGCATGTATTTAGGAATTTTCCAGCTATCTTTCTATTTTCATTCCATCATGGTCTAAGAGCATGTATTGTATTGTTTCTATTCTTTCAAATTTGTGAAGGTCAGTTTTATGGCCCAGAATGTGGTCCACTTCAGTCAATAGCCCACGTGAACTTGAAAATAATGTGTATTCGGCTGGTGTTGAATGCAATATTCTATAAATGTCACCCATATCCAGTTGATTGATGGTATTGGGCTCAGCTATGTCCTGACTGATTGCCTGCATGCTAGATATGTTTAGTATATACAGAAGTGCTGAAGTCTTCAAGGATAATAGTGGATTCATCTATTTCTCCTTGCAGTTCTATCAGTTTTTACCTCATGCAATTTGACCCTCCTGTTGTTAGGTGCATACACATTAAGCATTGTTATATCTTCTCAAAGAATTTACCCTTTTATCATTATGTAACGCCTCTCATTATTTCTGATATTTTTTCTTTTCTGAAGTCTTCTCTGTCTGAAATTAATATAGTTACTCTAGCTTTATTTTTATTAGTGTTAGAATGGTGTGTTTTTCTCCATCCCTATACTTTTAATCTATGTTCATTTTTATATTTAGAGTGGATTTCTTGTAACAACATAACGTCTAGGTTTTTTTTTATCTACTCTGACAATCTCTTTTAAACCACTGATATTTAAGATGATTATTGATACTTTTGGATTAACAGCTCCCATATTTGCTAATGTTTTCTACTTATTGGCCTTGTTATTTGTTCCTATTTTTGTCTTCCACCCTTTTTATGTCTCTTGTGTTTTAACTGAGCATTTTATATGACTCCATTTTCTTTACTTTCTTAGGATATCAATTATATTTAAATTTTTATTTTAGTTATTCTAGAATTTACAATATGCATTTACAACTAATTCAAGTCCACTTTCAAATAATTCTATAATTCTTCACAAGTACTATAAGCACATTATATTAATAAAATATTCCTAATTCCTCCTTCCTATCTCTTGTATCATTATTGCCATTCATTTCACTTGTTCATAAGATACAATTATCAAATACATTGTTGCTATTATTTTTTAAACAACTGTTATCTGTTAGATCAACTAAGAATAAGAAAACTAAGTTTTTATTTTACCTTTATTTTTGCCTTCTCTATTACTTTTCTCCACGTAGATCCTGGTTTCTGACCCATATTATTTCCCTCCTCTCTGAAAACTTCTTTCTTGCAAGCAGGTCTATTGGCAAAAATTCCTCAATTTTATTTGTCTGAGAATGTCTTTGTTTCTCCTTCACTTTTAAAGAATAGTTTTGTATGATACAGAATTCTAGATTGGTGGAGTTTTTTTCTCACACTCTAAATACTTCACTACACTCTCTTTTTGCTTGCATAATTTCTGAAGGGAATTCAGATGTAATTCTTATCTTCCCCTATAAGTAAGCACTCTTTCTCCCACCCCACCTGGCTTCTTCCAGTACTTTTTCTTTATCTCTAATTTTCTGAAGTTTGTACATGAGATGTGAAGGTGTAGTTGGGAGGGGCGTGTTGTTGTTTTTTGGGGGTTGTCATTTATCCTTTTTTGTGTTGTCTGAGCTGTTTGAATATGTGGTTCGATGTCTGCCATTGATTTGGGAAAATATTCAGTTGTTCTGTTCCTTTCTCTCTGTTTTCTCCTTTTGGTATTCCCATTATGAATATGTTACACCTTGTATATTGTCCCACAGTTCTTGAATATTCTACTCCATTTTTGTTAGTTTTTTTCTCTTTATTTTAGCTTTTAACATTTCTAACATTCTCCAGCTCAGAGATTCTTCCTCAGCTGAGTCCAATCTACTAATAAGCCCATCAATACATTTTTTATTTTTGTTACAGTAATTTTGATCTCTAGCATTCCTTTTTTATTCTTAGGATTTCTATCTCTCTGATTACATTACCCATCTGTTCTTGTATTTTGTGTACTTTGTCTACCTAGTGAACCTACCATATTAATCATAATTATTCTAAATTCCTGGTCTGATAATTCCAACACTCCCGATACTTCTGAGACTAGCTATGGTGCTTGCTCTGCCTCTTCAAACTGTGCTTTTTGCCTTTTAATATGGCTTGTAATTTTTTGTTGAAAGCTGCACATAATGGGGGCGACTGGGTGGCTCAGTCGGTTGAGAGTCCGACTTCGAGTCAGGTCATGACCTGCTTCCCATTCTGTGTCTCCCTCTCTCTCTGCCCCTCCCCAGCTCATGCTCTGTCTCTCTCTCTCTGTCAAAAATAAATAAACATTAAAAAAAAAAAAGGATTCCCTTAAAAAAAAAAGAAAGCTGCACATAATGTACTGGTAAAAAGAACCATGATAGTGATGTAGTGGTAAGGTGGTGTGTGGGGAAGGGAAGTGTTATATAATCTTATGATCAGGTCTCAGTCTTTTAATGAGCCTGTGTCCGGGACTGTGAACTTTACAAATGTTTCTCAGTTTCCCCCACACACTTAGGTGGAACAAGAGTACTTGAGGGGGCTATAGTTGGATATTTCCCTCTAAGTAGGTTAGGCTCTGATAAAGCCCCATCAGATGAAGCTCTTGTAAAATAGAAGCTCTGGTAAAAACAGAATACTGTAGCATATTTCAAAATGATTAATTTTCTCTTCTCACTGCTGGAAGCACAAGAAGATTTTTCTTTAATATTTCCTATGAAAATCTGGTCAAACTCCTGGACGTAAAACAAAAGTGTGGGCACCCTCTTAAGACTGGATCCCCCAAGGAGTTTTTAACCTCATAATTGTTCACACTGAGCCTCCAGCAATTCATCAATTACAGTTTAGGTTTTCTGATCCCAGTACTGGTTCCTGAGGAAATTTCTGCTCCTGGCTCCAATAAGGTGTGACTCTCTGTATCTGCCTGTCTTTTTAATTTTGAGGGCAGAGTTTTGCCATGTGATCTCAATTCTCTGAAGGATCTGAGCAGAGTTGTTTTCATTTTATTCAGCTTTTTACTTGTTAGGACAAAATGACAACTTCCAAGTTCTTTGCATGTTTCATTAGGAACCAGAAACCTCACCTATTTCTGTAAATAAGATTTGGGTGGAATATATAAATGGATTGTCAATGGCTGCTTTTGTGCTACAACGCACATTGAGTAGTTTTGAAAGAAACCATATGGCCTAGAAAGCCTAAAATTTTTACTATCTAGCCCTTTGCTGAAAATGTTTGCTGACCCCTGGACTAGATTTAAAGGCAGGAGTCAACTATATTCTGTCTCCAAGAGACACATTTTAAATATATAGACACAAATGTGTTGAAAGCCAAAGATTAACAGAAAGAAATACTCTGCAATAGTAAGCATAAGAGAACTGGCATGGCTCTATCAATATCAGACAAGAAAGTCTTCCAAACAAAGAGTATTACCAAAAATGAAGAAGAAATTTCTAAAATAATAAAATCACCAATCAGAAAGATATAACAATCTTAAGTGTTTATGAAAATGATAACAAATAATGAAAGCACATAAAGCAAAAAGTGTCAGAACTAAAAGATAAACAGGCAAATCTACAACCCGGGAAAGAATAAATCATAAAACAATTAGAAAAAAAAAGTTAGTATTTGTTTTCTATTGTTGCATAACACATTGACATAAAAATAGTGGCTTAAAACAACACAGTTTTGTAGGTCAGAAGCCAAGGTGGACTTAAATGGGTTCTCCCCCATGTCTCACAAGACCAAAATCAAGGTATCATCAGCTAATCTGGGCTCTATATCCTCTAGGAAGAATTTGGTTCTAAGGTCCTTCAGGCTGTTAGCAGAATTCGATTCCTTGTAGCTATAGCCTTAGGTTCTTGTTTGTTTGTTGGCATTAGCCACGGTCATTTAGTTCCTAGAAGCTACCTGCATCTCTTGCTGCTTGGCTCCCTCCATCTTCAGAGTCAGCGATGGAGCATCACATCTTTCTCATCTTTCTCATGCTTGAAGAAATCTCTCTGACTTCCTTCTCTGCTACCAGCCAGAGAAAACTGCTTTTAAAGAGTTCATATGAATGTAGCAGGTCCACTAGGATAATCTGCCTATCATAAGGTCAACTGATTAATAATTTTAATTCTGCAGCAGCTGGAAGGGGTAGAATATCTTTCCTCTACTCTTCTATGTTTTGGGGTTCCTTTAGCAAAATACAGATCAAAGAGAAGCAAACAGGAGTTTATTAACATGTGTACCTCTTGGAAGATACCAAGGGAAATGAGTAACTCTCAATGTGGTGGCTTAGAATTCAGGCTTAATTATCACCCTCAGCTAAAAACTGAGTGGAAAGGCTATAAGAAGTCCAGTTTGGGGAATGCTCAGAAAAGTATGGTAAATAAGAGGAATATTTATTATGCAAATGTTAATTGATGCCTCCTCTATTGATAGAAGTCTCTTGTCACTCTTCTCTTCCCAGTACAGACAAGGAGATACCCTTTACAAATGGAGATTTCCTTTATAAATGTAAATGTACATTACAAAAGGGTAGCTTCTACTCTATTTTCAGAGCTTCTCCTGTGTCTGTGGTTTCTCAAAATAATCAGTTCAAGACAATCTGTAAGCCAAAGAGGCGTATTTCGAAGTGGGATATTCTGGTCTCTTACAATGGTATCTGTAAAATCCTCTTTTGTCATATAACATAATTTAATTGTGGGAGTAACATTAGAGAGTGGAGATCATAGGGCCCATCTTAGAATCCCTCCTATCGAATTGATGATATAGAAGATGGAACAACATAACCAACATGGCCTAATTAGCATTTTTAGAACACTCACCTATAAAGTTAATTACAGACCTACACTATGATCCAACCTTCTACTCCTGGGTACCGATCCAAGAAAAATGAAAACCTATGTCCATAAAAAAATTTTTATGTGAATATTCATGATATTGTATAATTAACAAAATAGAAAGTTTTAATAACACAATTAAAGCATATGCCTCCTCATAATAAAAACAGAGGCAATTAGAAAGTCAATAATTTTTTTCTGAGGTCACTGAAGAAATGTGAGAGAGCCAAAGATGCTGCTGCTAAATAAATGTTCCAAATCATGTTCTAGCATTCTTTTCCTCCTTCCTTGGGAGTTCTTAGCTACAGAGTTTGGTCTAGCAGTCGCCAGAAAGATCTGCTGTTTCATCCAAATTTGCGATGGTGCACAACATATGAAGGTAGGAAAGATGGTGAGGTAAACATACACTGGGAACGGAAGGATTTGACACACGTGTGGTGGTGGTGCTGATGTGCTTTGGAGTGTCAGAGTTCAGAGCCAACGGCCAAGAAAGAATTCTTGAGATGTCTTCAGTGTAAAAAGGTGGTTTTATTAAAGCACAGGGGACAGGATCCATGGGCAGAAAGATCTTACTGGGGTTGTGAAGAGTGATTGATTTATATACCTTCAGGTTGGGAGGGGGTTAGGGATAGCGTAAGTCTCTAAGGTATTTTGGAAACAAAGTTTCCAGGACCTTGAGGCGGCTAGCTATTGTTAGGAAAAGGTCATTTACTACTGTTCAGCTCAGTCATGAGACCCTTCAGATGTATATCAGTGGGCCATAAGCTTGGAGTATGATTGCCAATATATATCTTGGGGGGCATAAAGAAAGTTTCCAAAGGAATTTTTATAATCGTTTAAGTACACTTAGAGGATTTTGGAGGTTAGGATACTGTTAAGCTAAGACTGCTTTCTGCCCTTAGCAAAGTGTCATCATCAAGGCAGCTGAGCTGAGCTCCCAGAGGAAGGTCACTCTGCCTGTTTTAAGGACTTGTCAATTGGCTGTAGGCAGTAAGGAAATTTAATTTTTCATTTGCCTTTGTTTCTCACATCAGTAGTGGTGGTAGTGATCGTGTTTATGTGTTTGTGTCATGGGATGAGTAGAGATTGCTTTTTCCACGAAGGGTTGAGGCAGCATGGGCTGTGGGATGCTTCTGGGGCAGCTATTACTGCTGTTATGACTTCTATCAGCCATTTTTAATGTTGTCACAGTAAGATTATTTGGGGGTAAGAGGGAGAAATGTTTGCAAGAACTTAGTGATTTTTTTCATTATTCCAGTTTTCTGGGAATAGACTCTTCCTCCTTCCCTCTGCAGTTACAACATATAAGTGTTGTCATACCTCTTCAGGAAGGCAGTATGAACCAAAGTAGGAGAAAGCCTATTATGTATATGGTTTTTTTTAAGGTTTATTCATTTTTCAGAGACAGAGAGACAGAGCGTGAGTGGGGGAGGGGCAGAGAGAGAGGAGAGACACAGAATCCTAAACAGGCTCCGGCTCTGAGCTGTCAACACAGAGCCGGACGCAGGGCCTGAACCCACCAGTGGTGAAATCATGACCTGAGCTGAAGTCAGACACTCAACCAACTGAGCCACCCAGGCGCCCCGTATTATGTATATATTCTAGGTGTGTATGTGTGTGTATGATTGATTTCTCAGCTTCATTCTAAATCTAGCCAATTCATTCAGGCAAGTAATGGCATGCTTGGCATAACTTTTGAACTGGTATAGTTGCTCTACTAAAGGCTCTGTCTGTGCTTCAGGGTTGAGGTGGATCTTGGGAAAGAACTCAGTTCTCCTCCCCTGTGTTTTTTTTTTCCCATTCCATGCAGCTGGAGATTAAGCCTTCCTGGTCTATTCTGCCCTATTTTAGGCAGCTTGCCTAAACACTCCCCTGGCCAGCTACTAAGGCTAGTTCTACATTTCCAGGGAGCTTGGATTTTTACCCCTATTAGCTCTAAGCCAGGAGTCTTTCCAATAACCTCTGAAAAGTCTAGAGACTCCATCAGATGCATTCTCATCTCTTTGGTGTGGCAAACTCCTACTCATCTCGCTAAGTCCAATTTAAACACTTCCTTCTAGGTAGTGCTTTCCCCAACTCTCCATTCACCCATGAAAGTGCTCCCTGTGGGCCTATGGTGTATTGGTTGAATATCTGAAGGAGCATTGTGTGGCTGTGTGTTAATTTATCTTTTTACATACCTGTCTTCCCAAGAGACTTTAGTTTCTTAACGACAGAAAAAATATCTTCTTCATCTCTGATTTATAAAGCCTAGCATACAATTGGACATAGTGGGGTATAAATAAATGGCAAATAAAAGAATGAATGAATGAATGAATGAATAAAACAGTGAACTAATGAGTCTCCAAGTGTTTTCTTAAAGAAAATGTGTTCCTTTTTTTTTCTCTTCTTGTTTTTTATTTTTTTTTTAACTCAATGAAGACTTATTCAGTTCTGATGTACTTGGTGTAGGTGCCAGGGATTCCACAGAAAATAAGACTTTCCTGATTTCAAAGAGCTTACTTGTAGAAATTTTCCCTTAAAAAAAAAAAAAGAAGTGAGGAAAATGTGTCTCTGTCTTTGACAGATACAACAGAACTTTCAACTATCAGCTCATGAAAAAGAAAACCCAATTCAGAGGTCCTCAGATTTGGATAACTATGGTAATTTAAATAATACTTCTGCTATTGATTTTACTACCACATGAAGCCATGTGGTTATTACAGTGAAAACAACAGAAGGTGTTCTAATTAACTAGTCAACTTTTGAGGATAGAGAAGGGAGAGAGAAAGAGAATAAAGTGAAAATTGAATTAGGAAGAATATAATCTGATCTAGGATCTTATCCTACCTATGACCTTCAGAAAGTGACTCAGCCTGTGAGTTTAATTTCACATAATTACAAACTGGGGATATCTACCACATATGTATCAGCTTTGTGTGCAGAAGATGACAATCAGTTTTATTCTTACTGAGCATCAATTCTCAATGTCTTTTTAAGTCATAAGAAAACATATTTTGCTCCCGAGAAGTTTGCGTAGAGTCTATAAAGATAAGAAATAATTTCTAAAAAGAAATTGGTACTCTTCATTACTCTCAAACCTGGACAGCTTGGAGAATATTCATATCTCACTTATGTCTGAGTTTTATGGTTGGCTTCTCACACATTGGAGATCTCAGAAGTAAAAAAGGGCATTTTGCTGATAGCTTATTACATCTCCATCTCTCCAACTGTTCTTTAGGTACACCAAAAACATCCTCTGCTGTCGAATGCCTTCTCTTTCCTGGCCTTTCAAATCCTTCCACCCTGCTTGCCCTTTATAATGCCAATATCAAAATTTAAAAATGGGCAGCAATTGGCTTTTTTATCTAGCAATCACTTATTTTGCCAATTAGAGGTCCATTCTCTAAAGACAGATATATTTAGTCATGAAATATTTGCTGCAGTACTACTGGTAATAGCTGAAGAGAGACCAGCACGGAAAATGCATGTCTGCTCTGGAACTAAGAAGATACAGCGTTAAAACTTCTAAAAATTGTTTTGTCATGAAATAATTGTTTAACCATTTTTCCTCAAATATTGATTTCATCATACTTGTAGCAGTCAGGGCCCCTCCTTGAGGAGGAGCAACTTATCCAGCAAATTATCCACCCTTTATCCTTTCGGTAAGTATTACTGAATACCTATAGTATGTGAAACGTTGTCCAAAGATACCAAGAAGTGTGCTCAGTGGACCTAAAAGATAAATGCAAGTCAGGGAAAGTAATCCCAAATGGAATATACTGTGGTCTCCTCATTTTATTATATTTTATATCTGAGTTTTAATGTTTTTTCGAACTTAGATTTAAATCCCCAGGGTGAACTTTGTTCTTTGCTGGCACCCAGTGTGCACCCTGTAATGACAGTTATTAAAATAGCCTCTATGTCAACATTGCCATTTTCAATGCCCACTACCAACCATAATCCAAAAGAAGTTTAAAAGATATAAATAAGTACATTGATTGATGTAGTCTCTATAGGATCCACAGTATTCTTTCTTCCTCGGGAGTATTTTTGCATAAAACACAAAATTCTCTAAAAAAGTCCACATTTTGGCCCTGTAGTCCAATCTGTCAGAAGCTGCATGCACATCCCTATATGTTTATTGGATTTGAGCTGATGACCACAGTTCTGCGCTCATAACACAGCCAAAAGACATACTTAGTCACACCTTTGGGACTGAACAATGCTTCTTCCAGTTTCTTATATCACCTACCCTAACAATGACCACACCATGTCATAAGTCAACATGATTAAGGATGCACTATGGGGTTTATAGTTGTGAATTCTAAGACTTCATGTGATGAACAAAATACTTGTTAAAGGTCAGTGTCACAGCTCTGCCTATCCCACGAGGAAATACAGATCTGTCATCAGCATTAGTTACTTGTAAGGGCAGTGGACAATTTTATCCTTAAAACGGTCAAGACTTTCATAGGCAAAATACTTTACAACTATTTTGGCTTTACAGCAAGTCTCCAAAGCCTCCAGGGTAGGGACTGAATACAAAGTGGTAGGCAGGGTGCAGAAGAGTTAGCTTTATAGCAGCTCTGTTTCTCGGGAACTGGTCAGAGGGAAAGGCCTTTGGCAAGTACCCATACTTTGCCCAAGGGAATCAGTATTCTGCCTGAGTTCCTAAGTTAATAATAACCCAAGAAGTTTCTCTGGCCAAGACACTTACACAAGCCACTCTCCACATAGTTTTCTATATGCCTCTAATGTAATAATGACAACCACAAAAAATACTGTCAGCACTTAAATATTTTGGTTCCCTCTACAGGATCTCCATGCAGTCCGTCTGGGAAGCAGTGATGATGGTGGGTGTCAAGCACCCTCTTTCTTCCACTCTCCGCTTGGAGAGTGGCATCAGGTACCCAAGTTACCACTGATTCTTCATTAGGGCCCTCACTGAGCCCTGAGTCAGCTCTTCTCTGCTCCCTTCACCCCTGGCCCTCAGAGAGTGGTTCCCAGTGGTTCCCAGGCCCCCTGCTAATACCTCTTGCTGCCCATTTTGGATTTATTTGAGTAGCTAGACTGGGGGAGAGTAGGTCATGCATTTGAGGTTGCCCTAGGAGCACCCACTCCTTGGCTAGGGTTTCAAAACACCTGAGCTATTCCTTTCTAAACCCAATTCCTCATTTCATCCAAGGTCTTGACCAAGGTGAACTTTAGGTGTACTTCATTGGATATTAAGAGTACCATAGAGCTACAGTAATTAAAATAGAATCTAACTTGGCACAAAATATAGTATATTGATGAAACAGTAAAGCTCCAAAACAGACCCTCTTAGTGATAGAACCTGGTATGTAATAATAGCCAACATACACATAGCAGGTAATCATGTGTAAGGCACTCTTAATTGCTCTATGCACATTAATCCATTTAATTCTCATGACCATTACATGAGTAAACATTATTATAACCATTTTACAGAGGCACAGAGTGGTTAACTAACTTGCCTGAGATCACCAAGCTAGTAATTATTGGAGTTGGGATTTGAAACCAGGCAGGCTGGTCCTGTAATCCATGTATTTAAACTCTATCCTATGACAAAGATGGCATCACAAATGATTAAAGAAAATATTTTTTAAAGTAAATAATAGAAAAGGGAAAGGACATAATAGCTTTACTCTATACTTTGCAAATAAAATTCAGATGTTTTAGAGTTAAACATTAAAAAAATAAGAAAACTTGGTTCAGTATTGATACTTGATGTTGAGAAAGGGAAGAATTATGGATGAATCCACAAATGAAAACATTTAATAGATTTGACAAAATAAAAATTTAACTTCTAAGGGGTGCCAGGGTAGCTCAGTCGGTTGGGTGTCCGACTTCAGCTCAGGTCATGATCTCGTGGTTCATGAGTTCGAATCCCGCATTGGGCTCTGAGCTGATAGCTCAGAGCCTGGAGCCTGCTTCGGATTCTGTGTCTCCTTCTCTCTCTGCCCCTCCCCCACTAACTCCCTGTCTCTCAAAAATGAATAAATGTTAAAAAAAATTTTTTTTAATTTAACTTCTACATGTTAAAAGTCAAGTAATTAGCTGGAAAAAATATTTGCATTGTATAATCTATGGTTAATAGCTTTACTATATAAAATAGTTACATGTTGGCAAAAAAAAAAGAGAGAGAGGGAGAGGGAGGTTTATCTTAATTAAAAATGTGCAAATTGAGGGGAGGCTTAGATAGCTCAGTCAGTTAAGCATCCGAATCTTGATTTCAGCTTGGGTCATGATCTCACAGGTGTGAGATTGAGCCCCCTCTGCACTGACAGGGACCTGTCAGGCCTGCTTGGGATTCTCTCTCTCTCCCTCCCTCTCTCTCAAAATAAATAAACTTAAAAAATTAGGCAAATTGTGTTCACAAAAGAAGTAAAATGATCAAAAAACTTAGAAAAAAATAATCCCTCTTATAATCAAAACAATGCACACGAATAAATAGTAAGATATCCTTTATACCCTATTAAATACACAAACATTTCAAAAACAAGGAATATTTTCAGCATTGGTAAAATGGGCTATCACTGGCGAGTATGTAAATTGTGCAAGCTTTCTTGAGGCCAATTTCTCAATGGTTACCAAGAACCTTAAAGATGTTTATTCCCTTCAGCTCCGTAATTCCATTTCCTGTCAAGATCATCAGATGGCCAACAGGCACATGAAAAGATGTTCAACATCACTCCCATCAGGGAAATACAAATCAAAATACAAATCAATACCACCTCATGCCAGTCAGAGTGGCTAAAATGAACAAATCAGGAGACTCTAGATGCTGGAGAGGATGTGGAGAAAGGGGAACCCTCTTGCACTGTTGGTGGGAATGCAAACTGGGGCAGCCGCTTTGGAAACCAGTGTGGAGGTTCCTCAAAAAATTAAAAATAGATCTACCCTATGACCCAGCAATAGCACTGCTAGGAATTTACCCAAGGGATACAGGAGTGCTGGTGCATAGGGGCACTTATACCCCAATGTTTACAGCAGCACTTTCAACAATAGCCAAAGTATGGGAAGAGCCTAAATGTCCATCAACTGATGAATGGATAAAGAAGATGTGGTTTATATATACAATGGAATACTACATGGCAATGAGAAGGAATGAAATCTGGCCTTTTGTAGCAACGTGGATGGAACTGGAGAGTGTTATGCCAATAAAACAAGTCATACAGAGAAAGATAGATACCATATGTTTTCACTCTTATGTGGATCCTGAGAAACTTAACAGAAGACCATGGGAGAGGGGAAGGGGGAAAAAAAGTTAGAGAGGGAAGGAGGCAAACCATAAGAGACTCTTAAATATTCTGCTTTTTTGTGTTTATTTCAAAGAGTCTGATTATGAGCCCCACAACGATATAACCCAAGTTTAGAGCTCTGGATGTAGAATTATATGATGATTTATGTTATCATCATGTTTGTTTTTAAGATATTAGCTGTGCATCTTTATGTAAATGTACCTTGTTTCTCCTTATCTGCAAAAAGGAGATAATACTTTCCTTTCAGAGTGGTTGTGAGCCTAACACAGGGTCTTGCCTGTATCAGAGTACATGTATCAGAGTAAGTGAAATGAGGAGGGGCAAAGACAGTCTTACACGTGTGTGATATGCCAAGTAGACTCTAGTATGGTGCTGGTCACATTTGGTAGGTCAGCAATTTTTGAGATGAATGAATGAGTGCTTTACACACTCTGGTCATGACACTTATTAAGGAAACTCAAAAGTGCAGAAGCTTTGCTTTTTATCCATCCTATGATCCTGCCAGTTTTCTGTAATTCAAAACAATCTAGGTATTAGGTTTAAAGAACCTAAGAATACTTCTTTAGTTGGCACTGAAAGAAATCGCTTGGAGAAGGTGGTGGGTTATGAAAGCTTCTTTGAAAACCCACCCAGGCCACTCTGTTAAAGGATCTCCCTACTGACCTTTCTTGTGAGCCTGATGATCTCACAGCTCAGGCTTGTGCTGGTCCCAGCAAAATTATAAAGCATGATCAGCTTTCCTTTCCTTCTCCAACACCTGCTGTTCCTGGTTGCAGGGAAAACAGTGCCAGGCAGAAAAGTGCTCTCAGACCCCTGGCTTCCTCCCAGCTGTTCTGTAACATGGAGTGCTACCTGCTTCACAGGTTGATGGTGAGGGGGAGCCCTGGGTCTACTTCAGGCCAGCATATGGTACTCCTTGGATCCAGGTTTCTCCTGCTTTCCTGACCCAACAAGGCAGCCTGTGGGCTGGACTGGGCCACTGAGATTTTGAGGCACATACGGATTTTTGTTCGCTCTTTAAAAAATTCAGTCATCCATATTTAAACATAAAGAGGTTTTGCACGTGCACAAAATTTAGATTTTCAGCTTCCCTTGAAAAACCATGGAGAGCTAGTAACATTGACCAACATCCTCGTTTGGAAATAGTCATCTGGAGAAAGCAAATGGGGACTGCCCTAATCAGTACAGTCCCTTTAGTTTAAGGATAATTTTGAACAAAGGTAACAGTTGCAACTTTCATACAGATTAAAAGTTAATACATGTTAAAGACTGCATCTCATTCATTAATGAGTCAAGTGGTGAGGTATTACCACCAGTTCAAAGGAGCATCCAAAGATCAGGAATACTGAAATAAAGGTGCTGTTGGAGGCACAATTAGGGAAGAAGGTCCGCTGAATCTCTGCTGGACAGAATTCATGTGTCTACAAGCAAAGATTAACTTTGCATTGTTATCACTTACCTCCAGCTTACAGAGTTGTGAAACAGCCACCATAGAATCTGAAACAGATAGCCAGGCAGGATGAGCTCTCTACAGCCTAGACTCCAGACAGTGCAGTTTTCCATGGAAGTACACATTTTCCCTTACACTTCCATTTCCGGTTGTCATATTTATGGACTGCCTGACCCCAGAAGTGTTTGTTTACCCAGATCCTACAGAGCCGTCATTTCTCTTGTTTTCATTCTTCTTCAGTTACAATGTGTGCAGATTAGACCTGATATCTCTACCTCCCCTTACAACTCCCTAATTCACATTTCTTAGTACTGACACCCTTCTCCACACACACATATCAACTCCATAAATTATTCATCCTTACTCGGCCATTCGGGTCCTTATCAGTGAGGTATAGCTATTTCAATTTGTGTTAACAGGTGGTTGAATTATGTGATACTTTATCTTCCACTGCATCTGCTTTCATAGCTTCAATTACCATTGCAAACCATCATCACTTTCCTGAAAGCACCCCATGACATTCAGCTTCAAACATCTGCTGCCAAGAAGGCCCAGACATCTATCTGCCAGCGAAGACCTTTGCCCCATAAGACTATGCCTTCCCCCCACCCTCCCACCGGCTCCCGCGACTCCCTCACCCTTGGCCCAGTCCTGGGAGAAAGAAAATCTGTTGATTGAGGATGATGATGAGTGAAGGCCAACCACACCATCTTCCTGGACCCCAGCGGAGGGACAGAGAAAAGATTTAGGTTATGAAGCTAGGATTTTAATTACTACCTGAGACTGGGCATCCTCATGATGAAATTAAGCCTGAGATTTTATTACAAAATTAAAATTGCTGTTATGTGGGGGCACCTGGATGGCTCAGTTGGTTGTCTGACTCTTGGTTTCCACTCAGATCATGATCTCGCAGTTTCCTGAGTTCGAGCCCCGTGTCGGGCTCTATACTGGCAGCATGGAACCTCCTTGGGATTCTCCCTCTCTCCCTCTTCTCCACTCATGCTTTTTTCTGTCTTTCTCAGAATAAGTAAATAAACTTAAAAAAATTATGTGAACAAGACCAGAAAACAAGTTGCAGTTAGATGGAGTTTTCACCCAAGAATAAAGTGAGAAGCCCTCTACTTCATTAAGTATTTACTGAGTGTCAACTAGATTTCTAGCACTGTTTTAGGTGTTTGGCACATTGCAGGGAACACGACAAATAAAAAGTCCCAGCCTCATGTGTCTACATTCTAGTGTCGAGATTTTCTTAAAAAGTGGAGAGACAAAAATTGACATTGCACTTTGGATACTTTGGGAATAGGTTTTATTGAATGTACACTTTTGTACTACTATTATGGTTAGCACACACTATCCTGGTGTTTGAGGCTAATCCCCCACCTGTGCTCGGACTTCCATCCCTTCCACTTCCCCCAGGACCAGGCACCACAGATTCTGGGGTGTTACCCCAGCACGTGAGGGACTTACATCTGTGTACCTCCTGATCAAGAGGTTCTTACCGCTCTCTCAGCATGACTAAACTTTGGACAAGATTTTTCCTGACTCTAGGCCCCTGACCTCCCATAGAGCATTTTCTTTAGAAACCTTGTGAAGTCTTTCATTTCCCTTTGAGATGTACCTAAGATTTAAAAAAGGCTTTTGTCAATTTTATAAGCCAGGAGTGTCTTCCTCAAGGACCTGACAGCCATCCCTTTGAAATTCAATCATCAAGGTGACAGCAGCCCTAGGTGCCAGTCTCTGTAGGGGAGTAGGAGCCTAAGTTGGGCGCCTTGCTCCAATCTGTAGCATCACCTCCTCTCATACAGTTATGAACAGTTTATTTTTCCTTTGGATAAAGCCAATAGACAAACACAGATGACCCATGACCTTTCATCCCAGGCCTCACAGAATCCAGATGGCCTAATGACCCCCAGGACTTGTCCCCCAGCTCACCCCAGCTCTTAAGAACCCTCCCCCATTCTGCTTCAGCGGAGCTGAGCTCAGACTTAGTTTTGGTCTCTCTCTGATTGTAATAGTCTCTTTCCCTTCCTTGCAAAAATCTTTTCAAATAAAATCTCCCCCAAGGTCTGAATTTGCTATTTGACACCTTTCAAACTTCAGTCTTGCTCTTGCTCATTCTCTCTCAGGTCTTTCCTTCACAAGAGAGGCTTCTTCAAATATGCCTTCCATTCTTTACATCTCCCACTCACTCCATAGCCTTCTAGAACGTAAATCGGTCTATGTTCATTTCTCTTGAGCATCCTTAAACCTTTCCTGGAACAAGTCTCCAGTTGTGTAGCCACAGAGACGCTGATCAGAAAACCAGCTCAGCTACTTACTAATGTGGCAATTCATTAATGTGGACTTCTCTAAGCCCCTGTTTCCAGTATTTGGAAAACAGGGATTACTCCTTCCCTCAGGAAAGGGAGCCATTACTTATGAAGTCAGGAAACAAATGCATGGACTAAGACAGCCATGGTATTTCCTACTTAAATGACCACAGCTAATTTTTACTTAGTGCTTACTATGGGCCACGTTCAACATTTTACATGTATTATCTCACTTAATTCCTCACTACCATCCTATGATGTAGATATTTGTAGGTATTACCACCATCATCTCCCTTTTATAGACCAGGAAATTGAGGTTGAGAAAGAGAGATTAGGTAATTTGTCCAAATTTCCAGTTGAGAAGTGTTGGAGTTCATATTTGAACCCAAGTCTGTATAGAGCTTACCTGCTAAACCTCCAAGGTAAAGGTTATACTCCCCATTCTCTTCCCCTCCCAACACATGGACTCTGCCTCCCACTGATAACCACCTACTCTCTATGCCCCAGTGCATTTGCTCATGCTGTTCTCTTTATGCCAAGAGATTGCTTCCTCTTCACCCAAACACACATACAACAAATTCACACACACTCACATGGTCCTCCTGGTTATCAAGGCAGCTTTAAAATCCATTTTCTTTGGAATTTTCCCAACCCTTTCAGAAACAGCATTTTATTCATACTCCCAGAGCTTGTCACATAGATCTCCATATATGCTTCCATTACAGAATTCACATTTGTCATTAGGATAAAGTATATGAGGTGACCTTAGAGCAAAGCAAACCTGAGGGAGATGTACAGAAAGGTCATGAAGAACATGATGAAAGGAATTTACAGTAGGATCAGAAGATAAATACATTTGTTGCATTACAGAGGTGTAATGGTAAGTGTAGGTAAATTATAAATGACAATGTAATGACAAATAGGATGGGTTTATAGTTTGTGGGCTGAAATCAGCTGTGACAATCAAGTTATGTGCAACCTGAATCCAGAGAACATGGGCTCTAAGTGCACCCCTGTGAGAGCATGATTTGAAGTCTCAACAACAAAAACAACAACAACAACAACAACAACATAAAGCTCCTATAAATTAACACTCAGCTCATCCTTCTTTACCATGAAAAGAACCAACCTGGATATGAGTAGCCCAGATTTTATGCCCAGGGCACCATCCCTAGTCACCTGCAATCTCCATGCACTGAGAAAGGAATTCCAAAAAGCTTGGGATGGTATAATTGCCTCCTTAGTTGCTAAAGGTCTTCCACCTGTAAAAGACTTAAAACTAAATATACAGAATGAGGTAATTCAAACCTTGATTAATATTCTAGGTCTAATTTGGGAATAGCCTGGGCATATTTGGTATGGAAAGTATTTATAATATTTAAGGATTTAGCATTTTAGAGTCTAAGATTCATCTTATGATTCCAGTTTCAAATGCGTATTTTATTAATTTAGAGTTTGGTTTTCAAGTTGAAAGGTACGAGAATTTTGCAAAGTTTATAAATAGTATCATGATTACCAGACTTTAATATTAGTTATATAATTATTAGCTTTACTAGATTTGTTCAAGTACATGGAAAGGTTTTGTATATTGCAAAACTTAAGTTATAAAACTTAACAGAAAAAAATAATTTATTAAATTACTAAATTATTTTTATTTAATTTTTTAAAATTAATTTATTTTGAGAGAGACAGAGTGAATGGGGAGGGGCATAGAGAGAATCCCAAGCAGGTTCCATGCTGTCAGCACAGAGGCTGACATGGGGCTCAATCTCATGAACCGTGAATCAAAACCTAAACTGAAATCAAGAGTCAAATGCTTAACTGACTAAGCCACCCAGGTACCCCTTAAATTATTTTTTCAAATGAATTTAACTATCCATGGAAATTTAAGTAACTAAATCGTAAGAACCCCTTAAAATAAATTGTGAAATTCAATAAATTTAAAATTAGAACTGTGGGTTGAATATAAAAAAATTTAAATTATGGTTATTTCAATAAATTATAATTTGAAAATTTCTATACTGATAAACTGCCCTCCTAGAAACCTAAAAATCAATATCGAGGCACAATAATTACTACTTCTATGTCTGTTTCCTGCTACTAAACTATGAATTCATTGAGTGGAAAGCATCCTTATATTCCCATCATCTAGCACAAGAGTACCCAGAAGGCTAAGTTATCCAGCAGCTGATATCATCTGCTTTCTGCCATGACTGTAATATGCGATTTATCTATACGCTCTCAGGGAATCTTCACCACAACCTATTTACACAGTTGAGCGAGGGAACAATGACAACCCAGAAAGGGCTGAACGCTCCCAGTTCACACAGCTGGGGAGAGTTGAAGCCCAGGCTGAATCCAGACTGACTGCAGGGGCTGCATGTTCCCTTACCTTTTGTCACTAGTTGAATGGGTGAAAATCTTTAATGGTGGGACTTAGGACAGTATTATTTCAGCTGAGGACACAATATGCATGTGCTAGACATGGACATAAACTGTCCTGTGGGAACAAGTCACCAGGATCCAAGTGGACCTTCCTGGGAACAATATGAGAAGAGTAAAAAGGCTATCTTCCCTAAGAGACAGAAAACCATAGAGCCTGGAGAGGAGGAGATAAGCAATGGAGAAAAAGAAAGCAGTTTGACTTCATGCATGCAGAAGGATCAGAAAAAGTCCTTGCTGCCTGGTTGTGATTTATTTAATGGAGGCCCACTGGGCATTTCCTTCACGGGCAGTTGGCATTTTGATTTGGAGCTGAGGAGCAATTCCAGGCAACCCAGATTAAGCAAACAAGATTCCTAGGAGTCAAGGAAGATTAAAGAGAAACTTTGGCACTGGTCTCAGGAAGAAGTACAAGAGGACAAGCAAAGGAGGGCAGCCCAAACAAAGGAACAGTATCAGAGGGGTTGGCTGACCAGGAAGTGAAACCCCGCAGAATCACCCACAGAAGTCTGGTTATTGTTCTAATTTGTGGCCAACTATGACTAACGAGTCTATTCTTTTAATTGACCTAACTAGAATCAGCACCAGAGGTGCTATGGGAGGTTTTTGCATTCTGAACTTCAAATGTACGCTCTTCTGAGGAGTGTACTGCAGGGGAAGAAAGAAGTCAAGTGAGAAGCGTGAACCATGGTATGCCCTGGGCCTACCTGACAGAAAAGCCAACAAACAATGTTAGGTGCTTGTGTTGCGCGACTGGCAGGAAAGTGAGGGAAATAGTATACTTCTGCTCAAATGGGGTTTTAGACTTTTAAATTAAACCATCATCTTGCCTAAATCCATCCCTTGACCCCCGAGACAAGAATGCAACATATTTTTCAACTGTTTCCACGGCAGAGATCACAGCAATAGTGGTAAATCCCCCTAGAGGCATCTGGGGAAAGCTGTGGGTATATCTGGTTATCACAATGACTGAGGGGCACCATGAGCATTTAGGGGGCACAAACCAGGAGTGGCAGGCTTACCACAGTGAGTCAGAACACGCAAGTGAAGAGCTGAAACATATCTCATATGACTTCCCAAAACCCATTTGTAATCATCTGAACTTAGAGTCCAACTCTGTTTTACAGATCTAAGGAACTTCTCAGATGGGTTTAATATATGCTGCATTTTCTAAGAATGCAGTTACCATATAAACCTAGGAAGGGATTATATTGTGCTCTGAACTTCACAAGGTGTTCACTAAATACAGAAGCTGATATCACAAACAGTGACAGCGCTCACGGTATTTTGGTGGCATTACAACTCCTGCCCCTCGTATAAGGCCAGTTTACATTTGTGCCATTGTGACTGCCCAGCGGATGCAAGCAGCTGACGACTTCACAATGCCTTCAGTATGGCTGTGCACACGTCAGTATATTGGAGTACATGCTACTGTATTGCGTCCTACTTTCATTTCTTGTCTGTTATTATATTTTGGTCACATGTTAGGTGAGAGCAGTTATGACTTTCATATGAGGATAATAAAGGATGCATTAGAAAATAAAAAAGAAGGCACTGGTTATGACAGGAAAGAAAAGGGTTGAATTACGGCTTTAGAGAAAGCAAGTATGTGGCACCATGACTTATGATTCCAAAGAGATGAGAAACAGCACTGCTGAAACATGCAGGTTCTGTAAGAAAAGACACTGTACATTATAGAATTATGATTTCTTTTCAGATCACACCCACCCATCTGTGTGCCTACCAACTGGCTTGTGACCAACCAGGGTATCATCCGAAATAAGTTATCTTAGCTGAAGACAAAAAGTGAAGCTTGGAATTGGGCTCCTTTCCCTAGAACACGACTCTCATACATTACCATGCAGGAGAATAAACTGGCATGTTTAATAAAATTGCTGGGCATTTTCTCTAGAGATTCTGATTTCGGTCTGGGTAGGACTCAGCCACCTGAGTAACGGAAACAGCACCACTCGGTGCAGTGCTTTCCACTAATGTGCACACAGATCTTCCAGGGACCTTTCTAAAATGCAGCTCCTGATCCAGCAGGACCGAGGTAGGGCCTGGCATTCTAGACTTCCAAAAAGCTCCCAGGTGATACTGATGCCGTTGGTCCATGACCACACCTGAATAGCCGACCTCTGTCCATCTGGGGACCAAAGATTCTGGAGCACACAGAGGGCAGGTAGAGAACTCACCTTCAATTCTCACGTACCTTACTCTGTGAGGATGAGATGGGCGTTGCCAGAACTGGACAGGGTTTTCACGGACATTCCCCTCCTACAGACCAAGGGGTCACACTGCAGGGGGATGCAGTTGGTCACCTTGGCTTCACCACAAATTACAGGGAGTTCTTAATCCTACTGCACGGAGGGATTTGCTCACACTGTACCAACTGTTCATCTGGATTTGGCTGCGATATTAATAACTTATGTAAAAAGTTCTAATCCTTAAGCATTGGCATTACTAAAGAGAGACCATGGCACTTCCTCTGCATGGGAGAAAATCCACCCACAACCATTATCTGAAATCACCTAGATGTCGTCCAAACAGCAGTGGGACAGAGGCCTCGGGGAGTTCAGATCCAAGCAGAGGACTATGGAATTACCACAAGCAGTTTGAAAATCCATATCTACAGACAATGTTTTTACATGTACTGACTATTTTTAAGTGCATGTGGATGTCATTAAGATACATTTTTTTTTAAATACCTTGTGGAATAAGTTCGGATTAGTTATGGGGCACTAGATATTTTCTCAACTAATGGATGTTAAAAAGACAATCACATATCACTTGGGGTGATCACACCACCTTAACATTAAAAAGGGGTCCTCATCTTCCAAAACATATGCCAGAAATAGCCTGACATAGAGAAACTCAAATCCTTCCATATTTCAGAGAATAAGTAACATATGTCATTAAATACATATATTTAAAGAAACTGTGTTCAAATTCTAAATGACTGAATTTTTCGTTTTATAAGCCAAGAGAGAAAGGGCTGCAGCAGAATTTAACCTCAGATGGTTTAATAGAGGCATCACATTCACTATGTACAGGATTCTCCGAAGAAAGTGAGCCGGTCGCTTGCCAGGTGACCCAACCAGCACCAAAACCCCAGAGCAGCTCAGGGGCCGCTAGAAGGTGACAGTCTTGGCTGGCTTCACGTCTTCAATTTCAGACGACAGCCAACGGTATGTACGATGGCGCCGCAGCACCTCAATGGCCTTCAGTTCCAGGGGTGTTGCCTGAATTCCGAGGTCCTCCAAGCCGGGCAGGTGTGGCAATACCATGTCTGTGACGTGAAGCTTTGGACAGACAGAACCACAGAGAACACTGAAAACTGACCCAAACATGAAGTGCTATCCCACCAACACTTCAACACTCAAGCTGGCCTGAGTCCCATTACCGAGACTTGTTTTCAAAGGATACGTGGCTGTTTTTGGTTCCTGGACCTCACTAAAAGCAGACCACAGAGAAAGACTGTAAGTGGGGAAAAAAGGCAAGGTCACCATACAGCAGCACAAAGGTCCCCAGCACAACCCATGAGCGCAGAACACTGGCTCTAGATGAGCCATTCTACAGACTGAAACAGAAATCAGTCTGCAATGGAGATGCGCCAGTCACCATTGTCAGGGTAGCTTTACAGGAGGTTCAGGAAGAAAAATAAAATAGGGGCAAATGCAGAACTAGCCCATTCCCCAATTCTCCTTTCTGCTTCTGTTTTCACTCCTGAATTCGGGAGATAATTAGCATTTGTTCCTTGCTCATTAAGGGATAATCCATTAACCTTTGTGCTCCTGCTATACTTAGTCTGGTAGACTGATGCTCACCACAGATCTAAAACACCAAACCCATCTTGTTTGTAGAGAAGGAGAAGGAGTTGGAAGACTTCCATGATCCTAGACCATCCAAAAGCGTATGAAGACAATCAATCTGCATATAGAGCAGCATGCCCCTTCACCCACCTGACAAAGTCTGCAATCCTTTTACTAGAGTGCTGTGAGACAGCCTCCAAACCAAATCCAAAGCCCATTCAGCCTACTGTATCAACACCGGCTCCATTATCAGTGTAAGAGGCACATTAGCATAAGATACACTGAAGTGCTCTGACAGTCAGTCCTCCAGTCCCATCTGTCATGAACGTAGATGGGATAGATCTTCTTTCCAGACACAGCGTGTCAGAGGGGAGGATAATGCCTGCCCATTCACATCTGTTTCCTGAAGACTGTTTTCTCATCTTGTCTGCATTTTAAGTTTTAGGTAACATTCAGAGGATAATTTGACTGTTCTGGTTGAGAAACGGTCAACAGGCCTTCAAAAGTAGAGATAGTATCGTATTTTCATTTTATTTCATGTCCTCCCTAGAAACAGTTCTACACACAGTGAGGAAGACTAGCATGGGAGACAGCAAGACAGGAAGAGCCAGAGCTCTGGAGTCCAACTCAATGTAGAGGGACAAGAGAGGCAGCCAGACACTGGTCAAGAGACTGAGAAAAGATGGGCACCTGGGTGGCTTGGTCGGTTAAACATCCAACTCTTTGTTTCAGCTCAGGACATGATCTCATGGTTCGTGAGTTCAAGGCCTGCATTGGGCTGGGCTCTGTGCTGAAAGTGTGGAGCCTGCTTGGGATTCTCTGTCTCTGTCTCTCTCTCTTAGAGCTTGTTTGGGAGTCTCTCTCTCTCTCTCTCTCTCTCTCTCTCTCTCTCTAATACATAAACCTTAAAAGAATATTTAAAAAAATAAAAAGGAGAATGAGAAAGAAATAACCAACCGAGTTGGATTACAGCGGGCAGAGTGGAGACCTTTCTTACCTTTCGGGAAGATGAAAATGTTCACTACTATTACACGCATTTTCAGCATAAAAAGTTGAAAAATAAAAGGCAGGGAGAGGCAGGAGTAGTAACATCTGGCATGTATTCTGAGGGCTGCCTGAATAATACTTGCTGATGGTCTACAGCTGTGCTGCCCAGTACAGTAGCCACTGGCCAAATGTGGTAATTCTCATTTATACTTAAATTAATTAAAGTAAATAAATTTCAAATCTTCTTTCTGCAGCTGCATTAGCCATATTTCAAATGTTCAACAGTCACATGCTGCTAGGGGTTATGTTTTGAACATTGTATATTCTAAACCATTTCCATCACTGCAGAGAGTTATATTGGACAATACTGGTTTAGATCCAGAAAAAGAAAGGAATAAATCAGGGGAGAATGCCTAGGTTTCTGGCTTGAGTAACAGAGAGAAGAGTGACCTCGTTAATTAAGATGAGGGAAGCCAGGAGAGAAGCAGGTTTGCACTTCTATTTGTGGACACGTTCAGTTTCAGAAAACTGTAATATACCCAAATACATGGAAGAGTCTGCAGCTGGGTAGGGTAGGGGCGCAATTCAAGGCTGGAGATAAAAATGCAGCCACGAGCTTACAGACAGCAGCTGGAGCATGGGATGAGCTGAAGGTTGCTCAGAGGATGAGCAAAAATACAAAGGGCTGAGGGCAGAGCTCGTGGGTCCCCCAGCGTGTACAGATCAGGGAAGAGAGGGTAAGTCAGGAAGAGAAACCGAAAAGCATGGCCTAGTGAGAGGAGGAAAAGCAAGGGAACGTGGAGATGGCCAGAAAACAGATTGGCAGCCAGGGGTTCAAGGAGAGAAGGGGTGATCATAGGTAATCTTGCAAAGAGCAGTTTGTGGGGGAGAAACGGGAATAAAAGCTTGAATGGAGTGGGCTGTTGCTGAGGTTAACAGCAGGAATAGACAGCTCTCCTGAAGGGCTATGACTAAAAGGGACCCAGACAAACAGGACGGTAGCCAGAAGGGACATGAGGGAGGGGAGGGTTTTGTCTTTAAAAAAATGGAGCACCAAAGGCATGTTTGTGTGCCGTTGGGTATGCTCCAGCAGAGAAGGAAATCAGATCACATCCCAGAGAAGCTTGGGGAGGACGCAAGCACTGGAGCAGGCCAAGACAGCGTGAGGTACAAGGCCCAAGCCACGGAGCTGGCCTCAGACAGGATAACAGACAAGAGCATGAAAATAACCCATGCCAGCAAGCAAACAACGATCAGTTCTAACTCCTCCAACTCTGCAGCTCTCGGCCCGGCACCTGCCCACCAGGCAGATGTTCACCACACTCACACTCACCCGCTCCACTTTATCCCTCGTTGTCCAGGGCTCAAACGGACTCATTTCAAAGAGTCGTGCTACCCACCTGGAAAAAGGAATAAATAGGGCATATGTGGTAAGTATCTCCATAGCCAATACTCAAGCGAGCCTGCAAGAAGCAAAAGGAGAGACGCTGCTGTAGAGACAGGAGTTCACTGATTTTTTGGGTGTTTTGTTTTTTGTGTTTTTTGTTTTGTTTTGTTTTTTAAAGAAAATAACCAACATCCTGGCACCACTACCTGTGAGGTTCCCCTCCCTTTCAAGCTACCCCAGCCTGACTGCCGTAACTCGTGGCACTCTCACTCTTCACGAAGGATACAACAAATCCGAACAAATGAAAACTAAAATAAAGCCATTACTATGAACAAAACAAAAACGATCCAACGTTCAAATCTCATTTAACTTATCTAATCTAATTTAAACCTCAAACATCCACATATGCTTCTGTTAAGAATGCAGGGCAAGCTGAGTACTATGGTAGATGTAAACTGTAATACTTAAAAGCAGGGCCCCCCCCCCCCCAAAAGGAACCAAAATAATTCAAAAGTAAGGAGAAGCCTAAGATGTAGGGTACAAACCAGGAAGCCACCCAGGACAGGAGAGCTGCCTGCCTCAATTAGTGCCATCTCTCCACTCTTAGTCAAAATAGAGCTCTCCTTATCTCTGCCACCAAGATCCTGTCAAGTACACTCAGGGCAGTGGGTTTCAGCTAGCGTCGAGGCCCCCAGGAATTCCCCAGGGCCCCCACAGAGAACTGGGGCACAGGCTGGGAGTCCATGCTTGGAGTATCACCTGTCAGTACAGCCAGACCAGCTCTGCTTTTATCTGATTGATCCAGTGGGCCTTCAGTGGGTCATGGAACACGGGGTTCCAGAGCTTTTTAAAAACTTAACATCATTCCAATGTGCATAAAAAAATGAAAAAGGAAGCTGAAGATTGGCCAAAATTTCTCCAGGAACATATAAAACCTCAGATTCCAGACCACGTGTCCCAGTGGCAGAAAAGGGCACTTTACTGGGCTACCACAGCTTAATTAAAACTCTCGGACAAACCTTCGACTGTCTGTGCTCTGCTTCTACGCTGACAGACGACTTCCGCTGTCTATTTCTGTGTCCCCAGTGGGCCACTCCGTGTGCATACGCCAAATCCAGCTGAAGGTAACTCTCAATTTCATGCATTGCCGAGGAGACAGTGCCCGGCAATCTGGCTGACACCCCTGCCCTGTGCCGAAGCCGCTGACATAAGTGACCTCACCACCAACCCCAGTGGACATTTGTAAGTCCTTTACCTCATGTGACTTTTCTGCAGCATTTCATCAGACAAATACTGACAGAGCGCCTCCTGTGTGTCAAGTACTGTTCTGGGTGCAGGAGATACAGATGTGAAGAAACAGCCAGACTCCCCTTCTTGAAACAGTCATTTCCTCTTTAAAACACCCCCTTCCATTTGGTTTCTAGGCTTCCAAACACTCTACTTGTTTCACTTAAATGTCTGATTACTCATTTTGGGCCTTTCGGTAAATTCCCCTCACCCTGCAGGTCCTCCAAATGGCAGTATTCTCTAAGCTACATCCTCAACCCTCCTCCTTCACATACATTATGTGCTCTTCCCTACTGATATCAGTCACTGAGTATCAAATGAGAATGAAGTAGGCAGCTTGAAAGACAGAACACTCTCAATAAATATTATCATCACACTGCATTCTACTTTTCTGAAACCTCTGTTTGGTCACAAGCTTTCTGAGGGTTTAGTATAGTACCTTGAGTTCCTAGTGCACTGCCTAAGACATAGGACACATTTCATAAATATTTGCTGAATGAATGCAGGAGTGAACTGCCATGTTGGTTTATAAGTCAATCTCTGGCATGGGGTACTAGGTGGCTCAGTCGGTTGAGCGTCCGACTCTTGATTTGGGCCCAGATATGATCCCAGGGTCGTGGGATCGAGACCTGTGTTGGGCTCCGCATTGAGTGTGGAGCTTGCTTAACATTCTTTCTTTCTCTCTCCCTCTGCCCCTCTCCCTTGCTCGCATGCTCTCTCTCTCTCTCTAAAAATAAAAAAATATATAAAATAAAAATGGAAAAAATTTTTGAAAAGTCAATCTCTGGCAGACTGGATTTGAAAGTCTCCCTGACCGGACCACTGTTAAGTGACATAATTCTGAGATCCTAAACCTGCAAAAGGAAGAAGTGAACCAAGAAGCAGGGCAAGAAGAAAGAAGATAAGGCGACCACAAGGCCAAATCAACCTGGCTTCTTCCCCTTCCCCCAACTACATGATCAGACTGGTTTAATAAAGAAGGATCCCCTTTCGACGTCTGGGTGAGTGGTATGAAACAGAAGGAAATCTCATTGCTCCTTTACACAACCTCCTAAGCAAGACACTTCTACAAATTAACTAAGTGGTTTCTATGGAGAGAATTTGAAGAACTATAGATTTTACCTCTCAACATACATTGTAGTTCTCATCCACAGTCATCCACACTCCCTTTCTTAGACACCTCTGGTTCCATCCTAGACTAAGATCAAGACATCAGGAGCACCTCCTACTTAGAGATTCAGAGACTCCACTGTAATGAACATACTCCCTATAACCCTAAGTGAGAGAGCATTACAAACAAATGTATCAAGTTAGGTCTATTTTAGAAGGCATAAAAAGAAGCACTTTACTTACTGATAGGCAAAATGTGGCAGAGGGTACGGGAGGAAAGGTCTGTGAGCCATAGCAAAGACATACTGCACCAGGTCAAAAAGGAGGTACCGACTGGGCCTACAAAAAGAAAATTCATAGTTCTTCAAATTATTTGCTCCTTACAAACTTTCTTCCTAAATTTAACAAAATAACATTTTCTCAGTGAAAGAGGAAACACATAGGCACTGCAGTAAATACAGATTAGTACAAAGAAAAATCAACCATAATCCCAAAGTTAGTATGTTTATATATCCTTACTTCTCATCCCCTTACATACACACGATTTTATTTTTATAAATGTAAGATTGCACAGGCATCCTATTCTGTAATGTCTTTTTCATTTAACATTATCATGGTCACTTTTCTGTGTCTCTCAATATTCTAGTGTATGTTTAATGACTACATATATTGCAATGCGTGTAGTTGTAACTATTCGATAAATTCCCAGGTTGAGGGATATGTAAGCTATTAAAAATATTTTTTCTCTATAAGATAATGCCTTAATGAACATTCCTGCAGTAAACATTTGTACTTATCCAGAATTATGTATTTGTAATATATTCTAGAGGTGGAACTGGCTCAAAATATGCTTGGAAATCTTAAGGCTTTTACTGATACTTCCAAACTGCCTTCCAGAAAGGTCATATTAATTCGCATAAGATGCTACTAGCCCCCTTACCAACAATGAGGTTAGTCATAAAAAATAGGCAAACAAAACTTTGCCGATCTGCGAGGTAAGAAAAGTACCTCAACCTTTTAATTTGTGTTAACTTTCACTCTAGAGATTAAGTTTTTTTCTATAGGTTTGGCTACTTACGCTTCTTTCTTTTCTCTCTTTCCTCCTAAAGTCCCATCTATAAAGAATAATTTGTAAGAATTCTTTATATTTTAATGACATAGTTGGAAACATTTTTTACTGTTTGTATTTTGCTTTGTAATGTTTTGTGGCATACATAAGTTTAAACATTTCACTTAAGCAAAAGTTCTGATTTATGATTTGCCTTTATAGTTAGAAAATCCCTCTACTGTCACCAGTGACATAAATTTCCACATATTTTTTTGTAATGCTCTTAGGGTTCTTTAATCCATAATTTTATGGATAACGTATTTTTATATTGATATAAGGAAAAGATGTAACAATGTTTATTGACTGATCTACCCTTTCCCCATATTCTGAAATGTCACCCTATCACATACTATATTCTTACATATATTTGAGATGGCTTCTGGACCTTCTATTCTATTCCACAAATCTGAATAGTTTTGTACTGGTACAACCTAGCTTTAATAATTATTATTGTTTATAATATATTTTGGTATCTCTTCACCCATTTTCCTAGTCCCCTTTGCCTCAAAAAACCTGTGAGAGCTGAGAGCTGAATTCACACAATTCATTGAGAAACTCAACATTCTGACATTTTAGCAAACAAAAACAAAAACAAAAAACATGAAAATGTCAGCTAGGGGAACATCAGACCAAGCCCTCAAACAGCTTCCTTCGAGTACCAGAAGGACGTGTAAGGATCACTGCTCAGCACGCATGCTATGCCAAAAAACAATCTGTAATCTTTACAACAGGCAATACTGGTATCATGGGTAAACTAATTACACGTAATGTACTTGCTCTTGTCCCCCAGCCGCCTCTCCACTATACTAGCGCAGCAAAGTCCCTCCTCTGGTTCAAGCGAGTATCTGCCTTCTTTGTGCCTGAACCACCAGCAACATGGAGTTGCAGAGAAAATAACAGCTGGGCTACCTGGCTTCACCTATGTTTCTGATCACTAACTTCAAATGGAAGACTCAGTTCTGCTTTGCAACCCTGCCATGCTCTCCTAAGAGGTGTTTGTCCATTCTACCAGAGAATACCTCCTATCTTCAACTCGGTCCTCAAATTTTCCACAGACCTCTCTCACCCACCCCATCCTGCCTTTTAGCCGATGATCTCACCCACCATTTGTCTTTTCATCATTTTCTTAATGGTGCCTTCTGAAGTACAAAAGTTTCCCATTTTGGTGCAGTCTAACATCAATTTTTCGTTTCACAAAGTATGCTTTTGATACCACATCTAAAAAATCTCTGCCTAACCCAAGGTCTAGAACATTATTTTTCTTCCAAAAGTTTTTTAGTTTTAACTCTTACATTTAGGTCTCTGATATATTTTGAGTTAATGTTTTCATGTATTTTGTGAAATTAAGGGCCTATGTTCATCCTTTGGCATGTGGATTTCCCAGGACCACCTGTTGAAAAGACCATCCTTTCCCCACTGAAGTGTCATGACAGTTCTGTTAAAAATCAACCATCCATAAACACAAAGGCTGATTTCTAGACTATCTAGACTATTGATTCAGTTTAGTTAGAATAGAATATTCTTATGCCAGCATCACACTGTCTGGATAACTCTGGTTTGAGAGTTAAGTTCTGAAATTAGGAAACCTAAGTGCTCCAACTTTATTCTTCTTTGTCAAAATGGTTTTGGCTGTTGTGGATCTTTGCATTTCCATATAAATTTAGAATTACTTTGTCAATTTCTGGAAAAAAAAAAAAAACCCTGTTGGAATTTGGATAGGACTGGCTTGAGTAGAGAGATCAATTTGGGGAAAGTTTCCATGTTAACAATACTGGCTCTTCCAGTCCATGAACATAAGATGTCTTTCCATTCATTTAACTCCTCTTTAATTTCCCTCAGCAATGTTTTGTAATTTTCTGGATACTGGTCTTATATTTGTTAAATTTATACCTAAATACTTTATTCTTTTGACGTTACTGTGAATACAATTATTTTCTTAGTTTTATTTTCAGATCGTTTATTTGCAAATATATGGAAACTGAGTTTTATATCTGATCCTGTACCTTCTGACCTCACTGAATTTGTGAATTAGTGCTCCCAGTTTTATGTGTATTATCAATAGGTACCTAATGAATGAATGACAGAATGGACCAACATCATAAAATTAATAACTATGAAAAAACTAGGAGCAAAATTTAAGGTCTTATGCCTCTTTGCATTAGCCTCAAAGTGTCTGAGAAAAAAGCAAAATTTTCCTCTGCGTTGACGAGACAAAAAGAGAAATGCAGACACGTATCCAGTTTCACACACACAAAAAAATGCCTGCGTTTCCATGTGTGCCAAACAACTATGACGTAATGCAGCCCAGCCAATGACCGTACTGGAGAGGGCTGGGGAGCGGTAAAGAGGAAACCGGTTAACTCATCACAGAGCTATTTCTACAGAGTAGGAAGCAAAGTCTGTAAAGCCATTTCTGTTCTTCTCTTCTCTAGAATCCTAGTCTAAGTACCTCTTGACTAGAGCCCGATGGCTTGAGTCTAGTGATGTATGGGCTCTGCGCTGAACACACTTTGTGACTAATTCTCCTAGAGCATGTAACTAATTGCACTGAACTAGGGAACTCAAAGAGAGGCCTAGCCTGCAGCCACTAGATTCAGAAATACAATACAATCATTCACACTGACAAAAATTTTACTAAATGAAATCTATAATAATAGTGAAACATAACAATGGATGAATTCACAATCCTGGGAATGTATACTATGTCTCCTGGCTTAGAGAGAAACGTGTCTTTTCTCTGGAAACAAATATTTCCTAGGAATTAAAGTTATCACTTAAGTGTTGAATCAGATCTCCACCTTTCATGGAACATCAGGTGTCATTAGCTTGCTTCACTGAATGACAGGGTTCTGGGCCAATTATTAAGTGGATTTGGTACTTTTTGGTTTGGCGGACTGAGTCTTAATTTTTTAGTCTTAGTTAAGCCAGAAAAAAGGTCCTAAACCCAGCTGTGACAAAATTTAATAAAATCAGGTAAGTTATACAGTTTAACTGTTTCCTATCTGTCCTAAGTGCAAAGACAGCATACCATAAATGATCAGTCTTGTGCAGCACTAACAACTGTGTCGTAAACCAGGTCATTTCCAACCTTTGGGGGACATTGCAACACTCTATCAAAAGCAATTTGATTTTGCAACTGCACTTACTCCCTAAAAGTGTTCTGTTTGTGTTTCTGAATTTATAGTAACAGCCTTTATTAAAAACATCACTGGAGTAGTACAAAACCATCCTTGGTAATCACTGGACTAAGTATATGTAGTATACTAGGGCAGTTGGTGCTCAGACTTTGGTTGACAGAAAAATCACTTATTAAATCCGATTCTGTGGTTCACTCAAATCCTGATGCAACAGAACCATTCAGGAGATCCTGACAGTGGTAGCTTTTGGACAGCTCTTTGAGACACAATGGCCTCAGGGCTAAGGGAATAAAATTTCTGGAATAAAAATAGTTGAACAAAGACACTAAAAATGCAACAAATACATCTGTTAGTGGTAGGTTTAGATCTTATTGTTCCTGTAAATCATTACAATTCATTCATTTTAACAGGTAGTTTAAAGTCAAACTCTAGCCACCTACCCAACAAAGGCAAAAGATTTCCCTCTGGCATCTGGATCCTTAATGGCATTAACAATTCCTTTTGATACATCTACAACCTATAAGAAATTGTAACACATGTTTAAGCAATCCTTGAAAGAGAGAAACAGAGAGATGGGAGAGGGAGGGAGGGGGGAGAGAAGGGAGGGAGGTCAGAAAACAGGCCACAACAATCACAACCAAAAAAAAAAGATAAAATGGCATTGTCTGTTTCCAGAAAGCCCCTTAAAGAACCCACTCCTCAAAAGCTCAAATGATCTGCACATTGGAAGGTTCACCTATATATTTTTTCTAGTCAGAGCACATTCACGCTCAGGCGGCTGTCGAGGCCGTCTGATTTGACTTTGCCTACCATCTCTGCAATCTCACACCTTACCACTCGTTCCTCTAACGCTGTTACCATGCTATCACAAACAAGTAGGCTGAATCCCATGGAACTGCCAACATTCTACCATTTTGCCTTTCCAAAATAATACTTTTATATGGTTTCAGATCCCAAGGTTTTCAACTGGGGGCGATTTTGGCTCCCAGGGGACCTTGGCAAATGCCTGGACACATTTTTAATTGTCACAACTGGGGAGGTAGTGCTACTGCCATCTGGTGGGTAGGAATGCTGCTAACCATTCTACAACAGCCCCTCTGACAAACGATTATCTGGCCCAAACTGTCAATAGTGCCAGATGAGAAACCCTGATTCAACATAATATGGAACCCAACACGCTCTCTCCTCTGGGCCCCTGTACATGCTGTTCCCTCTGCATGAAATGTTCTTGCCCAACCACCTCTCATATGACTTGCAGCTAGTCATCTTTAAGACCTCACCGTAGATGTCATTTCCTCTGGGAGGCTGTGCCTGACCCTCAAGTCTGGATTAGGTGTCCCTCTCTGCTGTAATTATATAAATCCTCTCCCTATCATAGCACTTACCACATTGCACGGCAACTGCTTTGCTAGCCTACCCTTCCAGCCTGGGGATAGCAATGTGTGTCTAGTTCATACCTCTATATGCCCAGTGACAGGTACAGCGTGCCTAGTACACTCAACGTATTTTCTTAAATGAGCAAACAAGTGAACACACAGAGAATACATGTAGCTCTTAAGTAAACTGAGAGGCAAGCAGTTGATTCAAGCTGAAAAGAAGAATGATGGAGTTACAGGATTAAGATAAAACCAGAATACTATGACCTGACTCTGAATCCAGCCAAAGCCCCTCCACCCAGGGTACTTACATAGACTGGTTGTTTCACTGTCTTCTTGCCCAAGGAAATAAGAGGTACACCACCAAACCAACGGATATCTGGCAGAAGAATGAGAAGTATTCTTAGAAGGCCTAAGGTCCTGGAAGACCCCCCCAATCTCCAGGTGCTCCAGGTTAGCATAATCACTTTGCATAACTGAAGTAATGGAATAGATGTAGCTGACTTTGAGAGAGCTAGTTGGCAGTCACTTGTTTTTCAGATAACAAAGATGGAAAGTAAAAAAGCCAAATCTTTAAGAACATGGACAGCAAGGGAAAGTGGTCAAATGGCTTGGCCACTTGATGCATGGCCACTCCCAAGACTGGAGTCTAAACTGCACCCCATACTAAGGAGGCACATAGGAATCAATAGATCAGTGGCACAACATAGGAAACCCAGAAAAAGACCCTGGGTTTTTAGTATGGGAATTTAGTAAATGATGAATGCATTACCACAAATATGTGAGAAATGGAAAGATTATTTATACTACATGGTGCTGAGACAATTACTCTACTAATTGGGGAAAAAGAAAGGGAGGGAGAAAAGCCTCATCTCTTACCATAAACCAAAGTAGATTAAATGTAAAGATAAAAAAAAAACCTTATAAAAAATTTTAAGGTAGACATTATTTATAAGAGCATCAAAAAGAATACAACACTCAAGAATAAACTTAATCAAGTTGGCTAAAGACTTGCATGCTGAATACTAGAAAACACTGTAAGTCACACACAAATAGAAACACATCTCACGTGGAAGACAATACTGTTAAGATATCAAACTACCCACAGAATCTACAGAGCTAATGCAGTCCCTGTCAAAATCCCAATGGTGTATTCTGCAAAGTACACAAAACTACACCTTAAAATTCATATGGAATCTTCAGAGACCCCAAATAGCCAAAACTATCTTTTTGTTTTGGTATTTTTTTTAAATGAAATTTATTGTCAAATTGGTTTCCATACAACACCCAGCGCTCATCCCAAAAGGTGCCCTCCTCAATGTCCATCACCCACTTTCCCCTCCCTCCCACCCTCCATCAACCCTCAGCTTATTCTCAGTTTTTAAGAGTCTCTTATGGTTTGGCTCCCTCCCTCTCTTTTTTTTTTTCCCCTTCCACACCCCCATGGTCTTTTGTTAAGTTTCTCAGGATCCACATAATAATAAAAACATATGGTACCTGTCTTTCTCTGCCTGACTTATTTCACTTAGCATAACACTCTCCAGTTCCATCCACGTTGATACAAATGGCCAGATTTCATTCTTTCTTATTGCCAAGTAGTATTCCATTGGACAACTTCTTTATCCATTCATCAGTTGATGGACATTTAGGCTCTTTCCATAATTTGGCGATTGTTGAAAGTGCTGCTATAAACATTGGGGTACAAGTGCCCCTATGCATCAGCACTCCTGTATCCCTTGGGTAAATTGCTAGCAGTGCTATTGCCGGGTCATAGGATAGATCTATTTTTAATTTTTTGAGAAACCTCCACACTGTTATCCAGAGCAGCTGCACCAGTTTGCATTCCCACCACAGTGCAAGAGGGTTCCTGTTTCTCCACATCCTCTCCAGCATCTATATTCTCCTGATTTGTTCATTTTAGCCACTCTGACCGGCATGAGGTGGTATCTCAGTGTGGTTTTGATTTGTATTTCCCTGACGAGGAATAATGTTGAGCATCTTTTCATGTTACTGTTTAGTCAAAACTATCTTGAGAAAAAAAAGTTGGAGGTCTCATGTCTCTTGATTTCAAAACTTACTACAAAGCTATAGTTATCAGAGATCAAAACAGTGGCATAAAGATAGACATATAAACCAGTGGAATAGAACAGATACAAATAACCTTTATATGTATGGTCAAATGAATTTTTTGGACATGGAACCAAAACCGTTCAACAGGGAAATGACAGCGTTTTCAACAAATGATGTTGGGAGAACTGAATATCCACATATAAAAGAATGAAGTTGGATCCTTACCTTCCATCATACACAAAAATGAACTCAAGATGGATCAAAGACTTAAACATAAGAGCTAAAACTACAAAATCCCTAAGGAAATATGGAAGAAAGCTTCATGACACTGGACTCAGCAATGATTTCTTGACTATGATACTAAAACATAGGCAACAAAGGAAAAGCAAATAAACTGGACTACATCAAAATTAAAAGCTTCTGTGCACTGAAGGACAGAGTGAAAAGGCAGCCTGCAGAGTGGGAGAAAATATTTTTAAGTCATATATCTGGTAAGGTGTTACTACCCAGAATATATAAAGAGCTCTTATGATTCAACCATAACAAAAAACAACCCAATTGAAAAATAAGCAAAGGATATGAACAGACGTTTTTCCAAATAAGATACACAAATGGCTAACACATGAAAAAAAAAAAAAAGTTCAACATCACTAATCATTGCAGAAATGCAAATCAAAATCATGAGCTATTACCTTACCCTCATTAGGATGGCTACTAACCAAAAAACAGAAAATAAAGTGCTGGTGAGGATACAGAAAAATTCGCACCCTGGGCTCTGCACTGTTGGTGAAAGTGTAAACTGGAAAAACCACTATGGAAAATAGCATGTAACTCCTCAAAAAATTAAAAATAGAACTACCATATGATCCAACAATTCTACTTCGGGTATATCCCCCAAAGAACTGAAAGCAGGGTCTCAAAGAGAGATTTGTATATCTGTGTTAATAGCAGCATTATTCACAATAGCCAAAAGGTGGAAGCAACCTAAGCATCCACTGACAGATGAACGGATAAGCAAAATGTGGTGTGTGTATACGGTGGAATATTACTCAGCCTTAAAAAGGGAAGAAAATCCACCGGGCACCTGGGTGGCTCAATTGGTTAACGGTCCAACTCTTGGTTTCGGCTCCGGTCATGGTCTCACGGTTCCTGAGTTCGAGTACCACATCCAGCTCTGCACTGACAGCACAGAGCCTGCTTGGGACTCTGTCTCTCCCTCACTCTGCCCTTCCCCCACTTGCGCATGCGTGTGCTCTCTCTCTCTCTCTCTCTCTCACACACACACAAATAAACATTTTTAAAAAAAGGAAGGAAACATAATAAATGAGGACATTATACTAAATGAAATTAACCAATGACAAAAAATGGTGTGTGATTCCACATATACGAGATACCTAGAGCAGTCAAATTCAGAGGGGCAGAAAGCAGAATGGTGCTTGCCAGGGGCTGGGGGAAGGAGGGAACAGGAAGGTGTTTACTGGACAGAGTTTCAGTTCTACAAGAAGAAAGCAGCTGCACAGAATAGCTGCAGCGTGAATACACATTAACAGTACTGAACTGTACACTTAGAAGTCAGCTCAGGCAGCCATCACAAAATACCGTAACGGGCTGGCTTAAACTAGAGAAATGTATCTCCTTGCAGCTCTGGAGGCTGCAAAGTCCAGGATCAAAGTGTCAACTGATTTGGCTCCTGGTGAGAACTGTCTTCCTGGCTTGCTGTCAGCCAGCTATGTTCACCCTCAGCCTTTCCTCAGTGCACATGTGCAGGGAAAGAGCTCCTCTTCTCTTAAGGCCACCAAGGACCCCACCCTTATTTCTTTATTTAACATTAATTACCTCCTAAAAAGCCCTATCTCCAAATACAATCACATCAGAAGTTAGTGCTTCAAGAAGAATCTGGGGAGAGGAGGGAAGACAAGGACATAATTCAGTCCAAAGCAAATGGTAAATTTTATATGTGTATTTTACCACAATTTTTTAAATTGGAAATTAATGCAGAATGTGAAACGACATGAGCAATCAGGAGGAAAAAACACACAAAAACACATGATAAAAATATCTAAATTGGACAAATGAACTGTGGTCCATCCATACAATTGAATATTATATTGAATATTATTTAGCCATAAAAAGAAATAAGCTCTCAGCCATGAAAAGACATGAAGGAAACTCTTTTTAATGTTTTATATTTTGAGTGAGTGAGAGAGAGACAAACAGACAGAATGTGAGCAGGGGAGCAGCAGAGAGGGAGAGAGAGAACCGAAGTAGGCTCCAGGCTCTGAGCTGTCAGCACAGAGCCTGATGCAGGGCTTGAACTCACGAATCCTGAGATCCTGACCTGAGCGAAAGTCAGATGTTTACCTGACTGAGCCACCCAGGCACACCCTGAACACAGATTTTTAAGGCAATGAAATTATTCTCTATGATACTCTAATGGTAGATGTTATCATACATTTGTCAAAATACACAGAATGTACAACATAAAGAATGAATCCTAATGTAAATTATGGACTTCAGTTAATAATAATGTATCAATATTGGCTCATCAATTGTAACAAACATACTATACACTAATGCCAAATGTTAATAATAGAGGAAAGTGTGGGGAAAGACTGAGGGATTAAAGAATATATGGGAACCTGTGCTTTGCACTCAACTTTTCTGCAGACCTAAAACTACTCTAAAAAAAATCAAATGGGGCGGGGCGCCTGGGTGGCTCAGTCAGTTGAGCATCTGACTTCATTCAGTTCACGTCATGATCTCACGGCTTGTGAGTTCCAGTTCCACGTGGGGCTCTGTGTTGACAGCTCAGAGCCTGCAGTCTGCTTCAGATTCTGTGTCCCTCTCTCTCTTTGCCCCTCCCTCACTCATGCTCTGTCTCTCTCTCTCTCTCAAGAATAAATAAAACATTAAAAAAATAATAATAAATAAAGTCTATTTAATTTTAAGATAACTCAAGTAAACATGCCAACAAAAAAACTGCAGCAAATATAACCAAAGATGTGTACCCTTAATATACAAAGAGTCTAGACAAATTAGTAAGAAAAACACCTCTCAAAAAAAGCCAAACATACATGGACAAAGGACAAAGAAAAGTGAAAGAAATAATATAAATAGCTAATGAGGAGAAATAGAAAGCTAATGATAAAACTGTGCCTCACTAACCATCCTACTACTCCCTAGGAGAGGCAGAATCGTCTCCTAATATATAAGTGAATAAAATGACAGGTACCTGGTAATTTGATAGAATCAGAAACTAAAGCTGGGTTCTTATCACAGACTTTAAAAATATATTCTCCCCCCAAGGGTGCCTGGGTGGCTCAACTGGTTAAGCAACTGACTCTTGATTTGGCCTAGGTCATGATCTCACGGTTTGTGAATCTGAGTCCCACACTGGGCTCTGTGCTGACAGCATGGAGCCTGCTTGGGGTTCTCTCTCTCTCTGTCTCTCTCTCTCTCTGTCTCTCTCTCTCTGCCCCTCCCCCGCTCACACACGTGCTCTCTCTCCCTCTCTCTCAAAATAAATAATAAATAAAAAAATGTATTCTCCCCTGCCACTCCTGCAAATGTACAGGGAAATCATTTTTTTCCTGTAGAATCTCAAAACCTCATCACTTAGTCAATGAGACTGATTTCCTTTGCCTAGACAAGTCTAATTATTAAACAAACAAAAACCCTGAGAGTAAGCATAACATGATGCCCAGCTCATGAAAGCAGTTTACATACCAACTACTTCCAGTTTACCAATGGCCAAATTAATATTTACCAATCCCTAATCCCATTCCACAGAAATGGCTATTTACAAGGAAGACCTATTACACGCACCTGACAAAATATGACACTACCTCTCTGTCTTTCAGATCAACATCTAAGTGACTTGACTGAATGTGGACTAATGTGAGAAAGTAGTTAGGAAACAGGGGCTTCATAGGAAAAATAAGTAAGGCCAACATTTAAGCAGGTACTGTGGGCCAGGTGCTGTGACAGGGGCTACTGCATTCCAGTAACACGCCAGTCCTGAGGCAGACATTATCATCTCCATTGCAACAGATAAGGAAGCTGCCTCTTGTGGACTTGCCACCCTCACAGAACTCCCACGACCTTTCTGTGAATCTAAGGTGCTCTTTTCACAGGCTGTAACGAAGATCACACTAGGCAAATAGGACCTCTGGGGAGAAAAAAAGCAACTGGGGGAGAGAAAATACACCTTAGTCTGTCAAATCAGAGAACACTGTTAGCTTACGCTTCACCTCAACCTGGTTAACTCGTATCCTCTTTTCTATGACTAGGACAGAACACAAGCATACATACTTGCAAAATGATTGAGGAATCTATCTTCTCTTCCAAAGATGTCCGACGGCTTTATGATAATGGCTTCCGGAAAGGCATCTCTCACTTCCTTCTCTCCAACAGCCTAAACAAGCAACCAAACAAAGCAGAGTTCTGAGAGGAGAGAACAAAGCTCGAATTCCTTCTACTATTAGGACGTTACTGGTATTTCAAAGGTCAGTTTCTGCAGATTATGGTATGATTCATAAAGGTCAGTTACCCAGAATTTTTGTTTTTAAATAATACACAAAAATGCCCTGCCTCATATGGCTCTTGTTGGGTTCCTTCCCGTATTTATTCTAGGGAAGCTTAGGCTGAAGAAGAAAGGAGAAAAATCAGAGTAGAACTTTTCTAGCTTCCATTTTTCTTTCTACTTACAGGTCCTCTAGTTTGTGTCAACAATCTAGCAGCCTGCCAGAGAAAGGATAGCGTGGTGGGAGGCCACGATATGGAAGTGGCAGCACACATACATACCCAGAGGAGTCGGGGAGGGGCCAGGAACCTCCCGAACCTCAACACCCTTGCCTATCATCTATCTCCTCCTAGACAAGGCCTCTTTCAATGCAGGTATCAGCACTGAGTCCAGCCTTCCTCTCCACCTGCATGACTCCTGTGAGTGACCTATATGTCCAGGTAGGCTTGAACCTCTCAGTTTCTTGAGCTTCTCAATTCCAATGACCTCCTCTTCTCTCCACTTCTGCCCCTCTCAACTCATTCAGGCCACAGTCCATATCAACAACTACAAGTGCCTATCTTCTGAAACACTAAATGAAGACATCCTGCTCTCAGATGGCAACCTCCCATACCTCCAGGTGCTTCATTCATCTCTTCCTGAGATATCTGGTCTTCACCTGAATTCTCAGGCGTTCTAGCCCTCTGATGCTGCTTTCCTACTCATCAAGCCCTCCTAACCTGCCTCAGATTAGATTCCATGGCCCAACTTTTTAATCACTCTCTTACCAATATTGTAAATTACTTTGTCCCTTTGTCTTGACTCCACCCACCAGGCAAAATCCCAATTCTGAAAGAACCCTGTTAGCCTCCTTTGAGCCATGCACTCCTCCTGCCTTCAGAGATGGAGGAAAATAAATCATAATCGGACAACTCAATAAAAAATAAAACCACCCCAATTTGATTAAAAAATGGGAAGAAGATCTGAATAGACATTTTTCCAAAGAAGACATACAGATGGCCAACATGTATAAAAAGGTGCCCAGAATCACTAATCATCAGGGAAATACAAATCAAAACCACAAATAGGTATCGCCTCACACCTATTAGCAAGGCGATTATCAAAAAGACAAGAAATGACAAATGTTAGTGAGGATGTGGAGAAAAGGGGGCCCTTGTGCACTATTGGTGGGAATGTAAATTGGTGCAGCCACCGTGGAAAACAGCACGGGGGTTCCTCAAAAATTAAAAAATACAACTACCATATGATCCAGTGATGCCACTTCTGCTAATATGTCCAAAGGAAATGAAAATACTAAGTTGAAAAAATATCTGCATCCCCATGTTTACTGCAGCATTATTTACAACAGCCAAGACATGGAAGCAACCCAAGTGTCCATCGGGGGATGATGGATGAAAAAAATGTGATACACACACACACACACACACACACACACAGAATATTTTACTCAGCCATTAAAAAAGGAAACCTTGCCATTTGCAACAATATGGATGGACCTTGAGGACATTATGCTAAGCAAAATAGAGAAAGACAAATACCATATGATCTCACTTATACATGGAATAAAAAAAAACAAAAAACAAACAAAAAGCCACCAAACTCTTAGATACAAAGAACAGATGGCCAGAGGCAGGGGATGAGGGTGGGTGAAATGAGTGAAGGTACAAGGTATAAGTGAAAGGAACAAACTTGGGAGTTACAAAATAAGTAAGTCTCGGGATGTAACATAAAGCATGGCAACTATCGGTAAGGAAAATACTATTTCAAAGTTGCTAATCAAAGAGTAGATCTTAAAAGTTCTCATCTTGAGATAAAAAATCTTTGAATATGTGTGGTGATGTTAACCAGACTTATTGTGGAGATCATCTCTCAATATATACTTATGTCGAATCATTATGTTATATGCCCAAAAGTAATGTAATGTATGTTAATGACACCTGAATTTTAAAAAATCATAAACTGGTACCACTATACACTCATGTCACCCATTTTAACTGCATCTTCAACATTTCCCACAAGTAGTGCTTTCTTCTAATTAGGTATTCTCTCATGACAGTTTCAAACACTCTCTATCCTATTCAGATTCCTCCCTTACTTTTTTCTTCCTTCCAGTAACCAACTTCACCTTCTAATTCAAAGAAAATCCAGCAGCAGACAAAAACCACCTCAAGTTCCCACCACAAAACCTACAATTCTCCTCCTTTCTTACCACACAGGGAAATGGCCCTGCCTCCCATGCTCCAGGGCTCACTTGCCCTTCCTCAGGAACCTGCCCAATTGACTCTCTCCTTTATCCTCAGTCTCTTAACCAGAACCTTCTCACCAGCACTTAAACAATGTCAAGGCCTTGAAAGAAAGAAAAGAAAGAAAGAAAGAAAGAAAGAAAGAAAGAAAGAAAGAAAGAAAGAAAGAAAGAAAGAAAGAAAAAGAAAGAAGAGAAGAAAAGAAAAGAAAAGAAAAGAAAAGAAAAGAAAAGAAGAGAAAAGAAAAAGAAAAAGACAAAGATTCCCAACTCCACATGCTCCTCCAGCTGCCTGCCTCCCTCCATCCTCTTACCAAACCACTTACACATGCTGCCTGCCCTTCCAATCCCCACTGCCTCGGCTCCTGCTCACTCTCTGCTCACCTGTGCTCTGGATTCTGCCCTAACACCTGCGCCCAAACCATTCTTGGTCAGATCACAGATGACTTCCATGTCCGCAGATCCAAGGTGACTTTCTAGTTCTCACCTCCCTTAGCTTCTCAATGGCGTTCGTAAGCAACTACTCTCTCCTTGCGACGGTCTTCCCTTGGCTTCCATGACCTTGTACTCTCCTGGTTTCCCCACCTCACCACATCTACTCCTTCTCAGTCTTTTTACTTGTTTGGGTTTTTACAGGTGTCTCCTTGTCTACCAGAGCACACTAATCATTGGTACTCCTCTGGGCCCGTCCAAAGTTCTCTCAATCTATGCTTCCTCACTAGGCAATCTTATTCCCAAACATTGCTTCAATTAACTGGTTTTGTATCTCCAAACCAGACCTCATTTCTGAGCTCTAGGATCATAAACCCCATTCACCATTGTGACTTGGATGACTGACACATACCTGAAATGCGACCTGAGTACAAAACTAGATCATCCTCTTCCTTCTCTGTAAATATTCTATCTCAATCTTTGCTGCACAGTGGAACTCTCTAGGGAGACTTAAAAAATACCAAATACCCAAGGTCTATCCCCAGAGATTCTATTTTCATTGGCCAGGGTGAAGCCTGGGCATCAGGATTTTTCAAAATTTCCTCAGTGATTCTAATGAGCAGCTACAACTAAGAACCACTGTCCAAAAGCCTTGTCCTTCTCAAGTGTTTCTCACCTTATTCAACAGCACCACCATCTGTCCAGTGGTGTAAGCTACAGGGCTGGGCATCTTGGAGTCTTCTCTCTCCCCCACCACTGACTCCAGCCCCAGCCCCTGCCCTTCCAAATAACCATGGATTCAGAGGATTCTGTGAATGCCAGGGGAGAGGCAGGCACAGAGTGCACACACCCATTCTCCTTCATCCATGCAGTATGAAAATGGTGAGGCTCAGATATGCTGCTAGCCAGCTCTGTTTCTTACAGAAACAGAGCTTACACAAAAAGAAAGAGGTGAAAGAATCACAGAGAAACAAAGCTGAAACCCTGATGTACCCTGGCACCAATGTGGCTAAGCTTCCCTATCCCAATTGCTGGATTTTTCAGAAACATGGGGACTTTAACATTGGGTTTTCGGATGCTAGCAATTAAATGCACCTGACTGATAGATGTCCTCTCTCCCCCATTATATGCTCTTATGGCACAGTTCGCTCTTATGGCACAGCTCTCTACTTTGCAACACCAGGCACAACTGGAGTTATTTTCCTCAGTGGACTAGAAATGAGATATGGGCTAAGACCAAGTCTGTTTTATTCATTACCGTATGCCTACCGCCTAATTCAATATGCAGCATGCAGTAGGTACTTAATAAATAATTTGTTCAATAAAAAAATGCAGTGGGTCAAAAAGCTGGAGCCATTGTCAAAGAACTCTGAGAACAGGTAATAATGTTCTGTCTTTCTCTGAAGCCCCTTACCATAGTTCCCTGCAAACAGAGGGCACTTAACCAAATTGTCAGAACACAACACACACATATCACACACGTCAATCTAGTTCTGGATACAGAGAATCAGAAGCCCCTTTTAATTCTGGAAATGTCAGTGAGAAACCCTTCTCACTTAACTCATGTTTCAAAGGGGCCAAGAAACTCTGGCTCTGTGAACCACTTCCCAGGTCAACTTGTCACTTACCTTATTTCTCAGATATCTAGAAGGGCTTTTAATATCAGCATTCAGATGTGAAACATGAATGAATTTTTCAACTCCAGCTTCCTTGGACACTTGAGCAATTGCTTGGGGAATCTTCACAAAAACATCCTCAAAATCAAAGTTTCTGAAAGACAGAAAGAAAAAAGGAGGATCAGTTAAGAACACTTGACTCAGGATTTCAAAGTTTTCTGTGATAAACTGGTTTTCCATACTATTGCTGGAATTCATAACAGTTAAACTTTTATTATTTATTTTTAATTTGTGTGTGTGTGTGTGTGTGTGAGAGAGAGAGAGAGAGAATGAGTGAGGGAAGGGCAGAAGGAGGGAGAGTGGGGGGGGAAGAGGAAGAGGGGGAGAGAAAGGGAGGGAGGAAGGGAGGGAGGGAGGGGGAGGGGGGAGAGGGGGAGAGGGAGGGAGGGAGGGAGGGGGAGAGAGAGAGAGAGAGAGAGAGAGAGAATATGAATCTCAAACAGACTCCATACCTAGCATGGAACCCAACATGAGGCTAGATCCCATGACCCTAAGATCATGGCCTGAGCTGAAATCAGGAATCAGACATTCAACCAACTGAGCCATCCAGGCACCCTCATAATAGTTAAATGTTTAAATGGCAATGATTTAACCCAAAATCAAAATATATATGTAAGAAAAAAAAAAAATATATATATAGTATATATGTGTGTATTTTTTTTAACTTTACTGCTCACTGTCATTACTGTACATAATTTAAACCTCACCATAAGTTATAAATCAGCACACATAATATTCTCTGTCCTCAAGGAATCCCAAGGCTGAGACCCTTTAAGGGTATCTGGCTGCAGTGGTTGGGTAGGGAGGGGGCAAGTGTTGGGAGCTAAAAAGGAACCACTTCTTATGCTTGGGCCTTCTTATCCTTTTCCCTCCGGGAAAAAAAAAGAAACTAAAAAATCAGTCACCAATTTAATACAATAACGTCAACATTACATAATAAGATTAATACTCTGTACAAAGCACTGCTATAAGTCACTACAGGAGATATAAAGTCAAAAAGTAATCAAAGAACTTAAAAATATGTGCTAAGGCAGACATAGATAATCAAACTTAATAAATATTAAGAAAATGGTGTGAACAAAGTGTTGCGGAACTGTGAGATTAAAACACTATTTGTTGATGAACAACCCACACAAAAGGTAAAAAGAACTGTTCAAACCAATATTCATGTTATCTTTAACAGTGTGAACAGATCTAGAACACTGTTTACACAAGAAAAACCAATGTTCAGTTTGACAAACAGCAGGATAGGCAAAATCCTCCTACCTAATCCATCCCAGCTGGACAAATCCAAACACAGCATCAGTAATTCATGAACAACTGGTGGTTCCGTCAAGTTGATGACACCAACCATACTAACACAATCTCTATTAGCTTTTTATGGGTAACATATCACATTGCTTACATACCAGACTTACCGCCGACTAAACCTCTTGAAAGGGTGTTATTGGGTATATAAACGGGTGTTCAATATTAATGCTTAATGATGGACTAATAAAAAATGTGACAACTACAATGCCTGACAGTAGAAGGTACCCAGTGAATGTCTACTGAAACTAAGTCATCACATGCAAAGAAAAAACAAGAGACATCCAGATGGCTAACAGACACATGAAAAAATGCTCAACCTTGCTCATCATCAGGGAAATACAAATCAAAACCATAATTACTGCCTCATCCCTGTCAGATGGCTAACATTAACAACTCAGGAAACAACAGATGTTGGCGACGATGTGGAGAAAGGGGCACCCTCTTACACTGCAAGTGGGAATGCAAAGTGGCCACTCTGGAAAACAGTATACAGGTTCCTCAAAAAATTAAAAATAGAATTAGCCTACGACCCAGCAACTCACTACAAAGTATTTATCCAAAGGATACAAAAATGCTGATTCAAAGGGGCACATGCACCCCAATGTTTATAGCAACACTATCAACAACAGCCAAATTCAGAAAGAGCTCATGTGTCCATCAACTGATGAATAGATAAAGAGGGTGTGTGCGTGTGTGTGTGTACACACACACACACACACACACACACACACACACACAAAATGGAATATTACTTGGCAATCAAAAACAATGAAATCTTGCCATTTGCAGCAACGTGGATGAAACTGGAGTATATATTATGCTAAATGAAATAAATCAGTCAGAGAAAAATAAATATTGTATGATTTCACTCATATGTGGAATTTAAGAAATAAAACAAATGAACATAGGGGAAGAGAAGAAAAAATAAGATAAAAACAGAGAGGGAGATAAACTGTAAAAGACTCTTAAATACAGAGAACAAACTGAGGGTGGCTGGAGGGGAGGCGGTGTGGGGGATGGACTAAATGGATGAAGGACATTAAGAAGGGCACTTGTCGGGATGAGCACTGGGTGCTGTATGGAAGTGATGAATCACTAAATTCTGCCCCTGAAACCAATACTACACTGTATGTTAACTAACTTGAATTTGAATTTAAAAAAAAGAAAAGAAAAAGAAAAATCAAGCCAAAGACTTACTTGGTTTCCCATTCTCGCCCAACAAGATTAATGACCACATTGCTGTGCTTCACTGCTCTTCGGATAGAATCTTTGTCCTTGCCATTCCATTCCTAGAAAAACAGTAGCCGGTCAGATGAAAACATAAGGGGTCTCCCCTGGCACGTTTCAAAATAGGCCATCTGATATAGTCAGAATTTAGTACCATTTTATATAGGCTCCATTTATTACAACAAAAACGGTCATGAGGTCTGAACTCCTTGCTGATTCTCTAGCTCTCCTGGAGACAAATAGGTCAAAGAACATCTATTTCATTCAGGTAATGAAATGACAGAATTAGAAAAGACAATATTCATTTCTAGTGGGGCATATCCATTTTTGGCCACCCAACTGTCCCCAGCAAGTTTGTAAGGGATTCTAGTTACCAAATCTCCCTTCCTGAAACACAGCCAAAGACCAAGGATTATTTGGGAGGAAAATGGACTTTCCCTTTTGGTGGCAACCAGTTACAGACTAAAGACAAGAGGACTATCTCCTAAAGGCTAATGTTAAAATGGGAGCCTTCGTGACTATTTTCTTATTTCTTTTTAACTCTTTCCTCTTCACAATCCCAGATCTAGTCATTTCTACTTCAAAGACATGTCAAGCACACTCGGGGAGGTGTGACCTGCCCCAAAGTGCAGGCTGAGCCCATGGCAGATTTTCGTGTAGAACTAAAGTTCTGAGTGATTCAGACTATAGTCAGACTGACGATTTGGGTCCAAAATAGAAACCGGGGATGAAATAACCCCTAGCAAAGGTACAGCATTTTCTACATTAAAATGAAATTGGATTTTTTAAGCATTTGAATGGGAAATAATAAGCAGTAAGAAGTTTCTTAGGGTCAAATGCTAAGGTGTACGTAAGAGTGAGTGGGGAGGGAGGTGAGGGGGGAAGTGAGCAGGAGGGGGTGCACTAACATCCCTGTGCAATTTAGAAAAGAGAGCCATGGCTACAGAAATCCGATTCCAGAGCAAAAGATGAAGCTCTCAGAAGGAGGAACTAGTTATAAGCGAAGAAGTGCGGGGGGTGGGGGGGGGGGGGACAAGAGAAGTGTAGAGTAATAGCTGTGGAGTCAGACAGGAATGCAAATTCCATTTGCCTTTTTATAAACTGTACAAATTCTCCCAACTCCATGTAAAATTTGAAAATAAAAAATAAAAAATTTGAAAATACAACCTACCTCATGTGTTTGTTATGAAGATCATGTAAAAGAGACATAAAATCTGCTGCACGGTATGTGACATACCCAACAAAAACAGCAGTTCTACACATACAGAGCTGAAACTTTTTTAGAAAAGATGGCAAAGGGAGAAGAAAAAGAATCCAAGAAGATTCACAGTGGAAGAGATTGGTGCATAATTGCATGAAAGGCCCAAGAGGGATGCCTGGAGAGAAAGAACTAAAAGGAAACCAAATTCCCAGGGATGAGGCCCAGGGAGCGCACTCAGGTTAGCAAACCAAGTGGCCATTAAGACAGAAGTTTCCAATGGAGACCAAAGCAGGGAAATCAGGGCTCCACACCCAGTATGGTCCATCCTTCTCAAAAATAAACAACAGTGAAGTCTCCCCTGTTTTACCTTTCCTGTACTTCCCCTTTTGTAAACATTATTACATTCAAAGTTATATGTTTAGTCTCCACACTCTCTTTTAAGACTGAGAGCTCCCTGTGGTCTTACTCATCAAAGCTTAAATACCTGTGGTAAAAACGGAATATACATCATATGGCTCAATTCCAATGACTCTGCATGTGTAAGCCAGTCAAAGTGTTCACCTATTATTTGCGAAATACTTTAATTCTGAGGACTGACAAGGCGACCCATAATCTCAAGTCACAAAGAAACAGGAGAAAAGCTAAGCTCCCGTAACTGTAACACCATGAAGATTAAGATTTTAGAAAAGAAAAACACTTTATAGAAACAAGAAATTTCCAGTATAGTATTATACTTAGCTTGTGAACTTTCAGTAAAGAATAAATGAAAAGCTATTAAAAGTAAAAATGTAAGAGAGATCACAAATACTCTGAATGAATGTATCAGAGATCTTAAGGATGTTTACCAAATATTTTTTAAGAGGGGAAAGTGGATTTTGAGAAACTTAACAGAAGACCATGGGGGAGGGGAAGGGGAAAAAAAAGAGAGAGGGAGGGAGGCAAACCATAAGAGACTCTTAAATACTGAGAACTGAGGACAATAAATTATATTAATTAAAAAAAAAAAGAGGGGCAAGTGTGTAAATGGAAGAGCTCAACTCCATACAGGATGATAAACACAGGAAAATTTAGGCAGAAGAATAGGAGAGGAAGCATCCAGAGTGTTTCTCAATAGGGTAACTGTAGACATTGGGGCAACAGAGCTCTTTGTGGAAAGGGATTGCCTTGGGCACTGTATGCTACTTAGCATCCCTGGTCCCTAGCTAATAAATCAGTATGATCACCAGTCATTGTGGCAACCATAAAGGCCCACACATTTCTAATCACAGCACTGAAGGGTCTCCCCTACCCTGTATCCCCTGCCTCGCCCCATAGGCAACCACTGGCCCAAAGAAAGAACCTTCAGATTAAAGAGTAACAACAGGGAAGGCACAGCAAGCAGTGTTCTAAGCTAAGTCTGTGCCAAGGAAGCAAGTCATAAAACACCGTATGTGTGATTTTCAGTCTACGGAAGCACTGTCCAACAGAAATATAACATAAGGCACATAGGCAATTCTGAATTTTCTACTCTCACATTTACTGTTATTAATTTTTTTTTTTTTTTTGAGAGAGAGAGAGAGTGAGAGAGAGAGTGAGAGAGAGAGAGAATATCTTAAGCAGGCTCCATTCCCAGCACAGGGGCCCGATGCGGGGCTCTATCTCATGACCTGGAAATCATGACCTGAGCCGAAATCAAGAGTTGAATGATTAACCAATTGAGCCACCCAGATACCTCTCCACTAGTCACATCTAAAATAGTAAAATGAGGAGCGCCTGGGTGGCTCAGTTGGTTAAGCATCCCAACTTTGGCTCAGGTCACGATCTCACGGTCTGTGAGTTTGAGGCCCACGTTGGGCTCTCTGCTGACAGCTCAGAGCCTGGAGAGTGCTTTGGATTCTGTGTGTGTGTCTCTTTCTCTCTATGCCTCTCCTCCACTCACACTCTGTCTCTGTCTCTGTCTCTCTCTCTCTCCCTTTCAAAAGTAAATCAACATTAAAATTTTTTTTTTTTTTTAATTTTAGGGGCACCTGGCTGGCTCAGTTGCCTAAGCATCCAACTCTTGGTTTCGGTTCAGGTCATGATCTCATGGTTCAGTTCGTGGGTTCGAGCCCCACATCAGGCTCTGCGCGGACAGCTCAGAGCCTGCTTGGGATTCTCTCACTCCCTCTCTCTGCCTCTCCCCCCAAGCACACACATGTTCTCTCTCTCTGTCTCTCTGTCTCTCTCTCTCAAAATAAATAAATAAATATTTTAAAAACTTTTTTCTTAAAGAGTAAAATGAAACAGGCGAAATTCATTTTAATAATATACTTTATTTAACCAAATATACCCCTTATATTATTTTAATATTTAGTAAGTGTAAAAAATTATTCATGACTTATATTATTTTCTTTGTACTATGTCATTGAAATTTGATTGTATTTTATACTTACATCACATCTGAATTAAGATTGGCCACATTTCAAGTGTTCAGTGGCCACATGTGGCTAATGGCTACCATACTGGATGGCAGGGGCCTAGAGCAGGGATCAGCAAATTATGACCCATGGGCAAATCTAGCCTATAGTCTAACTTTGTAAATAAACTTTTATTAGAACACAGTCACTCCCATTCATTTATATTTTATCTATGGCTACTTTCAGGCAAAAGGGGAGAGCTGAGTAATCATGACAAAGACCCTATGACTTACAAAGGCTAAAATATTTACCAACTGACTTTTTACAGAAAATGACATTTGCCAACTGCTAGATAAGAGTTTATAAGAATGAGGTAAATGGAGGATGCCCTTGGTTCACTCTGAGATGAAACTGCTGCTTTATTATACTGCCTCTCTCTCCTAAAAATGACCTCAGTACTTTACATCAGTCAACTCCAGTAATCAGCAATCAGTCACACAGACTCTTACCAGAAAGATAATCTGACCCAGGTCACCCATGGGACGAAGGTGCATGGTGTCATATGCTTCACACCGATAGGGTATGATCACCTGTGACCCCATACGTCCTAAAAAAGAACGGATTGAAACAAGGATCAATACTAACATAGTATGTATACTTTATACAACAGTGAGTTGGTAAATATTTAAATTACAGCATGACAAGTAAATGGAAATCATGTTTCACAAAAACATATTTTGCCCTGCTAGAGATGCCATAACTTTTCAGAGACCCCTATTCCTGTTTCAACATCCTACAGAGGAAGAGTGATAATGCTTCCTAACATACAGCAAATCAAAATTACATAAATCCAAGATACAAGTAATTTGTAACACTGTTAAATTGAAAAGAAACATGGATCATGGTTTTCATTAGGCAACCCTAATAAGTGGCACTGAGCATACTGAACTCAAGGAACTTTACTTACCAAGGCGGTTGACAACATATCGGCCCAAGAATCCCGTTGCTCCAAACACAGTGGCCACAACCCCACTGACTGAAGAACGCCCACCTTTCCCATGAGGTATGAGTGAATGATGAAGCTGGCGACGAGGAGGGCCATGAAACACAGCTACGGCTCTCGCAGTAATAGAAGAACCTTAAAGAAAACCCCAGAGTATAAAAAAGTGGCAAATGTTAATATAAAAGTGAGTATGAATAACCTCTTTTCCTAGAAACTTGTAACATTATTTTGCTATCAGTACTTCCAAATACTTAAGTTTAAAATGAACTTTTAAACTAAAAGTTATAATGTAAGTGCCTACAGCAATAATAAACACAAACAGCTGCAACAAAAAATCCATACGTCATAAGGAAATATATAAAAATTAGAAAGTACAGTTGATCCTTGAACAACATGGGTTTTAACTGCATGGGTCCACTTATATGAGGATTTTTTTTGATAAATATAGCACAGTACTATAAATGTATTTTCCCTTCCTTATGATTTTCTTTAATAGCATTTTCTTTTCTCTTGCTTACTTTATTGTAAAAACACAACATATAATACATACACATAAAACATACAAAATATGGTAATCAGTTCTTTACGTTACCAGTGAGGCTTCTGGTAAACAGTAGGCTATTGGTGATTAAGTTTGGGGGGAGTCAAAAGTTATACATGAATTTTTTACGGCATGGGGAGGGGAGGGGGTCAGTGCCCCTAACTACTGCATTGTTCAAAGGTCAACTATAAATTCCCTGCCCTATGGGATACAATATACAATATATTGTGATACAATATTTAAGTCACATTAAAAAAATTAAACAGTTAAAAATTAAGAGAGTAGAAACCTCCACAGTGAAAGGCACTGAGAGAATGCAAGGAAGGGAGCAATAAATCAGATAATTATGAGGAAGTATTCCTGGATAAAGTAGGTTTGGGGGGGCCTTTTTTTTTTCCAGTTTTACTGAGAATGAACTGACATACAGCCCTGTGTAAGTAAGTTCAAGGCATATGGCATGATGGTTTGATTTATATATATATATATAACGAAATGATTACACTAGGTTCAGCTGGCATCCACCAACTCATAGAGATCCAATAAAAATGAAAGAAGAAAAAAACAATTTTCTCCTTGCATTGAGAACTCTTAGCATGAACTCCCTTAAATTTTCTATGTATCTTACAGCAGCATTAGCTAAAGTCACCATGTTGTACATTACATCCCGAGTACTTTTTTATGTTATAATGGTAGGCTTGTACCCTCTGACCACCTTCCTCCAATCCTCACTCCCACAACCCTTCACCTCTGGCCACCACAAGTCTGAGCTCTTTTTCTACGAGTTTGGGGTTTTTTTTTTAATTCCACATATAAGTGAGATCACACAGTATATGTCTTTCTCTGTCTGACTTATTTCACTTTAGGATAATGCCTTTAGGGTCGATCCATGCTGGAGCAGATGGTAGGATTTCCTCATTTTTTATGGCTGAATAATATTCCAGTGTGTGTGTGTGTGTGTGTGTGTGTGTGTGTGTGTGTATGTGTGTATATATATATGTGTGTGTGTATATGTATATACATATGTATATACATATGTATATACATATGTATATACATATATATATACACATGTATATACATATACACACACACATATACACACTACAACCTATTTATCTGTTCATCCCCTAATGGATACTTAGGTTGTTCTCACGTCTCGGCTACTGTAAATAATGCTGCAATAAACATGAGAATGCAGATATCTTTTTGACTTAGTGTTTTCACTTCCCTTGAATATATATTAGCAGAAGTGGAATTGCTGGATTGTACAGTTGTTATTTTTAATTTTTTGAGGAATCTCCATGCTGCTTTCCATAGTGGCTGCACTGCTTTACAATCCCAACAGCAGTGCACAAGGGCTCACTTTTCTCCACATCCTCGCTAACACGTGTTATCTCTTGTCTTTTTGATGATGGTGATTATAACAGGTGTGAGGTCATAGCTTACTGTGGTTTTAATTTGCATTTCCCTGATGACTAGTAATGTTGAGTACCTTTTCATGTACCTGTTGGCCTTCCGTATATTTTCTTTGCCCATGTTTTAATTGGGTTATTTGTCGGTTTTTCCTACTGAGCAATAAACTATTTTGAGAAAGGTTTTAAAGAGGAGTAACAACAGATTTCCATGTGAAACATGTAACACATACAACAATGTAGAGATGGAAATGAATAAGCCTAGTGCAGGTAACAGAAGATTTACCTGGAACAGACTCTGAAACTGATGATGAATGAAAAATAAAGTTGATGATATATGCTGGAGGTAGAGGACTGTTCGTATAGAATATTTTTTTAAAAAAGCGTACAGTTCACACTTAACATAAAACTACTGAAAATCATCAAAAGTAATGACAAAAGGAGTGTTTGAGAAAAGATTTCTGAACTTTGGAAAGGTTAATAGTGATTTGTCAAACCTCTCCCTATTTCTTTTTCATACACTCAAGTTCTTGATCCTCAAAATTCCTGCATCAGTGCTTTACATCTTCTCCACCCAGTCTATATGTGCAAGGAGACTATGTGGCCTTAGCCCGAACGTCTGCCAGGCTGGGAAACACCACTTCCCATGGCAGACCGTACTCATTCCATCCAATAGTGAGCAAGTTCCACCACATGGGAGATCAGTGGCTGCTTCCCAGTAGCATTGATCCCTATGTTCCTCTGGAATGACAAAGGACAAATCTAATCCCTCTTCTACACATAAGTGTAGCAACGATATCTCTACTAAGTCTTCTCCAGGTTACACATCCTAGGTTCTGTTAACTATTCCTCATTTGGCAGAAGTGTAAAACTCCTTTGGATACATGTCAATTTTCAAGTGCCTTGAAACTCATTAGGGCAGTTTTAGAGCAAGTTACCTAATGTTCAGGGAGTAAGTAAAAAAACAACTGAAAGGTCTAAAGTGCTGATAAACGTCTGCTCCAATCAACAAACTGCTTACCAAGAGCACTAGTGCTTTGTAAACTTGGGGAAAGCTAAAAGAAACAAATAGAAATTGCTTTAGAAAATCTGTGTTTGGAGGAAAAAAAAGTCAATTCAAGCCCCAAGTTGGGCTCTGTATTGGGAAGGAAGGAAGGAAGGAAGGAAGGAAGGAAGGAAGGAAGGAAGGAAGGAAGGAAGGAAGGAAAAAAAGGAAGGAAGGAAGGAAGGGAGGGAGGGAGGGAGGGAGGGAAGGGAAGGGAAGGGAAGGGAAGGGAAGGGAAGGAAAGGGAGGAAGGAAAGTAAATAAGTAAGTCTGTGTCTATTTTCTGCACCAGACCCTCAGTGGCACTCTGCCCAGAAACCATGGTTTTTCCCTATGCAAAAGCATGAAATTACACAAAAAGCCTAGCTTACTGAATAGCATCTGAAACCACACTAAAAAGGTTAAAACAAACCTAGCTTACTGAAAAGCGTCTGAAACCATGCATCTGAAAGGTTAAAACAAACACTGCAGATCAGACACACAACAATAACTGTCATAGTAACAGCAAAACTTACAAAGCTGTTACCCGATGCCAGGCATTGTTCTATGTGCTTAGTAGGTATTGTCTTATTTAATACAATTTTTACTGTCAGATTACAGACGAGGAAACTCAGGCTCGGAGAGGTTAAGTGATTTGCCTGAAAAGCCAGCAAAGGAGAATGAAAAGCAGTCCAGTAAGGGAAGGGGGAAAAAAAAAAGGAAATGGTAGGAGCCAAACGAAGAGAGTGATTGATAGAGGTAAGAGTTAACTGTCAAATGTTGAAAAGTAAAGTAGGATGGGGACAGAGGACCACAGATCTAGAAGATGTTGGTTCTGAATGGCCTTAATAAGAGCAATTTTATTGCAGTGGGGATGACAGTCTACTGGAGAGGGCAAGAGAGAATGAAAGGCAAGGGAGTGGGAAAAAGAGTATCGATGATTCTTCTGAGGAGATATGGGGAAAAAAGGACTAGAACATGAGGACAAGGAAGGATTTTTTTTTTTAAATATGAGCTATTATAACATATTTACACACTGATGGAAATGAGCTGGTAGAGGGGAAACATTAATGATTCAGGGGAGGAAATGCACAGGTAATTGAGGATGGGATGGATTGCAAAGCAAAGGAACTAGCCTCAGATCAAAACGAAAGGAGCTCATCCACTTTAACAGGAAGGAAAGTTGCAAATTATTGCAGCTCAGCTATTAGATTTTTGTGGTGGAGAAAAAGATTGTTCTCATCTAATTCCTTTTTATTTTTTTTTTTATTTGAGAGATAGAGAATAGGGGAAAGGTGCAGAGGGAAAGAGAGAGAATCCCAAGCAGGCTCCATGCTGAGTGTGAGCCCCAACATGAGGCTTGATCCCTCGACCCTGGGGTCATGACCTGAGCCAAGATGGAGAGTCAGATGCTCAACCGAATGAGCCACCCCATGCCCCTGACACTGCTGATTTCTAGGTTAAGTTGAGAATGAGAGAGAAGCACATGCTAGAAGTTTTAGGAGATTGGCAATGGTAAATAATCATTACAGAGAAAGGGAAAGCAAATTTCTTTGAAAAAATGTAGTACTGAAAATCTACTTGATGTTTGTATTCATGAATTTAAAATAAGTCAGTTTGGAGTTTTCCCTAGTTCAGTTCTCTACTGCTCAGGGGTAAGCAAGAAATATGTGGTAAGCTTGTTTTTTTTGGTTTTTTTTTTTGTTTTTTTTAATGCCACAGGCAGATGCACTGGGAAGTTGAGAATTTATAAAAGGGAATGATTAAAATGATGAGTAAGGAAGGAAATGAGGACACTGGACAAAGGACAGTTAATAAATTGTGAAAAATGACTGCAGCCAAGGAATTAATAATGCCTCAAATGGTTGTTATGAGGATTAGAGTAATGTATATAAAGTATTTAGAACATTATCTAGCACATGTTAAGCTCTCTATGAGTAACAGATGCTTTCATTTGTTATTACTTCAAAATTCCTGAGGTGATATTACAGTAACCTCATCTAATTATTTGGGTTTTTTTTCTCCAAAAATTATGGACCAAGCACTATTCTAAACTGTAACTAGCACAGTAAAAAAGACAAAGTGCCTGGCCTCAGGGAGCTTACATTTTAGAGGGTTGACATGAAAATTAATATATGAGTAAGTACCTGTCACAGTGCTTTGCACTAATAGGTGCTCAATAAGTAAATATAAGTTGTTTGGCTCCAGCCTATTTTCTTCCACATATTATGAACACCATTAGGAGAGTAATATCCTTTATTCATTATATTCCTTTGCTCAAAAACCTATATTGGTTTCTTACTGTAATATTTAAATTACTGTAATATTAAACCAATCTTTCCAAACACATTTGCTTGCACACTGCATTGGTTTATTTATTTATAAATTACATATACATTCTATGTAGTACCAATATGTTGTGTACATTATAAAACATACTAAAGCACTTAGAATAGTAGCTGGTATATAGTTTGAACTACAGAAATGTTAGCTATTGTTGTTATTATTACTAAATATGTTTCTTAAGTTCTGATACCATATATTTTTTTTTATGTTTATTTATTTTGAGAGAGAGAGCATGCCTGGGAGCCACGGAGGGGCAGAGAGAGATGGAGAGAGAATCCCAAGCAAGCTCTGCACCATCAGCATAGAGCCTGACACAGGGTTCAATCCCACAAAACATGTGATCATAACCTGGGCCAAAATCAGAAGTCAGATGTTTAGTCAACTGGAGCCACCCAGGCATCCTGTGAAACCACTTTTTTGTATGCCACTGATTCCTCTTACAAAACCCACTTTGGAGACCACTGGTCTAAACTGCTGGACTTCCAAAGGCCTCCATTATTTAAACCCATCTAATGCATTCAACTTTCTTTTCTACTACTCCAGATCTATAGGTAGTCATTTCACTCCCTTCTAAGTACTTTGTGATTCCATTCTTGTGAATTCTTCTGATTCCACCTTGTCCTTGCCTATGCCCGTGCCGGGAAAATACCCAGCTTCTCTGACTTTCCAGATTGTAACAACCCTAAAAAATCAGTGGAAGCTTTGCAATTCTCTACTGGTCTTCCAATCTAATTACTTCAAATGATACAATATTTCCCTTTTCTGATTTCCTATGGTACTTAATAGTCTCTCCACATTTCACCATATATAACGTATTACACAGTTCTGTTCTATAGTGTTTTGATTATGTTACACACTAGACTTGCCTCTCCAGAGTTTATGCAAAAGCTTATTTTACCACAGACAATAAAGCATACTGGTTAAGAGCACAAGCAATGGCTTCAATTTAAAAGGGGTACGTTACAGTGAAAATGTTTATGGAAATATTTAGGATTGTGGATAGCAGATAGCAGATACTCAACCAATAGCAGTTATTATCATTCATGATCTACATTATGTCACACCAATGTAATACTTTGACAAGAACCAACAAATGTCTTGCAAAGAAGTCATGACTACAAAACCATCACTATAAATGATGTGAACCTTCCCTCCCAGTAGTATGCAGAAGCCCTACCCAAGATGTAAAACTAAAAAAGTCCTCCAAATACTTCTGACTTGCTTCTCAGCCTAAACATCAGAACTACTTGTGTAGCTTTTTAAAATTTAAGGTGCAAGGAGCCGATCTCAAAAATTCTGATTTAATACCTCTGCAATGAGTCCCCATTTCTATTTTTTCTAAAAGCATTAAAAATTATTCTAACATGCAGCTAATTTTGAGAACAAACAATATTTGGCAATGACTAGAATACACTACGAAAAAATACAACTTTTGGAGGCTGATTGGGTCAAATTTGTGAAAGGATGGAGGCAGAAGAATGATAATGAACCGTAACTGTATTTCCAATTCCTTGCTTTTCTTGCCTCCTTGTGTGTGTTTAAGAGCAAATATATACTGTATTCTTAAACTGAGGACCGTGACAGCAGATCCAATCAGAATAGAAGGAAAAATAAACAACGCTTAGACAAACACTAGATATCCTTTACTCTTCTTCCCTTTTCTTTCCATTAAACTCCTGACTGTTGGTTCTCTCTCCAGCATCCCTCGCTCCCCCAGACCTCAGTGCCTCGACCTAACACACTCTACAACTGCAGAAATGCCTCGGACTTAGAAAATGCTTTTATAAATGTTACTTTAACCGTTTCAGAAACTCCCTGACGTTGTGGTATTACCGCCACTGTAACAGGAAGAATCTCAATTTGAGAGAGATTAAGGGTTTGCACAAGATCATACAGTCAATCCATTAAGAACATTCTCTCACTATCTTTTTCCCCCCATCTTTTTCTGATTCTTCCCCCCACGGGGGCCCAAAAGGCCCGCTGCCGACCACACACACTTGTCTCATAATCTCAAACCGTTCCAACTCTACCAGAACTCATTCTTTCGATCCTTTACAACCCCCCCCCCCCCCGCCACGTTCTCCTTTTCCCTTCCCGTTGCTCATGTTCGCTCAGCACAGACCCCTTTCCAAGTGTACAATTTAATATGTGAGCCGGGGAGGGGAAAAGGAAAGCAGAAACTACAGGCAGTTCCGGACCTAGAAAAACCGAGGTGCCTTGGGAGTAGGCATGAACGCTGCAGCACGGCACCACTCCCAACACTTCAGATCCCCTTCTCGGAATCCCGATAGGGAGCCCCAGCTCCCGGTGACACTTACGTGACATTGGCAGGGCTCGGACAACCCTAGGGTGGAAGGCGGCCGCCATCTTCTCCCACAATCCCCCGCAACCGGCGCTCTGGCTACGGCTACTGAGCTGGGCCAAAAGTAATCTTCCACGCCTTGCTGCGCAGGCGCCAACGGGAAAAGAAAGGGCGGGTCAGAGATTAGGATAGGGTGTAAACTGGAGGGAACTGGGGAGGAGAGCAAGGTACGAGGGAGGGTACGTGGAAAAGAGGGCAAAAAGGGGAAATAGAAAGTGAAGAATTTTGGGGTCAGAATCTCAGATCTGGAGCCGACCGTAAAGATAATCTCATTACCAAGGAATATGAAGTTCAGAGTCTGCCAGTGACTGGCTCGAGGGCATACAAAATGGCACAACCCGAGCTGCCTGAGCCAAGCTTTCCTGACTCAGTTCAGTTCATTATTTCCTGAAAATGTCAGATAGAGAAGTTCTGGTGAGACTAGGGGAAAGTAGAGGCGCGGCCCCTGCGCTCGGGAAGTTCTCGAAGGAGAGAACCAGGGTCTAGAGGAGAAGTCAGAAAAGAAAGGAGTGAAGCAGAGACGAAGAGAAAGGGAGGAATTAAAATAGAAATGAGGATGTGCACGTCGAACTCGTGCACATTCTCTCCCCGGAGACTTAGCTCTTGTTGTACCCTTTGCCTGGCAGGCTCACTTAGATGTCTACTCCAGCTCAAGTTTCTGCTTGAAGAAAACTTCTCAGACACCCAAGGTGGTCATCACTCCATCAGTGTCTTCGTTGCTATTTTATATATGAAATCACTTACCACCAACTGACATGTGAATCCAGGTATCCTTATCCTGGTGTATGATTCATGAGTGGACTTAAGGAAGTCTGTGAACCTCCTGAAATATTAAGTAAAATCTAGTGGGTACGTATGCCACTGCACATTTTTCTAGAAGGAAACTCAAGATGACTCTAGAACAGTGGTTCTTACTTTTTTTTTAACTGTGGACCAATTTGAGAATCTGCACTGTTTTAGAAAGAGGTATCTAGACTCCAAGGAGATTCCAGAAAGATTAAGTACTTGGCTTTTTTAACTAGTCTATTTTGGTCGTTCAAGATATCGGAGTAGGAGACAGCAAACTGCTGTGAGACATCTGCCTTGGGCTTATCAGAACAAACTAGTTGGGGGATCTTTCTAGATTGGTAATTCTTTCAGTGTTTTGGGGTTTTGTTTGTTTTTTGGTGTGTGTGTGTGTGTGTGTGTGTGTGTGTGTGTGTGTGTGTTTAGGAAGAAAGCAGTGCGAGTTGCTTGGATGGACAAAAGTCCCATAATGAGCAGAGGTTATTAGGCTTGTAAAATTGGTTGTAAAAGTCAATCTACCAAATTGAATTGCAAGAGGAAAGAAACTTTTGAAGAAAATCAGAGAAGTTTAAAAATGCTACACAGTCTTAAATCTCTTGGCCTCGTCCAGTTTTCACCCAGCGCTTAAAATTTTCTGATATTTGATTCTGGGGTCAATATGATTATAAAAAACTGGTTCTGAAAAGTTGACAGACCCCATTATCATCACTATCCTCCTAACACCTGTGTAACATGCCAAGTATGGTATTTTACATTTCCAAGTCAAACACTGATTGATGTTCTCAATACTAGTTTCAAGGTGGCATATTTTTCAAAAAGCACTGACTTAAAACTCAGAATGTTAGATCCCAGTCCTAGCTTTACCAGTTAATAGTTGTGACCTGGGCAAGTTTCTACACCTATCAAACAGGGAAAGTAATACCTGCCCTATTACCTCAAAAGGTTATTGTGAGGATCAGATGACATAATGGGTGTGAAGGTACTTTCTCAACTGCAGAATACTGTATGCATGTAAATGAAGTTCTATTTAAATATCACTGAAGTATCAAAATCCTAGACTGTTAGAACTTGAAGGGATGTAAGACATGAGTAAGCCCAATTTCTTTATTTTAAAGATGAAAAAACTGAGGCAGTATAAAAAAATCATCAATAGATAAATAACCTTGTTGAAGAAAGCCTGTAACAAACAAGTCAGTCACTTTTGAATTTGTTAACAATTGTAAACTTTATCTTGTGACCTTGATCAAGATTCTTCTTGTTTCATAGAAACTACATATCAGTCCTATATGGAGTCATTAATTAAGAGTACCTAGGATAACATTTCTAAAGGGGATGTACTAAAAATAAAGTCCTCCTCAAGGAAAGAAATTGCCAATCAAATGCCTCTTGGTCTGATTTATCCCAGCTCATTCTCAGGTCAAGGCATTGTAGAGAAAGGATTAGTGCTATTGTATCTGACCATCAAAAACAAAATTATAACCCAGAAATGGTCAGTTTGGGCAAAATATCTGCAAATTTATTATTATTATTACAAAAGGTAAGATGCTTATAACAGAGTCAAGGCTGAGTCCATAAAATGAAATGATTCCATGGGCTTTGTATAAAAAAATTAGCAGATGCTCAGTTTTTATTTCTTCTCTGTACCCATCTGAATTTGTTTGTACATAACACTGTTGTTTTAAGTGCAACCCATTGGTAAAATTCCCCGTCCCGTATTCCCTTCCTAAATTAGATACTTAAAGGAGAAAAATAATTGGAAGCAAGTCAGCCCAGTCCTTCCAAACTAAGCATCAGAGCCTTGAAGTGTATCTTCACCTATCCCCCTTGTCCTTTGACAACTCAGTTTCTGGTAGCTTCACTACTGTTGCTATAGAGACAATGATATCACCAGTTGTGATTCTGATGTCACTCTTCAGTCCCAACAAGGGAGAGGTACATGGAAGGCTGGGGGAGGAAACAAGATCTTGAGCTGAGCAAGAACATCCCAGCATCTTCACTGGGCATCACTGGAGTCTTCTGTGGTTCACTATTCCAGTGCTACAGAGGTAAGAAATTCCACTGGACTGATAAAACAGCCCATTTTCTGAGCCTCTGTGTTAAAAAGGAGAATTCAGTGACAAGCTATGGTTAACTTTTAGTATTCATCCCAGCCTCCTTCTTTGCACAGTTTTAATTTTTGCATCAGTTTTCTGGGAATAAATAAGCCTCTCACTCAGTAGCATTACAGCTAAAGCTACCATCTTTACTGCTGAAATTTTTATTTTGTTGCAGATTTGACCAGATCTCCTTGGCCATCTTTTTGGGATCATGAGGGGCTCTTACTCCCTGCTTCCCAATTTGACAATGAGACTGGAAGCTTGACTACCTGCTGCCTTATTTTCATTGTGTAGCTGTTCCAAAAGTTTTTTGTTTTTTGTTTTTTAACCCCAGTGCTCTAATAGCAAAATCAGACTGGTGTAGCTCTGAGTCCCGAATCTCCTCTACTTTCATTCTCTCTACTATTATTTCTGAAGCCTTGGCTAGACAATATGTAGCCATGTGGAGGAAGTGTCTGTACTTTATGGTGCAATAGAGGAAGAAACTAAGGGAAAATGAAAGTGAAGGAGATTCACAGAGAAGCTTAACACTGAATGGTATCACCAAGGGAAAAAGACACACACACACACACACACACACACACACACACACACACTTCTTATCCTTAAACAAAATCAATTGTAACTGATGTCAACAATAACCAAATTTATTGAGTGTGTACAATGCACCAGGCACTTAGAGGAAGGCAGCAAGACAGAAAAAGAGAATATATATAATTGAATATATTCCTTTTTAAAACTAGTTACGAAACTTGGTTGAATGAACTTTAAAACCTAATATGATATGTATCAGCCCTGCTTCATATATGTTGTCTGTAGTTTGGGCTTTTCTGTGACTTTAAGAACCTTGAGTAAACAGGAGCCTCTTGCTTATGATGGATACAGAAGAAAACAGTCTTGAGATAGAGTTATGGTCTGGAGTACAGCAACCATAACCAAACCCCTGTGTTATGCCCTCTCTGGCTGGTATTCATGATTTGCACTCCTTCTCAATTAGTATTGAGGTAGCAATCACATTGGCACTTTTAAGAAAAATCCCTTCTATTGGCTGCAGGATCCCTCTATTGGCCATAGAAAAATTTCACAGCTTGCAGGATGCTAACCTGTATAATTTAAAGTAGTATGTCCATTGTTTTTAACACTCCCTTTCTAAGCCTCAGTTTCCTAATCTGTAAAATGAGGTTGTTAGAATGGTTTCTAGGGTCCATTTGTCTATACATTGTATACAGTTATCTTTCTTTCCTCATCAAATTTAATAGATAATACAAAGCATTCGTTTTGTCTTTTACATCCTACCCTAACTCCAGGGTATTGTTCACCAACTTTAAGCATAAGAAATTTATGACACCATTCATTGGCTCCATTAAATTCTAGAGTTTCCTTCCCTCTTTTCCATCTTATTATGAAAAATATATACAGATTTAGAAGTCTGAATATTACCATCAAAAGATATTTAAGTACCATATATATTATTATATACATAGTACTATATATATAGTAATACTATACATATATATACACTATACATATATATAGTACTGTGTATATAGTAATATAATGTACTTATTGTATATGTATACTATGCATATGTGTATACTATGTATATATGTATGCATATACATGTATATATATATACTATGTATATAGTAATATATTTAGTACTATATATATAGTCTAAAGGTCCATGGATGCAGATAAACACGCAAGAAGACATAGAAAATACAATAAAAAATGCTAGTACATCTAGGTGGAAGTGTTTGCTGGATACATGTGACTAAAATATGTTCTTTCTGTTTGTGAAAGAAGTTCAAGAGCACTTTTGAAGTGCTGATTTATTTGTATTATTGGGATAGGATAGTCTGTTAATAAACCACTATATATATATATATATATATACACACATATATATGTATATATATTTACACATATATATGTGTAAATATATATATGAAGAGAGAGAGGGAGAGAGAGTTATTCTCAGATTCTCCTATTAAAGAAAGAACAGTTGACACTATCTGGAATTAGAAATGGGCACTATTCATATATTCATTCTTTCAGCAGACAATTATTAAGCACCAACTTTAATACACTAGTTATGAGGGATACCAAGATGAGTAAGAAAATGCATCTGCCCTTAGAAAGCCATCTAATAAAGGAGATGAACTATATGTGAGCAATTAAAAAACTAGATGGGATGTAAAGGTTGAAGCAAAATATGACGTAAACCTTGATGGAGGACCAATCACATTGAATTAAGTATTTAGGAAATATTTCATAGATGGGGTAAGCTTTGTCCTGAACTATCAAGCAAGGGTGGTATTTAGAGAGACATCACTAGGAGGTTGGGTGGATATTCCAGTATGAGAGTACAATGCCCTAATGTCTTAAAGTACAGTGCCCTAATGTCCTAATTTAAATGTCTTATAAGAGGTAGTGTAAGGAAGATCATTGATCTGGAAGTTATATCTAACTAACTATAAATCCCCTTTACAACATGAAGATGTACATTTCTCTTAAGTCCTCAAAAGAATATTTACAGAGTGTTTTGAGATCCATGAATTAATTCAGGGCACTTATTCTTCATTCTAGCTATTTATTTTTTGACTTACTAATCAAGCAAGTTTGAGATTAACCTAAAAACTTTTAGTTTCGTCATTGTTATTTAAGGCTATAAATCACTGATTTGGAAGTGGAGAATAATAATAGTCATTTCAGGAACTGTTGGCCAAAAGATAGAACCTTTTTTTGTCATCTGGGAATCATCAGACTGCACCCAGAATAAGATCTGGACTTGAAATTTGAATGTCATTTTGTGCTCATGACTTGTGTGCTACATGTGAAAAATAATGTGTAAGTCAAAATCATTATTTGGTAATAAGGGCAATTGGGTTCATATGTAAAATTAGTCATTTTTATCTGTGTCTTTCCATTGCAGATCCCTTATATTTCATGGCAGGAGGGGTGGGTAAATTTAGGGATAGTGAAGACAACAAATTAGTCAAGAGCTTTCCTCGTATCTCAGAACCTGTCATCAGTAAGAGTAAGTGATCACATAATTTCCTTGCTTTTGCACTTAATTTTCACTCTTACTTTTTAATTGTGACATATAGCTTAAATAAGTTAGGAGATCCTGTTGAGTTTGTCATTTTCTATTAGAAGCAATTCATTAGGATGTAATATCAACTGGAGATTGAGAGGTAAGCTATTGACTCTCACTTGTTCTGTCAACAGTCCAGAGCAACCTGTTTCTAAGTCTTCTCATTATTTGTCCAAGTAATAGTAATATCCATTCCTTTATTCGTGGTAATGACTCAAGCATAAGGATATTAGCATATAATAGCTGCTGAGAGACCATACTAGGCTTAACTTCATAGACTTTAAAAACTCCCTTGTTAGGGTTAAAAGAAAACTATTAAAATGAGATACCAAAGAACTTTAGGAAATTGTAGAAATTTTTAACGAAAAGAATAAATATTTATCTTTCTGGAGCTGGCCAGTCTTTCTCAGAGAGAATCTCTCCAGATAAACCCAGGCCCAGGGATTCTCATTCTTATGCAGATGTATATTAGAATCATCCAGCGAGCTTTTACAAAATTCAATGTCTAAGTTTCCCCACCCCAAAACCATTGAAATAAGATTTTTGGGGGTTGCCTGGGTGGCTTAGTCAGTTGAGCATCCGACTTTGGCTCAGGTCATTATCTCACAGTTTGTGGGTTCAAGCCCCTCATCAGGTTCTCTGATGTCAGTGCAGGGCCCGCTTTGGATCCTATGTCCCTCCTCTCTCTCTGCCCCTCCCCTGCTTGTGTTCTCTCTCTCAAAAATAAATAAACATTTTAAAAATGTTTCTTAAAAAAGGAAATAAGATTCTTTGGAAGGTAGTATGTGTGTCAGTATCTTTAAACAGCTCTCTGAGTGATTCTAAGGTCTAATCAGGGTGGAGAACCCATTGCTTACCCAAGGAATCTATTGTATTACAGTGTCAGGAAGAGTAAGAGAAACTGTGTCCCTAACTCAGGAATCTGAATTAGTGATTGGGGTATGAAAATACGTACAAATCCTTGTGGGAGCAAAAGACAAGTAGCTCTTAAAAGGTCTTCTGTTTTATTATTTATTTATTTATTTATTTATTTGAGAGAGAGAGAGAAAGAGAGAATGAGCTGGAGAGGGGCGGTGGGGGGCGGGGGGGAACAGAGGATCTGAAGCAGGCTCCAGGCTCTGAGCTATCAGCAGAGAGCCCGATGCAGAGCTCGAACTCCTGAACCACGAGATCATAACCTGAGCAGAAGTTGGACGCTTAACCAACTGAGCCACCCAGGAACCCCTATTTTCTTTTTAATAATTACCCATAATATTCTATATGACAAGAATAATAAATCTGTTTATAAGTAAGCTTAAGTCATGTGTGTAATCTGTATTTTATTTGTGTTGGTTTAATTTTGAGGGAGGATGTCAACCCCCACCACTGCCCAAAGTCCTTTAAAACAAATATTTCCAAGTAACCAGCTATTCAACCCCTAATAATGCTTATTTCAAGCAAATTTTTATAAAATGCAATTTCACTGTAAAAAAAATTAGGATGAGCTTTTGGACTTTACTGTAACAGTTTAAAACAACTTATAACAATTTAAAATACTTGCTTTGCTTTGTGCAAATCAAATATGAATCTGTATATCTGCTTAATAAAAATTTTTAGGCACATTAGAGAGGAAATATTGGCTTATTCTACCTTATTGAGAAGTATAGATGTAAGCAAACTTTGTAATGAAAGCAGGGAACTTCAGTATGGAAGCCTGGTAATGGAAATCTGGCATGGAAAAAGAGGTCAAAGAGAAGCTTCTCATACTTGTAGATTAGCAGTGGACAAATATTATGATAATTGGCCATATTTTTGAAGACTGTCAAATAAGATGCAATGGTATGGAAAGTGGACAAGACTACAGCAAGGAATATAAGAATAGGGGCTATTACATTAAATTTTGAGGTGAGCCAAAAGCAAGTATAAGCAATTCTTTCATGACAAATGGCAACAAATGAAAGAAGACAGTGGTAGCAGCTAGATGGAGGCTTGTGGTGGGAGAAAACAACTAAAATGATTATCAGCTTTCTGGTTTGGAAGACTAGCTAGATCGCAGTGCCATTATTGAGATTAGGGAGTAGAGCAAAGTATTGGGAGAGCTATAGTACAGTCAGTATCAGCAAGGGCATCCACGCAAAGGCCCATTGGATGGTGCATGTGGTATCTCTTTTCTCTCGGCCTCAAGAATATTGGCTGAACCATGGAGACTAAGAATTCCCCTAGGATCCTTGGCTACTTGGAGGAGAGATTGGTCTTAAGGAGGATCTACTAGACTTATTGTTAATGTAAGTTAAGCTAGTGCTCTAGAAATTAATGAAAATTAAGCATATATTACTTTAAAAATAAGCTGGTGGGCAAAAAAAAAAAAGTTGGTGGGACAACAACAGGCAGAAAGACACAAATTAATTCTATTTTGATCACATTGAGTTTTGAGTGTCTACTGAAAATCCAGGATGTGGAAGGGTTATCAAGCAAGAACACATAGAGCAGAACACATGGCTACATAGGTTCATTTATGAACAAATCTGTATTAAGCACATCTACATATACCAAGCACCAGCTTCCGTACTAGAAACACATATATTTAAGAAATCTTCCTGCAGTTGACAGCTGAGGATGAAGAGATCCAGAGTTCGGTGGGTTGAAGTAGCTTTTGGGATAGGTCTCTCTATTGAAAGCATTGCTCCTGTTTTCCACACCTCAGCCATTTGCCTATTTCTCTTTATGTTCATGTAACCTGTCCCTTTGATGACCCTTTCTCATTTTTTTTCTACTTCCAGATGTCGGATAGGGTTGACTGGCTACAAAGCCAAAATGGAGTATGCAAAGTTGATGTTTATACTCCTGGAGACAGCCAAGCCCAAGACTGGAAAATGGTAAGGGTCAACCACTTTTTATAGATACTAAATTAGGAATAAGTGGAGTACTATTAAGAGTAGGCTTACTCTCTCTACCACCGCTACCCCACCTCTTATTTTCTTTTTTTTTTAACATTTATTTATTTTTGAGACAGAGAGAGACAGAGCATGAACAGGGGAGGGTCAGAGAGAGGGAGACACAGAATCTGAAACAGGCTACAGGCTCCGAGCTGTCAGCACAGAGCCCGACGCGGGGCTCGAACTCACAGACTGCGAGATCATGACCTGAGCCGAAGTCGGCCGCTTAACCGACTGAGCCACCCAGGCGCCCCCCCCACCTCTTATTTTCAACGGTGAAATTCTTGGGGAAAAATATGAATTCCTCTAGAACAAAAAGTTACCATCCATATTGTTTTGGGGGTAAATTCTATAATATGGTAATTTCATAGAAGAAATATTTTGTAATTAATGCAAAACATAGTACACCTGTAAAATTTTGTTAGTTTTTAAACAGAAAGGGATTGGATTTCAAACAGAAATGTCTCAAAAGTTCACAAACTATTTTCCGAAATGTAGAACACCTCAAAATTCTCAAAAGCATAAATTCTCATCTAAGTAACATTATCATTCTGCCTTCATCAGCCAACAAACATTTATTAAGTACTTAGTGTCAGGCACTATAAATCAGGGTTTAGTTAGAAGATGGAAACCATATCAAGTAATTTGATATTAAAAAATTTAGTGAGGGGTTCCTGGGTGCTCAGTTGGTTAAGCATCTGACTTCGGCTCAGGTTGTGATCTTGCTGTCAGCACAGAGCCTGCTTCAGATCCCCCATTTCTCTCTCTCTCTGCCCCTCACCTCCCAAAATAAGTAAACATTAATTTTTTTTAATTTAATGAAAGGTAATTAACTAAGTTAACCACTAAAAGCTGTAAAAGAAAACTGTCTAAGAGTTCCAGAAGTAGCAAGTGTAGAGAGAAACCACTACCCCTAGGCTGCAAGAGAGTGAACAGGAAGAGACTAAGAACTCACAGAAGCTGCTTCTCCTTCAACCAAGGCAGCTTCAGATTTCTTTGGACAGTGTGGCTGCCACAGGAGCACTAGCCTGCTGGTGCAGAATACATTTGCCAGAAGGTGCAAGTCGGCCAGAAGTTCAGTGTCTCTCCAGTGCCCTCTACTAACAAAGCCAGTTGCCAAAGAAAAAATGGTAAAAGGGGTCCAATTCCAGTGTCACAGAGCAAGGCAAAGGATGGTAGACTTGGAGTTGAGAGACAGTGTGGATAACTGGCACAGACTCTGTGCTTAGTCCTAGGGTCAGAGATATAAAAACAGGTTAGACAGAATTCTTTTTCTTAATTTAAGGGTTTCATAATCTAATGGAATCACTATGGTGATTCTCATCCTTAGTATTAATATTTATCAAACACCTATTTGCATGTAATGTTGCATGACCCATCTATTTATTCAAAATCTATTTGGTCTATCTTATATAGCCTAAGAGAGAAAACACTAACAAATATGCACAAAACATTAAGACATATAGATAATGAATATCCAGTTACTATAGAGTAAGTGCCAATCAAAACTGCTTCTATTAGATCTTTTCTTTACCTTTGCTCTTTCCTGTAGAAAAACAAAAGATACATAAATTTTAATACTAAATCAAATTAAAAAACAGTCACAATTTATCATTAAGGAAGGAACACTCTGGGGTATGCAACAATAAATAAATAAAAACAGTTTCTGCCCTCATAGACCTTGCCATTAATTTGGGGAAATAAAAACTATACATGTGAAATATAAATATAATATAAAAGTTCTAAATAACCAGTAGCCCCTAATTATGTCTAAATAACCAGTAGACCCAAATTATCCATTTGCCAAATGGATTTTCTGGCAGTAATTGCTATAGGTTTTTAAAGAATAGATCCAAGTCGGAGGTTGTCAAGGAAAATTTCATAAAGTATGCTTAGCAGAGCTAGAGGTGAAGAAGAATAGAATGGGAGCTATATATGTTAACTTCAAACTAAAGTACTGGAGCAGAAGATGGCTGAGGAGAGAAAGTTAAAACCCTTAACCCTTTTTATGTTCTCTTTCATGGATGTGAAAATTTTCCCTGGCCTTGATTAAGAAAGACTCAGAGGGGCGCCTGGGTGGCTTAGTCGGTTAAGCGGCCGACTTCGGCTCAGGTCATGATCTCGCACTCCGTGAGTTCGAGCCCCGCGTTGGGCTCTGTGCTGACAGCTCAGAGCCTGGAGCCTGTTTCAGATTCTGTGTCTCCCTCTCTCTGACCCTCCCCCGTTCATGCTCTCTCTCTGTCTCAAAAATAAATAAACGTTAAAAAAAAAAAAAAAAAAAAAGAAAGACTCAGAAATGAGACACCTGGGTGTCTCAGTTGGTTAAGCATTTGACTTTGCCTTAGGTCATGATCTCACAGTTTGTGAGTTCAAGCCCTGCATTGGGCTTTGTGCTAACAGCTCAAAAGCCAGGAGCCTGTTTCGGATTCTGTGTCTCCCTCTCTTTTTGCCTTTCCCCTGCTCTCTCTCTCTCTCTCTCTCTCTCGCACGCGTGCTCTCTCTCTCTCTCTCAAATATAAATAAATCTTTAAAAAAATTTTTTTAAAAGAAAGACTCAGAAATAATTTGGCATCCACCTTCCCACCTGTTCATGATACTACTGTATAAGAAGAGAAAGAATTAAAGGTTGCAAGAGGGCAATGGGGTTTGGAAGATATAGATGTTTGATTGTAGACTTCATTGATAGAAAAAGTCATGTGATTAGTCTTTCAGTCAGTCATTATGGCCTCATCAACCACTTTTGCAAAGTTCTGGATGGAATAATAGATATAAGGTGCACACTTTTTAGGTTTAAAAATGTAAATAGGCAATAAAAACCTATAAACACAGCCAGCTAACAGTTCTTTATACTCTATCATAAAGTTGTATGCTATGCTATAATTTTTTCAATGTTCTGTGAAAAGAATTGAAAAAGATAAGAGAAATAAACTTTACATCTGCATTATAAGACTTCCCTGTACATGTTACAGCCCAATTATGGAGCATGTCTATTTGCAGATAGTGTGCCTATCTTTAAATAAGTAGGTAATATTGAAGGATAATTTTCAAAAGGTAAAATCAGGACTCCCAATCAGATATTAAAATGAACACATGTTAAAGATTTTATTTAACTCATTAATGAGGAAATTGGTGAGGTGTTACAACCAGTTCAAAGGAGAATAAAAAAAAAGAGATTTATTATAGATAAGAAATATTGAAATGAATAGCAAAACTGGCCTGTTCCACAGTGCAGAAGGGAAATCAGCTGAACCTCCACTAGACAGAATTTATGTGTCCACAGACATGTAGAATTATTCTGCATTGTCGTTCAACTACCTACAGCTCACAGTTGTAAAATAGCTCCCATAGGATCAGAATCAGATTATGTGGAGGGCTGTAAACAATGCTTAGTCTATAAACTATAGACTATAGGGAGTGCATCATTTTCTACTGGAGGACAAATTTTTTTACCTTAGTTGCCTACATTTTGATAAATCTCGAAATAAGGTAACTTTTGCTCACAAAACAAGGCTAATTTCACCAGATTTGGTCTGATTATTTACATAGGTATAGCAACCAGATAGGCCCTAAGTTTGCTTTAATGGAAGTTTTCATAAGGAATCTCAGGTTGGACTTTTAAAGACCTCCATCATTTGATATCCTGAGACTAGGAAGTCGAGACTAACAAACTCTTCCTACCAGGTTTCACCTGTAGTTCCTAGAAAAACTCGCCTGTACACAGCTGGATTTCCGTGAAACCATTGTTCATAAAAATAGTTAAGTGATACTAACAAAAATGTTTAGGCCAAGAACTTTCCTTTTTTTTCTTCACACACACACACACACACACAAAATGTGGGGAGGGGTAGGTATATAATTGTGAACTGTTACACACAAGCTAAAGTGCAGACTAGCCGAACTCATGAACACACATATGACAACTTTCACAGCCATTTACATCCCTCACATAACCAAGTGGCAGAAGTAGACACATTAACAGACCCAAAGATATAGCCTCTCTATCATAATAAAAAATAAGAAACAAAAGCATACAAACTATTTTTAGCCATCAATGTTTCAGTATTCTATCTTAGAAATGAGCAAGGTAGGGGGGGATCGTCGGAAGATGGCGGCATAGGAGGACGCTGGGCTCACCGTGCGTCCTGCTGATCACTTAGATTCTACCTACACCTGCCTAAATAACCCAGAAAACCGCCAGAGGATTAGCAGAAAGGAGTCGCCGGAGCCAAGCGCAGACGAGAGGCCCACGGAAGAGGGTAGGAAGGGCGGCGAAGCGGTGCGCACTCCACCGACTGGCGGGAGGGAGCCAGGGCAGAGGGGCAGCCTGCCGGCCAAGCAGAGCCCCCAAGTCTGGCTTGCAAAAGCGGAGGGGCCGGAGGGAGTGTGTTCCAACAGCAAGCAGGACTTAGCATCTAGGAGGTCATAAGTTAACAGCTCTGCTCGGAAAGCGGGAAGGCTGAAGGACAAAGGGAGGGAGAGTTGCTGAGCCCCGGGACAACAGAGCTCAGTTTGGCGGGGAACAAAGGCGCTCACCAGCGCCATCTCCCTCGCCCATCCCCAAGCCAAAATCCCAAAGGGAACCAGTTCCTGCCAGGGAACTTGCTTGCTCCCCGCAAACACCCAACGCTGGGTTTCTGTGGAGCCAAACCTCCGGCAGGGGATCTGACTCCCTCCCGCTGCCACAGGGCCCCTCCTGAAGTGGATCACCTAAGGAGAAGTGAGCTAAGCCTGCCCCTCCTGCCCCTGTGCACCTTGCCTACCCACCCCAGCTAATACGCCAGATCCCCAGCATCACAAGCCTGGCAGTGTGCAAGTAGCCCAGACGGGCCATGCCACCCCACAGTGAATCCCGCCCCTAGGAGAGGGGAAGAGAAGGCACACACCAGTCTGACTGTGGCCCCAGTGGTGGGCTGGGGGCAGACATCAGGTCGGACTGCGGCCCCGCCCACCAACTCCAGTTATACACCACAGCACAGGGGAAGTGCCCCGCAGGTCCACACCACTCCAGGGACTATCCAAAATGACCAAACGGAAGAATTCCCCTCAAAAGAATCTCCAGGAAATAACAGCTAATGAACTGATCAAAAAGGATTTAAACAATATAACAGAAAGTGAATTTAGAATAATAGTCATAAAATTAATCGCTGGGCTTGAAAACAGTATAGAGGACAGCAGAGAATCTCTTGCTACAGAGATCAAGGGACTAAGGAACAGTCAGGAGGAGCTGAAAAACGCCTTAAACGACATGCAAAATAAAATGGAAACGACCACAGCTCAGATTGAAGAGGCAGAGGAGAGAATAGGTGAGCTAGAAGATAAAATTATGGAAAAAGAGGAAGCTGAGAAAAAGAGATAAAAAAATCCAGGAGTATGAGGGGAAAATTAGAGAACTAAGTGATACACTAAAAAGAAATAATATACGCATAATTGGTATCCCAGAGGAGGAAGAGAGAGGGAAAGGTGCTGAAGGGGTACTTGAAGAAATAATAGCTGAGAACTTCCCTGGACTGGGGAAGGAAAAAGGCATTGAAATCCAAGAGGCACAGAGAACTCCCTTCAGACGTAACTTGAATCGATCTTCTGCATGACATATCATAGTGAAACTGGCAAAATACAAGGATAAAGAGAAAATTCTGAAAGCAGCAAAGGATAAACATGCCCTAACATATAAACGGAGGCCTATAAGACTCGTGACTGATCTCTCTTTTGAAACTTGGCAGGCCAGAAAGGCATGGCAGGAGATCTTCAATGTGATAAACAGGAAAAATATGCAGCCGAGAATCCTTTATCCAGCAAGTCTGTCATTTAGAATAGAAGGAGAGAGAAAGGTCTTCCCAAACAAACAAAAACTGAAGGAATTCGTCACCACTAAACCAGCCCTACAAGAGATCCTAAGGGGAATCCTGTGAGACAAAGTATCAGAGACATCGCTACAAGCATAAAACATACAGACATCACAATGACTCTAAACCCGTATCTTTCTATAATAACACTGAATGTAAATGGACTAAATGCACCAACCAAAAGACATAGGGTATCAGAATGGATAAAAAAACAAGACCCATCTATTTGCTGTCTACAAGAGACTCATTTTAGACCTGAGGACACCTTTAGATTGAGAGTGAGGGGATGGAGAACTATTTATCATGCTACTGGAAGCCAAAAGAAAGCTGGAGTAGCCATACTTATATCAGACAAACTAGACTTTAAATTAAAGGCTGTAACAAGAAATGAAGAAGGGCATTATATAATAATTACAGGGTCTATCCATCAGGAAGAGCTAACAGTTATAAATGTCTATGCGCTGAATATGGGAGCCCCCAAATATATAAAACAATTACTCATAAACATAACCTTATTGATAAGAATGTGGTAATTGCAGGGGACTTTAAGACTCCACTTACAGAAATGGATAGATCATCTAGACACACGGTCAATAAAGAAACAAGGGCCCTGAATGATACATTGGATCAGATGGACTTGACAGATATATTTAGAACTCTGCATCCCAAAGCAACAGAATATACTTTCTTCTCGAGTGCACATGGAACATTTTCCAAGATAGATCATATACTGTGTCACAAAACAGCCCTTCATAAGTATACAAGAATTGAAATTATACCATGCATACTTTCAGACCACAATGCTATATGAAGCTTGAAATCAACCATAGGAAAAAGTCTGGAAAACCTCCAAAAGCATGGAGGTTAAAGAACACCCTACTAAAGAATGAGTGGGTCAACCAGGCAATTAGAGAAGAAATCAAAAAATATATGGAAACAAATGAAAATGAAAATACAACAATCCAAACGCTTTGGGATGCAGTGAAGGCAATCCTGAGAGGAAAATACATTGCAATCCAGGCCTATCTCAAGAAACAAGAAAAATCCCAAATACAAAATCTAACAGCACACCTAAAGGAAATAGAAGCAGAACAGCAAAGGCAGCCTAAACCCAGCAGAAGAAGAGAAATAATAAAGATCAGAGCAGAAATAAACAATATAGAATCTAAAAAAAATGTAGAGCAGATCAACGAAACCAAGAGTTGGTTTTTTGAAAAAATAAACAAATTGACAAACCTCTAGCCAGACTTCTCAAAAAGAAAAGGGAGATGACCCAAATAGATAAAATCATGAATGAAAATGGAATTATTACAACCAATCCCTCAGAGATACAAACAATTATCAGGGAATACTATGAAAAATTATATGCCAACAAATTGGACAACGTGGAAGAAATGGACAAATTCCTAAACACCCACACTCTTCCAAAACTCAATCAGGAGGAAATAGAAAGCTTGAACAGACCCATAACCAGCGAACAAATTGAATCGGTTATCAAAAATCTCCCAACAAATAAGAGTCCAGGACCAGATGGTTTCCCAGGGGAGTTCTACCAGACGTTTAAAGCAGAAATAATATCTATCCTTCTCAAGCTATTCCAAACAATAGAAAGGGAAGGAAAACTTCCAGACTCATTCTATGAAGCCAGTATTACTTTGATTCCTAAACCAGACAGAGACCCAGTAAAAAAAGAGAACTACAGGCCAATATCCCTAATGAATATGGATGCAAAAATTCTCAATAAGATACTAGCAAATCGAATTCAACAGCATATAAAAAGAATTATTCACCAGGATCAAGTGGGATTCATTCCTGGGATGCAGGGCTCGTTCAACATTCGCAAATCAATCAACGTGATACATCACATTAATAAAAGAAAAGATAAGAACCATATGATCCTGTCAATCGATGCAGAAAAGGCCTTTGACAAAATCCAGCACCCTTTCTTTTTTTTTTTTTTTTCAACGTTTATTTATTTTTGGGACAGAGAGAGACAGAGCATGAATGGGGAAGGGGCAGAGAGAGAGGGAGACACAGAATCGGAAACAGGCTCCAGGCTCTGAGCCATCAGCCCAGAGCCTGACGCGGGGCTCGAACTCACGGACCGCGAGATCGTGACCTGGCTGAAGTCAGGCGCTTAACCGACTGCGCCACCCAGGCGCCCCCAGCACCCTTTCTTAATAAAAACCCTTGAGAAAGTCGGGATAGAAGGAACATACTTAAACATCATAAAAGCCATTTATGAAAAGCCCACAGCTAACATTATCCTTAATGGGGAAAAACTGAGAGCTTTTTCCCTGAGATCAGGAACACGACAGGGATGCCCACTCTCACCGCTGTTGTTTAACATAGTGTTGGAAGTTCTAGCATCAGCAATCAGACAACAAAAGGAAATCAAAGGCATCAAAATTGGCAAAGATGAAGTCAAGCTTTCACTTTTTGCAGATGACATGATGTTATACATGGAAAATCCGATAGACTCCACCAAAAGTCTGCTAGAACTGATACATGAATTCAGCAAAGTTGCAGGATACAAAATCAATGTACAGAAACCAGTTGCATTCTTATACACTAACAATGAAGCAACGGAAAGACAAATAAAGAAATTGATCCCATTCACAATTGCACCAAGAAGCATAAAAAACCTAGGAATAAATCTAACCAAAGATGTAAAAGATGTGTATGCTGAAAACTATAGAAAGCTTATGAAGGTAATTGAAGAAGATATAAAGAAATGGAAAGACATTCCTGCTCATGGATGGGAAGAATAAATATTGTCAAAATGTCAATACTACCCAAAGCTATCTACACATTCAATGCAATCCCAATCAAAATTGCACCAGCATTCTTCTCGAAACTAGAACAAGCAATCCTAAAATTCACATGGAACCACAAAAGGCCCCGAATAGCCAAAGTAATTTTGAGGAAGAAGACCAAAGCAGGAGGCATCACAATCCCAGACTTTAGCCTCTACTACAAAGCTGTAATCATAAAGACAGCATGGTATTGGCACAAAAACAGGCACATAGACCAATGGAATAGAATAGAAACCCCAGAACTAGACCCACAAATGTATGGCCAATTAATCTTTGACAAAGCAGGAAAGAACATCCAATGGAAAAAAGTCTCTTTAACAAATGGTGCTGGGAAAACTGGACAGCAACATGCAGAAGGTTGAAACTAGACCACTTTCTTACACCATTCACAAAAATAAACTCAAAATGGATAAAGGACCTGAATGTGAGACAGGAAACCATCAAAACCCTACAGGAGAAAGCAGGAAAAGACCTCTCTGACCTCAGCCGTAGCAATCTCTTACTCGACACATCCCCAAAGGCAAGGGAATTAAAAGCAAAAATGAATTACTGGGACCTTATGAAGATAAAAAGCTTATGCAGAGCAAAGGAAACAACCAATAAAACTAAAAGGCAACCAATGGAATAGGAAAAGATATTTGCAAATGACATATCGGACAAAGGGCTAGTATCCAAAATCTATAAAGAGCTCACCAAACTCCACACCTGAAAAACAAATAACCCAGTGAAGAAATGGGCAGAAAACATGAATAGACACTTCTCTAGAGAAGACATCCAGATGGCCAACAGGCACATGAAAAGATGCTCAACGTTGCTCCTTATCAGGGAAATACAAATCAACACCACACTCAGATATCACCTCACGCCAGTCAGAGTCGCCAAAATGAACAAATCAGGAGACTATAGATGCTGGAGAGGATGTGGAGAAACGGGAACCCTCTTGTACTGTTGGTGGGAATGCAAATTGGTGCAGCCACTCTGGAAAACAGTGTGGAGGTTCCTCAGAAAATTAAAAATAGACCTACCCTATGACCCAGCAGTAGCACTGCTAGGAATTTACCCAAGGGACACAGGAGTACTGATGCATAGGGGCACTTGTACCCCAATGTTTATAGCAGCACTCTCAACAATAGCCAAATTATGGAAAGAGCCTAAATGTCCATCAACTGATCAATGATAAAGAAATTGTGGTTTATATACACAATGGAGTACTACAGGGCAATGAGAAAGAACGAAATATGGCCCTTTGTAGCAATGTGGATGGAACTGGAGAGTGTGATGCTAAGTGAAATAAGCCATACAGAGAAAGACAGATACCATATGTGTTCACTCTTATGTGGATCCTGAGAAACTTAACAGAAACCCATGGGGGAGGGGAAGGAAAAAAAAAAGAGGTTAGAGTGGGAGAGAGCCGAAGCATAAGAGACTCTTAAAAACTGAGAACAAACTGAGGGTTGATGGGGGATGGGAGGGAGGGGAGGGTGGGTGATGGGTATTGAGGAGGGCACCTTTTGGGATGAGCCCTGGGTGTTGTATGGAAACCAATTTGACAATAAATTTCATATATTGAAAAAAATAAAAAAAAGAAATGAGCAAGGTATCCAATTAATATCCATGAATTAACTCAATTTAATACCAATGTTTTAAATTACATTAAAGATGCTGGAAATTTAAAATCAAGCCAACAATACCATAAAATATAATAACTGTTGTAATAAAGTTTGTCAGAATAATCATTCAATTTGATTAAACACAAATTTATATTTTTCATGATCTTAAACATTAAGTAGAAGTAATATAGCTTATTGGATTTTTATAACCTGTATAAGTTTATGAATAACATACCAAAGTAAAATAAAAATGCATACTTACATTATACTTAATACTGAGGAGTCATAAAAGACATAGCTGTTTTTATGAATTCAAAATTATTTAATTCAATTTGTTTGTCAAAGATTATCCTAACTTATGTGAACTTAAGCTCCTAAAATCTTAACCTGATTAAGATTCCTTTATAAGAATACTTTTTCCAATCAGAATAGAGATCCTTTAATTTAAGACTTTATAATCTAATATAGCATCATGTGGAGTATGAAGATATTACTGCTTACACTTAATGCTCTTTTGAATGACAAATACTGATAGCTTATAGCCTCAATTCTAAACTTGCAGCCATTAGATTCAAATGCCCAGTTTTCAACAAAAATCACAAGGCATACAAAGAAACAGAGTAGTGTGGCTCACTCAAAGGAAAAAAAGTAGGTCAACAGAAACTGTGTCTGAAAAAGACCCGATGGCAGGTCCACTGGACAAAGACTATATATAAAACAGCTGTCTAAAAGGTGCCCAAAGAACTAAAAGAAACATGTGGAGAAAACTGAGAAAACAATGTGTGAACAAAATGCAAATATCAAAAAGAGATAGAAAACCTAGAGATAACCTAAAAGAAATTCTGGAGATGAGAAGTATAATAACTGAATTGAAAATTTCACGAAAGGGATTCAAAGGCAGGTTTGAGCAGGCAGAAGAAGGAATCAGAAAACTTGAGAACAGGATAATGGAAATTATCAACTCTAAGGAACAGAAAGAAAAAAGATTGAAGAAAAGTGAACAGAGCCAAAGGAACCTGTAGGACACCATCAAACAAACAGCACATTGTGGGAGTCCCAGTAGGAGAAGAGAAAGAGAAAGGGCAGAGAGGATATTTGAGAAAATAATGGCTTAAAGCTTTGCAAATATGAAGAAAGGCATGAATATAAACATCCAAAAAGTTCAATAAACTCCAAGAAAAATGAACTCGAAGCGACCCATGCTGAGACACATTACAATCAAACTTTCAAAAGACAAAGACAAAAGGAATATCGGTAGAAGTGATGTTTGACATTTCCAGGCCTGGACCACAAAAGTCTCCCATTCAGTTCTCTGTGATCTTGATATTTCCCCATAAACCTGAAGAATAGATTTTGAGGAGAGTGAAACTATGCAAAAGCAGAGCCTAGGTCCCTGAATCACTGCAAAGAAAGCTTCTCATTGAATGTCCTCTGTAAGCAAAGTGATTGAGAAATAAACCTCTACTTTCTTCTACCACTGATACTTCAGGGGCTATTTGATTTAAACCTAGCATTATCCCAAATACTATACTTTGCATATGTCATTTTGTTGCCACGCCCACCCTGTTATATCTGACTACCAAAATGTTTAAAAGTCCATCTCAAATGCCACTACTTTTTCTAGTCACCCACCCCAAATTATCTGCCCCTTGTGTAACATTAAGCATCTCTCTTTTTATTCTTTTATAACACTGATCACATAGTATTTAGTAATATTTGTGTTCATATTTTGTCTCTACAGTGGACTTTATGCTTCCAGAAGGCAAGATCATATTTATTTCATCTTTACATGTCCCACAGTTTCTAGTAGAGTGTGTTGTACACAAACACTGTATACATATTGAATTATGCAGATAGTTTGTATTACACATCATCTCCCCTAAATCCCTAAATCACCTCTGCAGTAGAGGGCCATCAAGTTGGTCCTACTGGTGGATAGTTTGTGTATTGGAACCTGATTTTTCCATTTCTTGAATGCTGTCTCTCTCTGACTCCACCACCTTTTCTCTGTCCCTTTCTTGGACATGCCTATAGGCAGCACTCTTTCTTAAAACTTCTTCTTAAAGCTAAATTATGTCCATATAGAATTTCCCACTTTTTACTGATCTTTGGTTCAGAAAAACAATTTTTGTAAGTTTATTTGAGAGAGAGCACGAGTGGGTGAGGGGCAGAGAGAGAGAGAGAGAGAGAGAGAGAGAGAGAGAGAGAGAGAATCCCAAGCAGGCTCTGCACTGTCAGCACAGAGCCTGACGTGGGGCTTGAACTAACAAACTGTAAGATCATGACCTGAGCTGAAATCAAGAGTCAGACACTTAACCAGCGGAGTGACCCAGGCACCCCAGAAAAAAAATGTTAAAAAAAATTCATCACAGAAGCTCAGCAAGTAGCTGAACTCCTACCTGGTCTGATAGGAATGAATCTCCCATAGCTCCTACCTGGTCTGATAGGAATGAATCACAGTACACATCCCTAGCCATACTGTCTTCCAGTACTTCGCTTTTCATCCAGGGCAGTACTTCCCATATATACAGGAAGTCAAGTTAGGGGTTTTTTTCAATTTTTTTAATGTTTATTATTGAGAGACAGAAACAGAGCATGAGCAGGGGAGGGGCAGAGAGAGGAGGAGACACAATCTGAAGCAGGCTCCAGGCTCTGAGCTGTCAGCACAGAGCTGGACATGGGGCTCTAATTCACAAACCGTGAGATCATGACCTGAACCGAAGTCAGACGCCTAACCGAGTGAGCCACCCAGGCACCCCAGGAAGTCAAGTTTTATTCCCTAGTACTCCCATAGATGGCCAGCTATGTTTCACTGTATTATCAAGCTTATTGACTTCTCTTAATCTTCTCTTATCTCTTCTGAAATCTAATCTCAACATGAAATGTTGGAGTAGTATTAATCATATCCACCACCATAAGATTACACAGTTTTGTGCATATTATGTCATTTAATACTAATTGTAACCACATGAGGAAATTATTAAAATTAATAATTTTCATATGATCCAGCAATTCCTTTGTATATCTGAAGGAAACAAAATCACTATTTTTTTTTAATTTTTTTTTTTTCAACAGAGAGAGACAGCATGAGCAGGGGAGGGGCAGAGAGAGAGGGAGACACAGACTCCGAAGCAGGCTCCAGGCTCTGAGCTGTCAGGACAGAGCCTGATGTGGGGCTCGAACCCACAGACTGTGAGATCATGACCTGAGCCGAAGTCTCGGCGGCTTAACCGACTGAGCCACCCAGGCGCCCCCAAAATCACTATTTTTAAGAGATAGCTGCACCCCTGTGTTTATTGCAGCATTATTTACAATAACCAATACATGAAAGCAACCTAAGTGTCCATCCATGGATGACTCAATAAAGAAAATACACAACAGACTATTATCCAGCCATAAAAAGAAGGGAGTCTTGCCATTTGCAATAACATGGATGGACCTAGAGGGTATTAAGCTAAGTGAAATAAGACAGAGAAAGACAAATACCATATGATCTCACTTATATGTAGAATCTTAAAAAAAAAAAAAAGGGACTCATAGATGCAGAGAACAGGTGGGTGGCTGCCAGAGGTGGGTGTTGTGAGAGTGAGCAAAATGGGTGAAGAGGGTCAAAAGGTATAAACTTCCAACTATAAAATAAATAAATCCTGGGGATTTAATGTATAGCATGGTGACCATAGTTAATAATACTATGTTGTATATCTGAAAGTTGCAAAGAGAGTAGATCTTAAAAGTTCTTGTCACAAGAAAAATATTTTGAACTATGCATGGTGATGGATGTTAACTAGACTTATGGTGGTGATCATTTTGCAATAATGCAAATATTGGATCATTATAATTTTAATCTGAAACTAATATAATGTTATATGTCAATTAAATCTCAATAAAAAATAATGAACTTTTGGCCATTCATCAAAAGTAAACAGAAACACAAAAATCACATGTGCATAAATCAAAGAGCTCTTCTCCTTCCAAGTGGGCACAAAATTCTTAATTACTTTGAGCTTGAGAGGAGCAAAAAATACGTTGTCTCTTGCCCAATAGAAAATAAATCTCTATAACAATTATTCCATTAAGGAATCACAAAATGGTTAAGCAATAAAACCAAGTTCTTGATCATTGCTGCCACCAATGGTTATTGGCCATAAAAGAACCAAAATGAAAACCAAAAGCAAAATCAGTACATAGGAAAATTAAAAATAGAAAAAGAAAATGTCTGCAAAGTTCTATTGCCACCTTGAATTCATCTCTGGGGTCAAAGAAAAAATGTACCTGGTACACTTCCCTCAATATTCTCTAAAGATGAATCTTTTGGACATCTTGGCAAAGACTTCCAAAACTATTAAAATATCATTTTCAGAGAAGGGTGAATTAATAAGCTTCATATATGTATAGAAATAAACTCACATTAAAGGTTTTCTTTAATCATTGACAAGGAACTGGTGAGGTTCAAAGGAAAATCAAAGAAAAGAACCACATATATGGTTCAGGGATATTGAAGTGAAGGTGCAAATGTAAGCAAAACTGACCTTTTCCACAGTGGGGGAGGAAGTCAGTGGAACCTTCTCTGAGAATTAACATGTGTAAATAAGGATTCTATTGAATTGCTATCACTTATCTACAGAGTTGCAAAATAGCTCCAAGAGGATCAGAAGATGTGGAAGACTATGCTATAAGATTATGCATAGTTTTCCACTGAAGTACAAAATTTCCCTGAAACAGCTATTATTCAAATTAGGAGAACCATCTAGGAGGACTTTACACCAACTGCCATGGCCCATGGATCCCTTAAACCAGCCCCATAGACTGATACAACTGCTTTTCTCTTCTTTCCAAGTCATTAAAACACAGCGGTGTACTGTAGGTGTGGAGAGCCAATTCTGGAGTCAGAACTGTATTTGGATACTAAACTCCATCATATGGTAGCTCTGAGATACTAGCCAATTTATGTATCTTCTCTAAGCCACAATTTTGTCACCTATGAAACTAGAATAGTAATACAGCCAGTGTAGAGCATATATGTAGATTAAGTGAAATAATGTGTGTAAAGCACCTAGTCCAGTGCCCGGAAAACACAAGTATTTAAGAAATAGTATCTAGTAACTATATGACACTTGGTAATTAAAATGACAAATCATTATTTTTTTTGATGGTTATAAATTATCTCATTTAATCCTCATAATAATACTACGAAGAGTTTGCTGTTATTCCCATTTGACAGATAAGAAACTGGAAACTCAGATAATAAAGTATCCAACTTAAGAAACTTTAATAGAGTTAGTTAAAAACACAACAAAACAAATAACACAAAGGTATGTCAAAAAAGGAAAATGTTTAGATCACTCATATTTCTACCTTTCTGTGGTTACTACTGTGAACCAAATCATTCTTTAAAGATGGGTGATACTTGTAGTCATTCCTAGACAGACATTACTCTATTACACTGCTCCTTTACATTTGATAGTAAATAGGACACTTTCACATATTATTTTAGCCTGTGTCCAAGTGAAAATTATAGATTACAATATGTAAACATATACTATATGTACATGTGCTTATCACAGCTAGTGTGCATTAAAGAATCTGTATTCATTCAAAACTGATAAATTATCCACAGATATTAATTCCTCTATTATAAATTAGATTGTTCACTTAAGTGATATCAAATAGTTCACTGGAAGCCATTTAACATATCAAAATTGTGCTTGTGTAACTGGCAGAGTGATCAATTATGTACAATTGTCCTTGAATTCTCTAATTTTCTGAAGACTATAGTTGTGGTAAGAGACCTAAATAAAAACAGATAAACCATAGGAAATAGCAAGTAATATAAATATAATAAAAACTGGATTCAGTTCCAATGCTAACTCTGTTGCGTAGCTGTTGACTTTTCAGATCTTAAGGATGTATGTTGTTAAAAGCAATATCATGTAGTGGCTGACAGTAGGGATTCAAGAGTCAGACTGCCTAGGTTGGAATTCCTGCTCCGTCAGTGATTAGCTGTATAACCTCAAATAAGTAACTAACTGAATCTCTCAGTTCTTCAATTCCCTCCTCTGTAAAATGCAGATAATAAGAGAGCTAACATTTAAGTTCACTGCAAAATAATGTTAAATGAGATAATAGTATTGAAATACTTATAACAGTGCCTGATACATACTAAGTACTCCATAAATGTTGGTTACTTTTATTGTGATGATGCAGCAGTTAAGGCTTGAGAGAGGTGACCATTTTTGTAACTAATCTTTGAGGTTGTTCTGAATGTCCCATATCTTTACTCTGTTATAGTCGGATGAATCCTTGTCTATTTTTAAGGAAGCCTCAACTGATCCTATCAGAGTGCTCAGCTGGCTACGCAGAGACCTGGAAAAAAGTACAGCAGGGTTCCAAGATGCTAGGTTCAAGCCTGGAGAATCCTCACATGGCGGGGAAATGAGCAACCCAGGAGGAGACCCCCACAGTGGTTTTTCTGTGGACTATTACAATACCACAACCAAGGGCAGTCCAGGAAGATTGCATTTTGAGATGATGCACAGAGAAAACCCTGTCCAGGGCCCCAGTGTCCCACTTGGTAATGGGAGTTCAGTAGATGAAGTTTCCTTCTATGCTAATCGCCTCACAAATCTAGTCATAGCCATGGCCCGCAAGGAGATCAATGAGAGGATAGATGGCTCTGAAAACAAATGTGTCCACCAGTCATTGTACATAGGAGATGAGCCCATACCCAGCAAAAGCTTGAGTAAGGTGGCATCAGATCTGGTGAACAAGACAGTCTCTGCATGTTCCAAGAATGCTACCTCAGATAAGACTCCTGGCTCTGGTGACAGAGCCTCAGGATTATTACGGAGTCCCCCACATTTGAAATATAAGACCACTCTGAAGATGAAAGAGAGCACCAAAGAAAGCAAGGGTCCAGATGACAAGCCTGCTTCTAAGAAGTCTTTCTTCTATAAGGAGGTGTTTGAATCTCGTAACGCAGGTGATGCCAAAGAGGGTGGAAGGTTATCTGGGGAGAGAAAGATGTTCAGAGGGCAAGAAAGGCCTGATGACTTTACAGCTTCTGTTAGTCAAGGGATAATGACCTATGCTAACAGTGTGGTATCTGATATGATGGTTTCCATTATGAAGACACTGAAGATCCAAGTGAAGGACACAACTATTGCCACCATCCTGCTAAAGAAGGTACTGCTCAAGCATGCAAAAGAGGTTGTCTCAGATCTCATTGACTCCTTCATGAAGAACCTCCACAGTGTCACAGGGACCCTCATGACTGATTCAGATTTTGTCTCAGCTGTGAAAAGAAGTTTATTCTCTCACGGAAGCCAGAAGGCCACAGATATCATGGATGCCATGCTGGGTAAGCTATACACCGTGATGTTTGCAAAGAAACCTCCAGAAATTATCAGGAAAACCAAGGACAAGTCTGAGAGTTACTCCCTTGTCTCCATGAAAGGAATGGGTGACCCTAAGAAACAAAATGTAAACTTTGCATCAATGAAATCTGAAGGTAAATTGAGGGAAAAAATGTACTCTCCCGCATCCAAACCAGAAAAGAAGACTTGTGCCGAAACTCTGGGTGAACACATTATCAAAGAGGGATTGAGCTTTTGGCATAAAAGTCAGCAAAAAGAAGGAAAATCTCTGGGTTTCCAACAGGCAACATTTGCAGCTCCCAACAAACAGTATAAGCCTGTACCAGACATTCCCCTGGGATATCCTCTGGATACTTGCAACCTCAGCCCCCCTATACAATGCCGAGAGAAACCTGAGAATTTTATGTGTGATTCAGACTCCTTGGCCAAGGACCTGATTGTATCAGCCTTACTTCTGATTCAGTACCACCTGGCACAGGGAGGAAGCATGGATGCACAGAGCTTCCTTGAAGCTGCTGGCAGCACCAACCTGCCTGCCAACAAGTCCCCTGAAGTTCCTGATGAGTCCAGCCTTAAGTCTCCTCATATGGGAGGTGACCAAGATGAAGCAGAAAAGAAGGATCTAAAGAGTGTTTTCTTTAACTTTATCCGGAATTTACTTGGTGAGACCATTTTCAAGAGTGACCGTAGCTCTGAACCCAAGGTACCAGAACAGCCAGTTAAGGAAGAATATAACTACCAGTGTGAAAGACCTGTAACCCCTTCTTCCATCAAATTAAGTGAAGGTGATGAGGCTGGTGGTACCTTTGCTGGGCTGACCAAGATGGTTGTTAACCAACTAGATGGCCACATGAATGGGCAGATGGTAGAATATCTGATGGATTCAGTGATGAAGTTATGTCTCATTATTGCCAAGTCCTGTGACTCTCCCTTGGCAGAGCTGGGCGATGATAAGTCTGGGGATGCAAGCAGGCCAACTTCAGCCTTCCCAGATAATTTATATGAGTGTTTACCAATCAAGGGCACAGGGACAGCAGAGGCTGTCCTGCAGAATGCCTATCAAGCTATCCATAATGAATTGAGAGGTATATCAGGACAGCCCCCTGAAGGGTATGCAGCACCCAAAGTGATTGTCAGCAATCATAACCTAACTGACACAGTTCAGAACAAGCAACTCCAAGCCGTACTTCAGTGGGTAGCCGCCTCTGAACTCAATGTCCCTATTTTGTACTTTGCTGGTGATGATGAAGGAATCCAGGAGAAGGTAAGGAAGTAGAGCCAGAGGAATTTGGAGAGATCTATTAAGGGTTAACTAGGGTTTTAAGTTCTGTTTTCTTTCTGAATGGGAAGATAGCCACAAGAAGGGTAGAATGGGGACAGCAAGAATTTGAAGATGCCTCTTGGAAGAAATAACGGATAAAGTAAAATTAGATTTTGCCCAATAGGAAGCATATCAAATGGGGAAAAGAGGGATAGATCTTATATAATCACATATATAAGTGGGATAAGTTTTATATTCATCACATATCATGTATGTGATATGTATGTGTGTATGTGTGTGTGTATATATATATACATGTATTTTTCTGCATGTATTGTTGGGAATGCACAGGTAAAAAACCTCTAAGAGGTTTAGCAAGAGTCAGATAAAGGTCTGGGCCTCAGGCTGAAGTTTGGATAAGACAGCATATTTCCCAAAGTATGAGAAGGAGCTGCTTGGAGGCATCCCGGGGATGTGTTAAGGGAGTTGGGAGTGGGGTAAAGAATCCAGGCTCATACCCTTTCAAACCTGTGATTATTCTCTCAGCTGATTGTCTAGGAAGTATTGGGGATTTGAAGGGATTCAATAAATAACATCCCTCTTCCCCATACTCTAAGTTCAATTGAGAAATAAGAGTAAAGAATAAGGCAGATGGGAAACCCAAGTTTTCACTGTTATTACTGGTAAAGGTAAGAGTGCCTTGTGCCTTCGAACTCCTTGCTTCTCCACGTATAGGCCTTGGAACTGCTTACTGAAGAAATGTGTGTGTGTGTGTGTGTGTGTGTGTGTGTGGTAGAACTGGTATATAACAAACACTACAGGCAGACCTCAAAGACATTGTGGGTTCTGTTCCACACCACTGCAATAAACTCAAATTTTTTTGGTTTCCCAGTGCATATAAAAGTTATGTTTGCATTATAGTGTAGTCTATTAAGTGTGCACTAGCATTATCTCTTTAAAAAGTACATACTTTAAAAAATGCTTTATTGCTAAAAGTGTTAACCATTTTTGAGCTCTTAGAAAGTATAATCACTAGTCAAGATCACTACAACAAATATAATAATAATGAAAAAGTTTGAAATATTGCGAAATCACCAAAATATAACACAGAGACAGAGTGAACAAATTCTGTTGGAAAAATGGCACCAATAGATTTGCTTAATGCAGGGTTGTCACAAATTTCACTTTGTTAAAAACACAATATCTGCAAAGCACAATAAAGCAAAGTATAATAAAACTAGTATACCTGCATATCTGTTTCAGGTATACAACATTATAATTCAATATCTGGATATACTATAAAGTGATTTTCACCGTAAGTCTAGTTACCATCCATCACCACATGATTCAACTCTTTCACCTATTTCACTCACTCCTAACCCAGTTTCCCTCTGATAACTACCAGTCTGTTTTCTATCTCTATGAGTTTGTTTTTGTTTTGTTTTTTAGATTCAAGATATAAATCTGGAAATCATATAGTATTTGTCTTTCTCTGACTATTCCACTTAGCATTACACCCTCGAGTTCCACCCTCAAGTTGTCACAACTGACAAGATTTCCTCCTTTTTTATGGCTGAGTACTGTTCCATCACATACACACACACACACACACACACACACACACACACACACACACACACACACCCCATACCTTCTTTATCCATTTACCCATTGAAGGATACTTGGGTTGTTTCCATATCTTGACTACTGTAAAAAATGCTGCAATGAACATACAGGTGCATATAGCTTTTCAAATTTGTGTTTTTGTATTCTTCAGATAAATACTCAGATGTGGAATTGCTGGATTATAGGGTAGTTCTATTTTTCATTTTTTGAAGAATTTCCATACCACTTGCCACAGTGCCTATACCAATTTACATTTCCACCAACAGTGTGTGAGAATTTCCTTTTCTCCACATCTTCTCCAATTCTTGTTATTTCTTGTCTTTTTTATAATAGCCATTCTAACAGGTATGAAGTGATATTTTATTGCGGTTTTGATTTGCTTTTCCCTGATAAGTACTTCAATTAGATATTGAACATCTGTCTTCTTTCAAAAAATATCTATTCAGATCTTCTGCCCATTTTTTGTTGCATTATTCTTAAAATTTATTGAAATATGGTTGGCATACAATGTATTAGTTTCAGATGTACAAAGTAGTAATTTTATAATTCTACACATTACTCAGTGCTCACCACAATTAAGTGTAGTCACCATCTTTCACCATACAAGGTTATTACAATGTTATTGACTTCATTCCCCATGCTGGACTTTTCATCTCCATGACTTATTTATTGTATGACTAAAACCTTATACCTTTTCATCTCTTTCACCAGTTTTGCCACCCTCCACACTCCTTCCCTCTGGCAACCCCTAGTTTGTTCTCTGTATTTAAGAGTCTGTTTTTGTCTGTTTGTTTATTAATTTGTTTTGTTTTTTAGATTCCATATATAAATGAAATCATGCAATATTTGTCTTTCTCTAAATTATTTTTTAATCAGGTTGCTTGTGTTTTGTTGTTAAGTTGTAGGAGTCATATATTTTGAATATTAACCCCTTATCAGATGTGTAATGTGTAAATATTTTCTCCCATTCAATAGGCTGCCTTTTCATTTTGTTGATGGTTCTATTGTTCTGCAGAAGCTGTTTAGTTTGATGTAGTCCCTATTTGTTTCTGCTTTCATTTCCCTTGCCTTTGGAGTCAGACTCAAAAAAAATCACTAAGACCAGTGTCATGGAACTTACCACCTGTGTCTTATTCTAGGAATTTTATGGTTTCAGGTCTTCTATTCAAGTATTTAATCCATTTTGAGTTAATTTTTTATATGATGTAAGGTAGTGGCCTAGTTTCATACTTTTGCATGTAGCTGTCCAGTTTACTGAGCACCATTTATTGAATAAACTGTTCTTTCCTTGTTGCATATTCTAGGCTCCTTTTTGTAAATTAATTGACTATATATGTGTGGGCTTATTTCTGGGCTCTCCATTCTGTTCCATTGACTTATGTGTCTGTTTTTAGTGGCAAAACCATAATTTTTGATTAGTATAGCTTTGTAGCACAGTTTAAAATCAGCAGGCATGGTACATTCAGGTTTGTTTTTTCCTTCTCAAGACTGCTTTGGCTATGTGGGGCCTTTTGTGGTTCCTTACAAATTTTAGAATTATTTGTTTTAGTTCTGTGAAAAATGCCACTGGATTTTGATACATATTGCATTGAATCTGTAGATTGTTTTGGGTAGTATGGACATTTTAACAATGTTAGTTCTTCCAATCCATGAGCACAGGATACCTTTACATTTATTTGTGTCATCTTCAATTTCTTTTATCAGTGTCTTACAATTTTCATTTCACAGTACTTTCACTTTTTTGGTTAAATTTATTTCTAGGTATTTTATCCTTTTGATGCAATTGTAAATAGGATTGTTTTAATTTCTCTTTTTAGTAATTTGTTATTATTGTATAGAAACAAAACAGATATCTGTATATTGATTTTTTTCCTGCAACTTTACTTAATTTCATAAATTAGTTCTGACAGGTTTTTGGTGGTGTCTTTAGGGATATATATATATTCATGTCACCTGTAATTAGAGAGAATTTTGCTTCTTCCTTTCTGATTTGGATGCCCTTCATTTCCTTTTCTTGCTTAATTTCTGTGACTAGGACTTCCAATAATATGTTGAATAAAAGTGGCTAGAGCATTCTTGTCTTGTTCCTGATCTCAGAGGAAAAGCTTTCAACTGTTCACCATTGAGTATGATATTAGCTGTGGCTTTGTCATATAAAGCCTTCATTGTATTGACGTAGGTTCCTTCTATACCCACTTTGTTGAGTGCTTTTTATCATAAGTGGGTATTAAATTTTGTCACATGCTTCTTTCTGCATTTATTGAGATGATCATATAACTTTAATCTTTTACTTTGTTAATGTGGTATATCATATTGATTCATTAGTAAATGTTGAGCCATCCTTGCATCCTTGGAATAAATGCCACTTGAGCATGGTGTATGATTCTTCTATTGTAATGTTGAATTTGGTTTGCTAATATTTTGTAGAGGATGTTGTATCTATGTTCATTTAGGGATGTTGGCCTCTGATTTGTTTTTCTGGTGTCCTTATATGGTTTTGGTATCAAGGTAATGCCTGACCTGTACAATGAGTTTGGAAGTGTTCTCTCCTCTTCAATTTTTTTGGAATAGTTTGAGAAAGACAGGTATTAAATCTTCTTTGAATGTCTGGTAGAATTCACCAGTGAAGCCATCTGGTCCTGGACTTTTGTTTGTTGAATCAGATTACTGACTCAATCTCCTTGCTAGAAATCGGTCTATTCAGATTTTCTTCATGATCCAGCCTTGAAAGAGTATATGTTTCTAGGAATTTATACATTTCTTCTAGGTTGTCCAATTTTCTGGCATGTAGTTTTTCATAGTACACTCTTATAACCCTTGGTATTTCTGTAGTATCAGTTGTAAACTTCTCCTCTTTCATTTCTGATTTTATTTGAGCCCAGTGTGTGTGTCCTTAGATCTGAGGTAAATCTCTTGCAGGCAACAAACAAATGGGTCTTGTGGGTTTTTTAAATCCAATTTCATGATTATTTTCTGTTTTTGTTGTTCCTCTCTGTTCCTTTCTTCTCTTGCTTTCTTCTCTTGTGGTTTGGTGATTTTTTTTAGCGTTACATTTAGAATTCTTTTTCATTGTCTTATGTGTATCTAGATTATTGCTTTATGGTTACCATAAGGTTTACATATAACATCCTATATTTACAACAGTCTATTTAAGTTGATAGCATCTTAAGTTTGAGCACATTTTTAAAATTCCTTTTTTGCACCTCCCCCATGTTCTGCATTTTTAATGTCCTAGTTTATATCTTTTTATTTTGTATTCCCTTAACTGTTATTATAGTTACACTGGATTTTGCTACTTTTGTCTTTTAACCTTTATACTAGCTTTATAAGTGGCTAATTCACTACCTTTACTAACATTTGCATTCACCAAAGAGATTTTTACTTTCATATGTTTTCTTGTTACTAGTTAGTGCCTTTTGTTTTTAGCTTAAAGAAGTTCCTGTAACATTTCTTATAAGGGTAGAATAATAATAATGTACTTTTTTAGCTTTTGCTTTTCTGGGAAACTTTTTATCTCTCCTTCAATTTTGATTGATAACCTTGCCAGTAGACTCTTCTCAACTGGAAGATTTTTTTTTCCCCCAGCCCTTTGAATTTATCATACCACTTCCTTCTGGCTTGCAAAATTTTTGCTGAAAAATCTCCTGATAGTCTTATGGAGGTTCCCTTCTATAGGACAAGTTGTTTTTCTCTTGCTGCTTTTAATATTCTCTTTTTATCTTTAACTTTTAACATCTCAATTATAAATTAAATAATCTCTTTGGGTTCATTTTATGTGGAACTTTCATTGTTTCCTGGAGGTGGATGTCTGTTTACTTCCCCAGGTTAGGAATGTTTTTAGCCATTATTTATTCAAATAAATTTTCTACTGTCTTCTCTTCTGGGCTCCTATAATGCAAACTTCTGTTTGAAGTTTTCCTACACTAAAAACTTCATTTTTCTTTTTGCTGCTCTGTTTGGGTCATTTCCATTGCTGTCTCTGGGTCACTGATCTGTTCTTCTACTCCATCTAGTCTTCTATTGAACGTCTCTAGTGCTTTATTCAGTTTAACTATTGTATTCTTCAGATCTGTGACTTCTGTATGGTACTTTCTTATCTTTTCCATCTCATTGTTCGTTCTCACCATGTTTATCTATTCTTCTCCTGAGTTTGGTGAGCATCTTTCTGACCACTACTTTGAACTCTTTATCAGGTAAATTACTTATCTCCATTTCATTAAGGTCTCTTTTTTGAAGTTTTGTCTTATTCTTTTGTTTGGAATATATTACTCTGTCTTCTCATCTTGTTTAACTCTTTGTTTGTTTCTATGTATTAGGTGAAACAGCTCTTTCCTAGCCTTGAAGGAGTGGCCTTATATAGGAGATGAAACTTATTATTCAGCTGTGCCCTAGCTTTTGGCTGTTTCTCAGATCTTAGTGATTTTCTGATTAGCTTGATTTGTTCTTTTTTTTAATATAATGTATTGTCAAGTGTATACAGTGTGCTCTTGGTTTTGGGGGTACATTCCTGTGATTCATCACTTATATACAACACCCAGTGCTCATTCCAACAAGTGCCCTCCTCAATGCCCATCACCCATTTTCTCCTCTCCCCTGCCCCTCCCATCAATCCTCAGTTTGTTCTTTGTATTTAAGAGTCTCTTATAGGTTTACTTCCCTCTCTGTTTGCAACTATTTTTCCCCTTCCCTTCCCCCATATTCTTCTGTTAAGTTTCTCAAGTTCAACAGATGAGTGAAAACATATGATATCTGTCCTTCTCTGACTGACTTATTTCACTTAGCATAATACCCTCCAGTTCCATCCACGTTGTTGCAAATGGGAGGATTTTATTCTTTCTCATTGCCAAGTAGTATTCCATTGTATATATAAACCACATCTTCTTTATCCATTCATCAGTTGGGCTCTTTCCATAATTTGGCTATTGTTGAAATCACTGCTATAAACATTGGAGTACATGTGCCCCTATGAATCAGCACTCCTTTATTCTTTGGATAAATTCCTAGTAGTACTATTGCTGGATCATAGGGTAGTTCTATTTTTAATCTCTTTAGGAACCTCCACACTGTTTCCCAGAGTGACTGCACCAGTTTGCATTCCCACAGTGCAAGAGGGTTCCTGTTTCTCTACATCCTCACTAACATCTGTTGTTTCCTGAGTTGTCCATTTTAGCCACTCTGACCAGTGTGTGGTGGTATCTCAGTGTGGTTTTGATTTGTATTTCCCTGATGATGAGTAATGTTGAGCATCTTTTCATGTGTCTGTTAGCCATCTGAATGTCTTATTTGGAAAAGTGACATTCCATTCTGCCCATTTCCTCATCAGGTTATTTGTTTTTCGGGTGTTGAGTTTGGTAAGTTCTTTGTAGATTTTGGACACTAACCCTTTATCTGATATGTCATTTGCAAATATCTTCTCCTATTCCATCAGTTGCCTTTTAGTTTTGTTGTTTCCTTCCCTGTGCAGAAGCTTTTTATTTTGAAGAGGTCCCAATAGTTCATTTTTGCTTTGATTTCCCTTGCCTTCAGAGACATGTCGAGCAAGAAATTGCTGTGGCTGAGATCAAAGAGATTGTTGCCTGTTTTCTCCTCTAGGGTTTGATGGTTTACTGTCTCACATTTAGGTATTTCATTCATTTTGAATTTATTTTTGTGTGTAGTGTAAGAAAGTGGTCCAGTTTCATTCTTCTGCATGTTGCTTGTCCAGTTCTCTCAGCACCATTTGCTAAAGAGACTGTTTTCCAATGGATACTCTTTCCTGCTTTGTCAAAGATTAGTTGTCCATATATTTGTGTGTCCAGTTCTGGTTTCTCTATTATATATGTCTGTTTTTGTGCCAATACCATACTGCCTTGATGATTACAGCTTTGTAGTAGAGGCTAAAGTCCAGCATTGTGATGCCTCTGCTTTGGTTTTCTTTTTCAACATTGCTTTGGCTATTTGGGGTCTTTTGTGGTTCCATACTAATTTTAGGATTGTTTTTTCTAGCTTTGAGAATAATACCAGTGCAGTTTTGATTGGGATTGCATTGAATGTGTGGATTGCTTTGGGTAGTATTGACATTTTATTTTATTTTTAATTTTTTTTAACGTTTATTTATTTTTGAGACAGAGAGAGACAGAGCATGAACAGGGGAGGAGCAGAGAGAGGGAGACACAGAATCTGAAACAGGCTCCAGGCTCTGAGCTGTCAGCACAGAACCCGACGCAGGGCTTTAACTCACGGACCGCGAGATCATGACCTGAGCCGAAGTCGGCCGCTTAACCGACTAAGCCACTCAGGCGCCCCTTGACATTTTAATAATATTTGTTCTTCCAATCCATTAGCATGGAATGTTTTTCCATTTCTTTGTGTCTTCTTCAATTTCTTTCATAAGTTTTCTATAGTTTTCAGCATACAGATATTTTACATCTTTGGTTAGGTTTATTCCTTGTTATTTTATGGTTCTTAGTGCATTGTAAATGGGATCAATTTCTTGGTTTTCTGTTGCTTCATTATTGACGTATAGAAATGCAACCGATTTCTGTGCATTGATTTTTGTATCCTGCAACTTTGCTGAGTTCATGTATCAGTTCTAGTGGCTTTTTGGTGGAGTCTTTTGGGTTTTCCATGTAGAGTATCATGTCATCTGCAAAAAGTGAAAGTTTGACTTCTTTGCCAATTTGGATGGCTTTTATTTTGTCATCCGATTGCTGAAGCTAGGACTTCCAACACTATGTTAAACAACAGTGGTGAGAGTGGACATCCCTGCCATGTTCCTGATCTCAGAGGGAAAGCTCTCAGTTTTTCCCCATTGAGGATGATATTAGCTGTGGACTTTTCATATATGTCTTTTATGATGTTAAGGTATGTTCCTTCTATCCCGGTTTTCTTGAAGGTTTTTATTAAGAAAGGATGCTGTATTTTGTCAAATGCTTTTTCTGCATCTATTAACAGGATCATATGGTTATTATCCTTTCTTCTATTAATGTGCTGTACACATTGATTGATTTGCAAATATTGAACCAACCTTGCAACCCAGGAATGAATCCCACTTGATCATGGTGAATAATTCTTTTAATACACTTGAATTCAATTTGCTAGTATCTTGTTGAGAATTTTTGCATCTGTGTTCTCAGGAATATTGGCCTGTAACTCTCCTTTTTTGTGGAGTCTCTGTCTAGTTTGGGAATCAAGGTAATGCTGGTTTCATAGAATGAGTCTGGAAGCTTTCCTTCTATTTCTATTTTTTGGAACAGCTTGAGAAGATCGGTATTAACTCTGTTTTAAATGTCTGGTAGAATTCCCCTGGGAAGCCATCTGGCCCAGGTCTCTAATTTGTTGGGAGATTTTTGATAACTGATTCAATTCCTTGGATGGTTATGGGTCTGTTCGAATTTTCTATTTCTCCCTGTTTGAGTTTTGGTAGTGTGTGGGTGTCTAGGAACTTGTCCATTTCTTCCAGGTTTTCCAGTTTGTTGGCATATAATTTTTCATAGTATTCTTTAATAATTGTTTGTATTTCTGTGGTGTTGGTTGTGATCTGTCCTTTTTCATTTGTGATTTTATCTATTTGGATCCTCTCTGTTTTCTTTTTGAGAAGTCTGGCTAGAGATTTATCAACTTTATTTTTTCAAAAAAAACAGCTCTTAGATTCATTTATCTGTTCTACTGGTTGGGTTGGGTTTTTTTTTTTTTTTTTTGGATTCTATATTGTTTATTTCTGTTCTAATCTTTATTATTTCTCTTCTTCAACTGGCCTTGGAGTTCATTTGCTGTTCTGCTTCTAGTTCCTTTAGGTGTGAAGTTATATTTTATATTTAGGATTTTTCTTGTTTCTTGTGATAGGCCTGGGTTGCAATGTATTTTCTTCTTAGGACTCCTTTGCTGCATCCCAAAGGGTTTGGATTGTTGTGTTTTCATTTTAATTTGCTTCCATATATTTTTAAATTTCTTCTCTAATTGCCTGGTTGACCCATTCATTCTTTAGTAGGACGTTCTTTAACCTCCATGCATTTGGGGATTTTCCAAATTTTTTTCTTGTGGTTGATCTCAAGTTTCATAGCATTGTGATCTGAAAATATGCACAGTATGATCTCAATTCTTTTATATTTTTTGAGGGCTGTTTTGTGACCCAGTATGTGATCTATCTTGGAGAATGTTCCATGTGCACTTGAGAAGAATGTGTATTCTGCAGCTGTTGGATGAAAAGTTCTGAGTATATCTGTCAAGTCCATCTGGTCCAGTGTATCATTCAGGGCCATTGTTTCTTTATTGATTTTCTGCCTAGATGATCTGTCCATTGCTCTAAGTGGAGTATTAAAGCTACCTGCAGTTACCAGATTCTTATCCAAAAGGTTGTTTATATTTGTGATTAATTGATTTATATATTTGGAAGTCACCAAGTTGGGGGCATAAAAATTTATAATTGTTAGCTCTTCTTGATGGATAGACCCTGTAATTATGATATAATCCCCTTCTTCATATCTTGTTACAACCTTTAGTTTATAATCTAGTTTGTCTGATACAAATATGGCTACTCCAGCTTTCTTTTGACTTCCAATAGCATGATAGATGGTTCTCCATCCCCTCACTTTCAATCTGAAGGTGTTGTCAGGTCTAAAATGGGTCTCCTGTAGACAGCATATAGATGGATCTTGTTTTTTTATCCATTCTGATACCCTATGTCTTTTGATTAGAGCATTTAGTCTATTTACATTCAGCATTATTATTGAAAGATACGGATTTAATGTCATTGTATTATCTGTAGGTTTCATGCTTGTGGTGGTGTCTCTGGTCCTTTGTAGTCTTTGCAGCATTCCACTCACAAGGTCTCCCTTAGGATCTCTTGTAGGGCTGGTTTAGTGGTCATAAACTCCTTTAGTTTTTGTTTGTCTGGGAAATCCTTTATCTCTCCTTCTATTCTGAATGACAGTCTTGCTGGATAAAGGATTCTTGGCTGCATATTTTTCCTATTCAGCACATTGAATATTTCCTTCCACTCCCTTCTGCCGAGTTTTAGTGGACAGGTCTGCTACTACCCTTGATGTGTCTACCCTTGTAGGTTAAGGCCCGTGTGTCCCTAGCTGCTTTCAGAATTCTCTCTTTATCTTTGTATTTTTCCAGTTGCATTATGATATGCTGTGGAGAAGACCTATTCCTGTTAAATCTGAAGGGAGTTCTCTGTGCCTCCTGGATTTGGATGTCTGCTCCCTTCCCCAGATTAGGGAAGTTCTATAATTTGTTCAATAAACCTTCTGCCCCTTTCTCTCTCTTCTTCTTCTTCTGGCACTCCTATGATACAGATATTATTATGTTTCATTGAACTACTTAGTTCTCTAATTTTCCCCTCATGGTCTAGTACTTTCTTATCTCTTTTTCTCAGCTTCATCATTTTCCATAATTTTATCTTCTGCTTCACATATTCTCCCCTCTGCTTCTTCCATCCTTGCTGTCACTGAATCTAGTTTATTTTGCACCTTATTTGTTTTGCACCTTATTTACAACATTTCTTAATTCATCGTGACTGTTTTTTAGTTCCTTGAACTCTGCAGCAATAGATTCTCTACTGTCTTCTATGTTTTTTTCAAAACCAGTGATTATTCTTATGGCTATTATTCTAAATTCTTGATTAGATGTATTGTTTATGTCTGTTTTAAGCAATTCTCTAGCTGTCATTTCTTCCTGGAATTTCTTTTCAGAATTCTTCTGTTTCATCATTTTGGCTAGTTTTCTGTCCCTTATGTGTTTTAGTAGCTTCTTATGTGTCCTGTACCTGCAAGCACTACTATATTAAAGAGGGGTCATGTGATGTCCAGGGCCTGGCCCTTCAGGAGGTGTTTTTGGAGTGTGTTACATGCTAGCTGTTGTTGTGACTCTGATTGCTTTATCTCCCTACTTGTAGTGGTGGTTTGGACCTTCCACCAGGTGTGCTTTGATTTGTTCATTGACATAACCCTTGGGACCAGTGGCTGCCCTAGTGTGGACGAGGGGCCGTCTGGTTCAGTCAGTGTCAATCTTGCTCTGGTGGGTACACAGTTACCAGGCATGGATGGGTGTGGTGTGGCATAGGCATGTCCCACCTCCACTGTGGGCCCCTTGTCCATTCCCTGAAATCCCACCTTGTTGGTGATGGGGAGAATAATGGCAAATCCCCATTCTCTCCTCCCCAGACTGGGTGTCCCAAACCACTCTGTTCAGACCATCTTTACAGTGCCATGCAGGCATGAGCAGGACAGTTTGTTCCACTCCACAGTCTCCTGTGCCCCCCAGGTGCTTGGCTGGGATTCAAACCCCAATGTATTAAAGGATCTTGCTCTGCACACCCTGGTTTCAGGGAAGTAGTACTCCAGCCAGCCAGCCAACAAAGGGCCTCTGGCTCCTCACAGTGCCACGTGTGTGTGAGCGGGCTGTTTTGTTCCAGTCCGCAGTCTCCTGTACCTCCCAGGTGCTCGGCTTGGATTCAAACCCCAGTGTCTTAAAGGATCCCACTCTGCATGCCCCAGTTCCAGGGTAGTGCCACTCCACTCAGCCAGCCAACAAAGGCCTCTGGTTGGCGGGCACCTGCGGGGTCTTTTGTCCTTGGAATGGCTCTGTGCCTTCTTCCCACAGCACTTAAGGGAGGGAATTGCTTTCTCTGACTGCAGACTGCACCTCTGAGCTAGTTACCAAGCCTGGGACTGGCTCCCCTCCTCCCCAGGTGCATGAACAGGGCAGCTGGCCCCAGTCCAGAGAAAGCCCTGCCGTTAGAAATTGATTCTTTCTCCATTTTGTCCATTCCCTGGTCCGTGGTTTTCTCTTATCCAAATACAATCCTACACTTCCACAGCCTCTCTCTTCCTTTTGTCTCTCCACAGAAGGGGATCCCTCCCCTCTGTTCCTATGCCACCCATTTTATCTCTCCCAGTTTGCAATCACATACCTATGGTCTGCCAAGTTGTCCCCGTGGGCTCTTGGAGATGTCTGCCACTCCACAGCCTGTACTCTTGGAATTCCAAGTCCTCTGGCCTCAACAGTGCTGTGTTTGAGGGATGAGGGAACTTCGGGTTCCCCTATTTCACCACCATGTGGACTGGAACCTCACTTGAATTGTTCTTAATAGGTCCCAGTTGTTGAGGGTGTGCCCACATCTGTCAGTGTTCCAAAGGGAGGGATCTCAGACATTGCCTAGTTTCAGGTTAATTGTAAGCCAGATCCTCAGGCAGCAACTTTTAAGGTATGTAAATATACCCACAGTTGTAATCCCTGAAGACTTCCAGACCAGGAGATCTGGAGGTCTTCCTGGGCAATAGTTGCAAAATTCATGTATTTAGACATGTGCTTAAGCTCCTTTTTAGGAGATATCAACAAACTGTGGCAAGGCCTTTTTCACATGAAGACTGAAGATGTATTTCAGTCTGCTGTCTGTGCAGTGCCATGGGGTGGTAGCCTGCCAAGGACTGTCTCTCTGTTGCAGACCCATAGGGCCCAGAAATGCAATTCCCCTTGGCCCCAAGATCCAGGTGCTCAACGAGCATCCCTTTTGTGGTTTGTGCCTATCCATTGGCTGTGGCATGGTGAGCCATGGCTGCAGTGTGCAGGAACAGCGTGCTCTCACTGGAGCTAGCAGGCCTGTGGGTGGTGTGAAAATGATATCTGCCAGTATTGGCACCAACAAGGCAGAAGGAAAACACAAAAATAGCACCTGCCTTCATACTGAGAGTCCCAGTAGGTTTCTGCTTCTGTGACAGATGCTTTAAGATTAAGAAATGAGTCTCCTTTGCATATAGTCTAGGAGCCTTTCAAACTGTTGCTTTTGTGCTGTGTTCCAGGATGAGTGGGTTTGTATACAAACCATTTAAGAGCAGATTTTTCATTCCCTATAGCCATTTGGTTCTCCTGGGAGTAAACACTGTTGGTTTTTAAGGCCAGACATGTTAAGAGCTTACCTCTCTAGCACAGTTCATTAGGGTTGGGTGTCTGATATGGGGCACAAACCCCTCACTTCTCAGGGACAAGCTTCATATTATGAGATTCCTCCTGAGTGTAACTCACTGTGCATTTTCTTGCTAGACCATGTCTAACTGCCTCTCCTACCCATCTTAATGTGGTCCTTCTATATTCTCTTGTGGAAGCACTGTTCAGCTAGCTTTGGGGTCCTTTTCAGAGGGACTTATTCCATATGTAGCTGTAGATTTGTTGTGTTTGTGGGCAGAGGTGAGTTCAGGATCTTTTCATGCTGTTATCTGGAATCCTTCCCTGAAATCAAATTTTGAGGCTGGAAAGCATGAATACTTATTCAAGTTGCTGCTTCATGGTAATGTAGAGGAATTAAGGAATAGAGACCATCCCTACCACACATATACACATACACACACACTATACACTTAGGGCTTTTGATAATTTCATTTCAATTGAGAGAAATAGAATAGCACCAAGTAAGTAGTAAGCATGGCACAAGAGGTTGGAATTATTTATAAAAATAATTCATCCTCATAGAAACCAGAGGATGTGGAAGAATAAGTGGTATTGGTAACCCTTGTAACTGGGTTACTTTGTTTATCTGATTACTGAAAAGACACAGGATTGTATAACATACAGAAGAGGCTATACTATATAAGAAACTCTGTGATTTATAAACTTGGAACTAAAGTGTGTCTGTGGACCAACAGCACTGGCATCACCTGGGAGCTTGTTATAAGTACAGAATCTCAGGCTATATTCTTGCCCTACTGAATTAGAAACTCAATTTTAGCAAAATCCCCGGGTCATATGTGTGTACATTTAAGTTTGGGCTAGAGGATATAACATGGGGTTCCAATCCTAGATATATCCCTAAGAGTTCTTGGCAGATTCTGTCTCTTTACAGTTTTTCCAGTCTGTAAAAGACAGCTATTTTGATACACAACAATTAGTAGAGGGGCCTATATTCACAAAAGCTTTAGATTGAAGAAAAAAATCTAAAAAGGAGCATAGGTTTCATGTGTATGATATGTGAAATGCTTTTGTTCTATAGCCATATTGTAAGTCAAACCCATTATACATAACATACATAACACATTCTGGTTTTATATTATTTTGAATTAGAATGTCTGTAATATACTTAATTAAAATGAAGGCAACATACTTGCATTCCTCTTATACACACAAATACATACACACATACATACATCTTTGCCCAGTGTAAAGATAAAGATGATCATCTATTTTATTAAAGGGAAAGAATGGAAAGGATGGGCAACAGCATGTCCAAATCTCAACTAATAAGTAGGTTTGCATTGAATATCAGTATATTTTTAGTAACAGTTGGATGAAGTATACATCAAAGAAACTACCTGAAAATTATTTGAGATTTTTTTTTTTGGCAGAAGGGGAGATATGGAAATACTCCCATGCTAATGCTGTAACACTGTGATGCCCATGAACCCAATTTCTTTAAACAAATTTGTATCCATATTTGAATAGATAATATGTGTATAGTACTACATCCAAAGTCACAAAAGGCACAGTGAAATTAAGGATTTTTTTCTATCCTTATCTCCCAACCCATTGCCCTCCCTGGAGAAAACCTTTCTGATTAATTTCTTCTTTATCCTTCCAGAAATACATATGCATATACAAGCAAATGCTTATAGGTATATATCTTTTCCTTAAGTCAGTATATATATATATATATATATATATATATATATATATATATATATTCTCTTCCACAACATATTACCTGCCACATTCTTCTTAGTGGCTATATATTATTGTATAAGGATATTTAACCACTCTCCTATATATGGACATTTCAGTTGCTAATATTTTGTTCAAAAACAATGCTAAACATACAGATTCAAATGTATCTGTATGTGCTAAATACCTAGGAAAGGAATTTCAAGATGTCTCAGAGAAATGTATTTGTATATTAGATATATATTTCCAAATTGCCTCTATAGAGCTTGTACCAATTTGCACTCCTATTAAAACAATATGAGAGTGCCCATTTCCCATGCTTTAACCGATAGTAAGTGCCAAACTTCTCATCTTTGCCAAATGTTGCCTTGCTTTGCACTTTTCTCATTAGAAAAATTTGAGAGCCACTTGAATTTCCTTTTTCATGGATGAATTTTGTTCATAACCTCTGCCCATTTTTCTACTGGGCTGCTACTCCCTTTCTTATTGACCTATAAGAGTTTTATATATGCAAGAAGATTAGCCTTTATGATATTAAATACATTTTTTGTCACTTGTCTTTTGATTGGTGTTTTTGTTTTGTTTTAGTTTGTTTTGCCATATAAAATTTTTTAAATGTTTATGTAGTCAAATATAAGGCATTTTAAAATTTTGTTTCTGAGTTTCATGTCATATTTTGGAAAACATGCTCACTACAGGATGTTAACAAAAATTACCAATGTTTTTCTCTAGTACTTTTATGATTTTTAAAAATATTTAAGACTTTGATCCATTTTCAATTCATTTGTACATAAGGTATGAGGTACGAATGCAATCTCTTATTTTTTTCTAGGTGCTACAGGTTGTTGGTTCTTTTCTTGAATGTTGTGTTCTGTTACATTGAATTGTCCATTCCTAGTATTTTACTAGCATATTGTTTTAATTACTGCTATTCAGTAATGTGTTTTAGTATCTGATAAGTCTAGGAACTCCTTACTTCTCTATCTCAGAACTTTCTAGGGTACATTTCTGTTTCTGTCCCCCAGCCACATGTAAACATTTATGTTTTCCATCATCATAGGTTTACCTTTCTTTCATTTTCTATAATGGAGCCATAAAATATGCAGTCTTTTACATCTGTAAAAGACTACACACACTAAGCATAATATTTTTGAGGTTTATCCATGTTGTAGTATGTATCAGTAGTTCATTTCTCTTTATTGCTGAATTTCATGAAATGGATATATAATGCATTTTGTTTATCCATTCATTAGCTACTGGAAATTTGGATTATTTTCACTTTTTTGCTATTATGAATAATGCTATTATGAATACTCACATACAAGTCTTTGTGTGGACACATGTTTTCATTTCTCTTGGGTAACAAGGAGTGGGATTGCTACATGTTATGGTTAGCATAATTCTTAAGAAACTTCCAAACTGTTTTCCAAGATAGCTGTACCATTTTACATTCCCACCAGTGGTGTATGTGGGTTTCAGTTTCTCCATATTTTTGTCAACATTATTTTTTTATAGTTGTTATAATGGTATTTCACTGTAGATTTAATTTGATAAACATCATTTTATGTGCTCATTAACCATTCATATATATTTTTTGGTGAGTTGTCTGCGCGAATCTTTTACCCATATATTTTTGTTAATGTTTATTTATTTTAGAGAGCACAAGCAGGGAGAGAGAGGGAGACAGAGAATTCTAAGCAGGCTCTGAGCTGTCAGCACAGAGCCTGATGCAGGGCTTGAACTCATGAACCGTGAGATCATAACCTGAGCTGAAGTTGGACACTTAACCAACTGAGCCACCAAGGTGCCCCTCTTTTGCCCATATTTTGACTGGGTTGGTTTCTTCTTAACCAAGTTATAAGAATTCCTTATATATTCTGGATACGAGTCCTTTATCAGATAGAAATGATCTGCACATATTTTCTATCAGTCTACAGTTTGTCTTCTTACTCAATGGAGTCTTTTGAAGAGCAAAAGTTTTCAATTATAAAATCTAATTTATTTTTTGCCTTTATTGCTTGTGTTTTTTTTAATAGAAATATATTGTCAAATTGGTTTCCATACAACACCCAGTGCTCATCCCAAAAGGTGCCCTCCTCAATGCCCATCACCCACTTTCCCCTCCCTCCCACCCCCTATCAACCCTCAGTTTATTCTCAGTTTTTAAGAGTCTCTTATGGTTTGACTCCCTCCCTCTCTAACTTTTTTTTTTCCTTCCCCTCCTCCATGGTCTTCTGTTAAGTTTCTCAGGATCCACATAAGAATGAAAACATATTGCTTGTGCTTTTTGATGTTATATCTAATAAATCCTTGCCTACCCCAGTGGTTCTCAACTGGAAGCAGTTTTGCCCCCAGGGGACATTTGGCAGTATCTAGAGATGTATTTTGTTGTGTCATCAGCTGAGAGGGAGTTGCTACTTGCGTCTAGTGGAAGAGGCCAGGGATGCTGCTAAACATCCTAGAATGCACAGTACAGCCCACAACACAGAATTACCTGGCCCATCACGTAAATAGGACCAGATTGAGAAACCCTGACCTAACCCAGCCATGAAGATTTTCTCCTTTGTTTTCTTGGATAATTTCAGCTCTTATATTTTGGTCTGTGATCCACATTGAGTTCATTTTTGTGTATAATGTGAGGAAGGCATCGAAATTCACCTGTTGCATGTGGATATGAGTTGTCTCAGTATCATTTGTTGAAAAGACAAATGGAGAGCTGGCCCTTATGAATTATCTTTCCCCTTTTTAAAAAATCACTTGTCCATAAATGTTGAGGTTCTAACTTTTTTTCAATTGATGTTTCAATGATACATTTTTTTCAATATTTTTACTTTTAACTTACCTATACCATTTGAAGAGGTTTTTTCTTTTTTGTAGGTAACATATAGTCTAGTCATGTTTTTTTTTAATCCATTCTGACAGTTGGTATGTTTACATCATTTACATTTAGCCTAATTATTGATATGTTTGGATTTGGGTCAACTGTTCTAATTTACCTCCTTTTCCCCCATTTGTTGCCACCTTTTGGATTATTTAATTTTTTTTTTTAGTATTCTGTTTTAATTTATTGTGTTTTTGACTATATCTCTGTGTTGTTTTTTAAGTAGTTGCCCTAAGGATTACAATATACATACTTTTTAGAGTCTATGTAGAATCAATAGTTGCCACTTAAACTGTGGTGTAGAAATCTTACTACTTTATAGGTCTCATTACCTTCTCCCTTACGTTGTAGTTATTTAATATAATCTACATATATTAGAAAAATCCTTAGACAATGTTATTTTTGCTTTCAATTATAAAAAATAAAGTCACACCTCATTTTATTGTGCCTCACTTTATTGTGCTTTGCAGGTATTGCATTTTTCACAAATTCAAAGGTTTGTAGCAACCCTATATCTGCCAAGTCTGTTGGTGCCATTTTCCCAGCAGTATTTGCTCACTCTGTGTGTCTGTGTCTCATTTGGGTAATTCTCAAAATATTTCAAACTTTTTCACTATTATATTTGTTATGATGATCTGTAATCAGTGATAAAAATTCACTGAAAACTCAAATAATGGTTGACATTTTTTAGCAATAAAGTATTTTTTAATTATGTACATTGTTTTCTGGACATATGCTGTTGCACACTTAATAGTGTAAACAATACTATTATATTTTTTTGGTTTGACTCACTTTATTGTGATAAAAAAATTGACTCACTTTATATAAAGTGTGATATCACTTTATTATGGTGGTCTTGAACTGAACCCACAATATCTTCAAGGTATGCCAGTATTTTAAAGAACAGAGAAAATTTATTATTGAGATTTTTACTGTTTCTGTTGTTCATCATTCATTCCTGATGTTCCCAGTTTCCTTCTGACATAATTTTCCTTTTGCCTGAAGAATTAGAACACAATTTCTGGACATGACTTCTTTTGTGTTTTTTTTTAAGTTTTTAAAAAATGTTTTATTTATTTTTGAGAAAGAGAGACAGAGTGCAAGCAGGGGAGGGGCAGAGAGAGAGCGAGACACAGAACCAAAGCAGGCTCCAGGCTCAGCTGTCAGCACAGGTCATGATCTCACAGTTCATGGGATCAAGCCCCACATCAGGCTTTACACTGCCAGCATGGAGCCTGCTTGGGATTCTCTCTCTCTCTCCCTCCCTTTCTCTCTGCCCCTCCCTGGCTTGTGTGCACTCTGTCTCTCTCAAATAAATAAATAAACATTTTTTACCTTATTCCTGATGTATAATTTTTGATACAGGATTCTGATTTGGCAGTTCTTTTTAGTGCTTAAAAGTGTTGTGCCATTTCCTTCTGACATTTTTGGTTTTTGACCAAAATATGCTGTCATTTGAATTATTCTTTTAAAAATAATTCAGCATTTTCTCTGACTGCTTTCAGATTTTTCTTTAATTTTCAGCAATTTGATTTTGATAGGTCCTAAAGTGAATTTCATTAGGTTTATCTTATTTTAGGCTCACTGAGCTTTTTGAATTTGTCAGTTATATCTCTTGGCAAGTTGGGGAAACTTTCATCCATTGTTTCTTGCAGCATTTTTTCTGCAAACTCTTTATTCCTCTCTTGGAACTCTAATGACATAAAAGCAAGGCCTTTGGCATTATTCCACAGGTCCCTGAGCTCACTTTATTTTTTTCAAAGAGGTTTTATTGAAGAAAGTTTAATCAATTTCTTATGTTGTTCAATGCAGTTTATTTCTATGAATCCATCTTTAAGTTAACTAACTTTTCTCTCTCATCTTCATTCAATTTAGCCCATCTGACAAGTTTTCATTGAGATTTTATGTTTTTAGTTCTAAAATTATAGCTTCTCTTTGTTGACTTGGTCCTTCCATTTGTTTTAAGAATATCCATATGTTACTTTATTCTCTCTCATGGAAATTTCCCCCTTTGGAAAAGCTCCTGATACTTGGCCTATTTATTTTCCTTTTAACTCTTTCTCAGAGAGTCAGATGCAGGATACACAAAATAAAAATCTGGTTGTTTTTATTTGACAGAAACAGTGCAAGTAGGGGAGGGGCAGAGAGAGAATCCCAAGCAAGCACCACCCTCCCAGCACAGAACCCAATTCAGGGCTCGAACCCATGAAGAAGCCGTGTGAGATCATGACCTGAACTGAAACCAAGAGTCAGACGCTTAACCAACTGAGCCACCCAGGTGCCCAAAACTCTGGTTACTTTAGATGAATGGTGATGTACTGTGTTCATATGGTCAGAATTATTGCTTTGGCTAATTTTTCTCATTTTGAGCTTGGAAAGAGAGAGGAACATGGGGTTCAGAGATCTGGATATGCATGTTGCTTCTGCTAATTTCTAGCCCTGTATTACTGACAAGTCTCACCACCTCTCTGAGCCATGTCTTCATGAGGGTTGAATGGATCTCTGAGTTGCTCTTGTGCTCTAGCATTCTAGGCTCTCTGTTTTGTGGGACATGGAAAGCAACATGTCCGTTTGTCCTCTGGTTATTTCACCCCTGCCCTTGTCGGTCTTAGGACAATGGTGGAAGACTGTTTTATGATATTACAGTGAGCTTAAGAACTTTAAAAGTCTTAGAAAACAAGATCACTCTTGACCAAATACCTACTGGAGGAAGCAAGATTTAGTCTTAGTGGGAGATCGTACTTTCCATATGATGTACAGGTGGATGCTAACATCTCTTCTTTCCAATTATGGAAGTCTTCTCAGCATCTAATTGGAGCCCCTTCTTCCGAAGTTTTCCAAGTTCTGCCCAGCCTCTTTGTTCCTTGTCAGGCCCTTTCTGGTCTGCCCTGGGATGCTCTGTCCTTACACTACTGCTTTCTTTCCTTTCCACAGCTACTTCAGCTCTCGGCTGCTGCTGTGGACAAAGGACGTAGTGTAGGTGAGGTCCTGCAGTCGGTGCTGCGCTACGAGAAGGAGCGACAGCTGGACGAGGCGGTGGGAAATGTTACACGGCTGCAGCTGCTGGACTGGCTGATGGTGAACCTGTGATCGGCGCCCACCCACTGCTTTCCCTTCTCCCCATCCCTTCTTACTTCCACAGCTCTCCTCTCCATATCCTTACAGAGCCCTATCATACCACTCACATCAAAGACGTCATCTTATGCTAGTCACTGGATTTTGCAGATTTTCCCGTCCATGCAAGCAAGGACACAAAATTAAAAAGATTACAATGAAAGGACTCCAGGTGTTTGGTCTCCTTGGGATCCAATGGACAATAAGGTCAAGAAATTTCAGGAATTAAAAAATAATCAGATGGATAACAAGAAGAAAAATAGTGCTGGACTGAGAGGCCTGCTAAGGTGTTTCTATGTATCCTGTCTGTGCTACAACTTGCAGATCTCTGGCCTTAAAATGTTCTCTAAGAATAAGACTATTTAGCCTTTATAATCATGCAAATCACAAAGTATCTTCTATTCAACCTGAATCATTCTCATTATAATATGGAGGACTTGGCTTCTTCTCCTATCTCTGTAGAACAATGGTCTTCCTCAATTTTATTCATAGTTGGTGTCAAAAAAGGCCCAGAAGACCTGAGTTCTATTGCCACGTCTATACTTTTCTGGCTATAGGACCTGGGACAAGTCACCTGTTAGGACATTTCTCCCACCTAAGGCATTTTCTGTTCTTACCCTCAACTTTCTGTGAAATTTTATATTTTTGATCTTGCTAGAAACTTTCTCCTTTGGTTCCTAATTTCTGTATTAATTCCATCTCTTGGGGGCTCTACTCAATTCTGTCAACCCCTGGAATATTTATCTTTCCTATTTCCTTTTGACCCTCTGCTATTCTCATTCTGTTTCACCTTTCCTGGGTAAAAGGTGTCTCCCTTCATGGAATATGACACAGTGATTAAAAGGAAAACTATAAAGTCAGGTATATTTTCTATGTTGTTTATGAGGTTATGATCTTAAGTTTCTTGTAAAATTGTATCTGTTCTATAATTACAATCATATAAAGATTATGTATTCATGTAGATAAGGACTAGTAAACCAAAAGAACCTGATTAGATTTTGAGGATGCTGGATGAATGAACATATCCTGTTGTTTACTCGACTTCCCTTCCTTTGGGAAATATTCTGTCCCCTACTCCACATTCCAAGAGAGGCATCAGTCATGGTGCTACCACCATCACAGTATAGGCTTGTGACCCAGGCTGGCCAACCACAGGATCCCAATATCTCAGACATAGTGCTTGGTTCAAATCCAGTAATTTCTGAGATTTTCCTGCCAGCACTGCATCTTTTGACTGGATAATGGTGGTTACTTTAACATCTTGGCAGAGCTTGTCTTTAGAATGAAAACCACAAAAAGAAGCAAAACTAATAGGTGATGAGGGAGTCTGAGCCCTATGACCTTGTCTGAACTTTTAGATTCTGCTGTGACTGAAACTACACTTACTTACACCTCCTGATTCCCCAATTACATAAGCCAATAGATGTCCTTTGTTGCTTAAACTAGTTAATAGCTGAATTCAAACTAGTTTTTCATTTTCATTTTCAAATAAGAGTCCTAACAGGTTAGCTGTCTTGTGGGGAAAAGAAAAAAAATTCTTTTATTTAGAGTTCTATTAGTGATACTATACCATTGAATACTTACCCCTCCCCCCCACCCCACACATACATTGTTTTATCTGATTGAGGGCATAAGAAGGGAGTGTAGGTGCAAGGACATTCTCCCGCATCTCTCATAATAGGAATCATGCTTAACTAGCCATATGAATAAAGTTTTTTTTTTAAAAAAAAAAAACCTTTATGCATTAAAAAACAACAATCTCTGTAATATTGTACAATATAAGTGCTGTCTCTAATAAAAATCCTTGGTGGAAAGGAACAGGACACACCTTCAGCAAAGGTCATACAATAGGTGGTAAAATATTCATGTTTTTGGATGAGGAGTTTTTACTTTGATGCCCTGGGGAGGTTTTGGACTCCTCTGGTCCAACAAATGCCTCTGGCTTTCTGGAAGCTTCTGTTAGCTGAGGCAACTGGACAACTTCAGATGTGTGCTGGAGAATGCCCTGCTGATCACCTGAATTCTGAACCTGCTTAGCGGTGCCACCTTTTATTTTGTCTATGGTCTCTTCTTTGATGGTCACCTCTGCCAAAGGAGAGAGAAGACAGAAGGAACAAGTGTTCAAATGTGAATTATATTCTATTAGACCATAAATCACTTTGGGAAAATCCTGGTAGTAATGATATAAAAACAATTCATTTGTAAAGAGCATTCTCTGTGTCAGGCATTATTCTAAGCACTTTACATTTATTAATTTCTTTGAGCCTTTTCACAACCATAGAGAATAGGCATTATTCTCATTCTCATAAATGAAGAAACTGAGACACAGGGAAGTTAACTAAATTGCCCAAGGGCCTACACCTTGGTAAATGGTAGAACCAGAATTAATCCCAGGCAACCTGACCCCAGGGATGATGTACATAACCATGAGGCTATATTGCATATAAAAGATATCTGCATAATGCCATAATCAGTCTGATAAAAATTCAAAAGCTAATTATAGGCAAGCCAGAGGAGGACACAGTGAAAGAAAAGGAAAGGACAAGAAAAGAATTGAAGACAGAGAAACATGGAAAATCCTAATGATAACAGGGCAAAAAGGGGGGCAAATCCAGCTAGAAGCAAGACTCCTGAAAGAGGTTATACTCAAAAGTGAGAAATGGCAGGCTCCTGGTGATGTAGTCAGAATAATTATCCAAGGTGGAGGTCAGAGAAATTGACATACAATCCTCCAGAGGTACCCGATCCCGGGACTATAGGAAGAGGACTGACTGTACCTTTTTTGCCCAAGGGATGATGCCCTTGAACCTTTTCCTTCCGAGCCTCAGAGGGGAAACAGAGACTGGGTTTCCTCAGGGTCTGGGGCCTGGACCGTGGTTTGAAATTCCATGGCTCATGAATCCAAGCATGCTTGAGGGCCTGGTCAGGGGTCATGCGAAGAGAAGGTTCCCATCTATACACCAACAAAGCCCAGCATGGGTTATTGTTTTGCTTCCCTTTCTAATGTTGAAAATATTTAAAAAGACCCTGACAACCTCAATAAGGTATAATAAAAGTAGTTCGTTCTTAACCAATCTAAGCTGCGTTATACCTCAAAGATATCATAGATATCAAAGATATCAAAGATAACAACATATAAAGTACCTGGAAACAACTATGAAAATAATCTTTTTAGGAAATTTGCATGACAAACCAGGGAACATATGAGAGCCCAAATCTTCCAGAGTTCCTGGAAATTCCCTCAAAAGAAATATTATAATATTATAGAAAATCTTAACTGCTTGGGATTTAGGGTTCAGTAAACTAAGATCAAAACAGAGATGCTTAATTTCAATTCCCAAAACTTGGGACTTCAATTATATCACACAGAACATTATAGAATGCTAGAATATTAAGCTTATAAGGAGATTTGGGTAGAATCTAGTCAAACCTCCAATGCAGTGACAAGGCATCTGACAGAAACTTCAACACAGAATCATCTTGCTATTCTTTTTTTTTTTTAGCTATAATATTCTTGTCTTTATTTATTTTTTTAATATATGAAATTTATTGTCAAATTGGTTTCCATACAACACCCAGTGCTCATCCCAAAAGATGCCATCTTCAATGCCCTCACCTACCCTCCCCTCCCTCCCACCCCCCATCAACCCTCAGTTTGTTCTCAGTTTTTAAGAGTCTCTTATACTTTGGCTCTCTCCCACTCTAACCTCTTTTTTTTTTCCTTCCCCTCCCCCATGGGTTTCTGTTAAGTTTCTCAGGATCCACATAAGAGTGAACACATATGGTATCTGTCTTTCTCTGTATGGCTTATTTCACTTAGCATCACACTCTCCAGTTCCATCCACATTGCTACAAAAGGCCATATTTCATTCTTTCTCATTGCCACGTAGTATTCCATTGTGTATAATAACCACAATTTCTTTATCCATTCATCAGTTGATGGACATTTAGGCTCTTTCCATAATTTGGCTATTGTTGAGAGTGCTGCTATAAACATTGGGGTACAAGTGCCCCTATGCATCAGTACTCCTGTGTCCCTTAGGTAGATTCCTAGCAGTGCTACTGCTGGGTCATAGGGTAGGTCTATTTTTAATTTTTTGAGGAACCTCCACACTGTTTTCCAGAGTGGCTGCACCAGTTTGCATTCCCACCAACAGTGCAAGAGGGTTCCTGTTTCTCCACATCCTCTCCAGCATCTATAGTCTCCTGATTTGTTCATTTTGGCCACTCTGACTGGTGTGAGGTGATGTCTGAGTGTGGTTTTGATTTGTATTTCCCTGATGAGGAGTGACGTTGAGCATCTTTTCATGAGCCTGTTGGCCATCTGGATGCCTTCTTTAGAGAAGTGTCTATTCATGTTTTCTGCCCATTTCTTCACTGGATTATTTGTTTTTCGGGTGTGGAGTTTGATGAGCTCTTTATAGATTTTGGATACTAGCCCTTTGTCCAATATGTCATTTGCAAATATCTTTTCCCATTCCGTTGGCTGCCTTTTAGTTTTGTTGATTGTTTCCTTTGCAGTGCAGAAGCTTTTTATCTTCATGAGGTCCCAATAGTTCATTTTTGCTTTTAATTCCCTTGCCTTTGGGCATGTGTCAAGTAAGAAATTGCTGTGGCTGAAGTCAGAGAGGTCTTTTCCTGCTTTCTCCTGTAGGGTTTTGATGGTTTCCTGTCTCACATTCAGGTCCTTTATCCATTTTGAGTTTATTTTTGTGAATGGTGTAAGAAAGTGGTCTAGTTTCATTCTTCTGCATGTTGCTGTCCAGTTTTCCCAGCACCATTTGCTAAAGAGACTGTCTTTTTTCCATTGGATATTCTTTCCTGCTTTGTCAAAGATTAGTTGGCCATACTTTTGTGGGTCTAGTTCTGGGGTTTCTATTCTATTCCATTGGTCTATGTGTCTGGTTTTGTGCCAATACCATGCTGTCTTGATGATTACAGCTTTGTAGTAGAGGCTAAAGTCTCTACTTTACCTCCTGCCTCCTGCTTTGGCCTTCTTCTTCAAAATTACTTTGGCTATTCAGGGCCTTTTGTGGTTCCATGTGAATTTTAGGATTGCTTGTTCTAGCTTCAAGAAGAATGCTGGTGCAATTTTGATTGGGATTGCATTGAATGTATAGATAGCTTTGGGTAGTATTGACATTTTAACAATATTTATTCTTCCAACCCATGAGCGCGGAATGTTTTTTCCACTTCTTTACATCTTCAATTTCCTTCATAAGCTTTCTATAGTTTTCAGCATACACATCTTTTACATCTTTGGTTAGATTTATTCCTAGGTATTTTATGCTCTTGATGCAATTGTGAATGGGATCAATTTCTTTATTTGTCTTTCTGTTTCTTCATTATTAGTGTATAAGAATGCAACTGATTTCTGTACATTGATTTTGTATCCTGCAACTTTGCTGAATTCATGTATCAGTTCTAGCAGACTTTTGGTGGAGTCTATCGGATTTTCCACGTATAATATCATGTCATCTGCAAAAAGTGAAAGCTTGACTTCATCTTTGCCAATTTTGATGCCTTTGATTTCCTTTTGTTGTCTGATTGCTGATGCTAGAACTTCCAACACTATGTTAAACAACAGTGATGAGAGTGGACATCCCTGTCTTGTTCCTGATCTCAGGGAAAAAGCTCTCAGTTTTTCACCAGTGAGGATGATGTTAGCTGTGGGCTTTTCATAAATGGCTCTTGTGATGTTTAAGTATGTTCCTTCTATCCCAACTTTCTCAAGGGTTTTTATTAAGAAAGGATGCTGAATTTTGTCAAATGCTTTTTCTGCATCAATTGACAGGATCATATGGTTCTTCTCTTTTCTTTTATTAATGTGATGTATCACGTTGATTAATTTGTGAATGTTGAACCAGCCCTGCATCCCAGGAATGAATCCCACTTGATCATGGTGAATAATTCTTTTTATATGCTGTTGAATTCGATTTGCTAGTATCTTATTGAGAATTTTTGCATCCATATTCATCAGGGATATTGGCCTGTAGTTCTCTTTTTTTACTGGGTCTCTGTCTGGTTTAGGGATCAAAATAATACTGCCTTCATAGAATGAGTCTGGAAGTTTTCCTTCCCTTTCTATTGTTTGGAATAGCTTGAGAAGGATAGGTATTATCTCTGCTTTAAACATCTGGTAGAACTCTTCTGGGAAGCCATCTGGTCCTGGACTCTTATTTGTTTGGATATTATTGATAACTGATTCAATTTATTCGCTGGTTATGGGTTCATCTTGCTATTCTTGAGTATTTTTAGTGACAAGGCACTTACATAATTAGCTATTCCAGTATTGATAAAACTAATTCTTTAAAAATTCTTCATTTTAATTGAGCCTAAATTTACACTTCCCAGGAACTTGCACACTAATAACAGACCCAGGTTCTAATTCTGCCTACTAACATTACAGTAGTCCTCCCCTTCTCCATAGGGTAATACATTCCACCCCCAATGGATGCGTGAAACTGGACAGCACAAACATCTGTATATACTATGTGTTTTCCTATATACATACCTATGATAAAACTTAATTTATAAATTAGGCACAGTAAGAGATTCACAACAATAACTAATAATAAAATAGAATAAGTATAATAATATACTATAAGAAAAATTATGTGAATATGGTCTCTTCCTCTCAAAACATCTTCTAGTGTCATACTCACCCTTCTTATGATGTGAGATGATAAAATGCATATGTGATGGGATTAAGTGAGGTGAATGACACAGGCAGTGTGATGTAGTGCTAGGCTACCAATGACCTTCTGACGAGATGTCAGAAGGAGGATCATCTGCTTCTGGACCACGGTTGACTGTGAGTAACTGAAACCATGGAAAGTGAAACCGCGGGTAAGGGGGGGCCACTGTATAGAGAATGGGACAACCCACCTGTATTTTATGGTACAATCCTCCAACTATCCAAAAACACTTACATTGCTACTAAGTGTTGCTCATATGATATGGTTGCCACCTTCCTGCATAGGAGATTCCAGCTATTGTCTTACTGGTGTCCACCATGCTGGGGATAGCTTTTAACTGCAGGTAGATGGCATTAATATTGTAGACTCATCAAGCTCATAAACAACTCAATCTCCCAGTTCTTTTTCAAATGAACTGCTGTTAAGCTACAACTCCCCACAGGACTTTACATTTACCTCTCTTAAATTTGACTCAAAACTTCTAGTCTCTCATTCCAAAAATTTGCTAATTAGTAAAAAGAAGAAGAAGAAGAAGGGAAAGAAAAAGGAATGCTCAGATAATGGGCCCATTAGCGTGACTGCTTCTTGCAAGTTGTGAACAGCCAGCCCTTTGCTCTAAAAAAGAAAATAATTTCTTTCTTGGTTCTGAGCTGTGTTCTGGATGGCTGGGGTTTATGGATAATTCACCTCAGTCTCAGTAGTGAGTTTTTGTCATTTGTTAAAGCACATTCATTTTATAGCCTCAGCAAGAAGCTGGCAGTGGGTGGTGACATGGAGATAATGATGGAGTACAGGATCCTTCTCTATCTCCATTCTACAGATGAGTAGCATGACCTCCAACCTTCAGAAGTACTTGACGGCTTATCCGCTGAGCTAGTGCACAAATGCCAGAAGAGTATTTTGCTAAAACTACTCCATCCCACTGGAAGAATGAGAGGCCATAGACCTATGGTCTCTAAAAATGCTAAACACTTATAGGACTGATATAACTAGAAGGCACCTTAGGAATACCCGTATTATACAGAAAAGGAAACTGAAGCCCACAGAGAGACAATGACTTATCAAATATCATGCAGCTAATCTATTTGCCATTCAGTGGAAACACACTTGCAAAACTTCTTTTAAAATAATGACAAGAGCTAACATGTTCTAAACACCTTCTAAATTAGGCACTGCTCTGAGTGCTTTTTTTACTGGTCTTTTTTTCACTGTGACTTGAATGAAGTACAGAACCTAATTTCTCAGAGTCAAAATAAGCATATAGGTTTGTAAAAGCTGTACAAAACAAATGGTTTATAGATAACCCCTTCCCTAATTCCTCAATACAAAGAGGATTTAGGCTTTATTTCCTAGGGAAATAGGGAGGGAACCAGAGACATACACTGGGTATGTATGTAAACAGTTACAACATAGAGGAGGTTGACTTCAGTTCATGAAGCAAAAGCTATTCAGAACTTGCCTACACCTTGCTGCCCGGCAGTTTGAGGCCAAGAAGGCAAGTTCTACCCACACACTGTAATCCAGGGCAAGTCACTGAGCCTCAGACTCCACATCTCAAAATTAAGCAAATCATCTACTTGCTAATCACACAGGAAGGGAAGATAGCAGTCTGATGAGGGAAAGCATTATATAGACTTCAAGCTCTATGGTCAGTATTTGTTATTATTTTTATAACTGTGTCCCAGTCCCAGACTTTCACCAGCAAATGAGTGGGAAAGTACAGTGTTTAAGAGGACACCTAGAGGCAAAGACACCATGACAAACTCACACCAAACATCTTCTGAGAAAGTCCAGGAAGCTGGCATCGTAGGTTTTCAGCACCATCGTGAGATCCTTGGAATCTGGGTATCTTTTTCTCCCCCTGTTGTTGGTCATATTTTTAGGAAAACCTTTGGAATCTTTGGAGATACAACATTCTGTGTTTAGTTCCAGGTGTTAATATCCATTGGTCACATCACAGCTTTTTACTCAACCATGCGGCTTCTTGGAATGGTCTTTGCAGCTCTATCTCAGTCCTATACCATACCCCTCCCATACACACGAACATGCCCTCAGTCTCAGTCAGACAGAAAGAACCACATGTAGATTATCCAGTGAATGCAATTAACCTTTACAAACAATACTCCCTACTATCCAGTATGTTCTGAGCCTCCTTCCTGCCTCCTCCTGCCCAAATCAAATGACTTAAATGGTTTAACATTAACCAAGGTAAAATAATAATGATAATGATAATACAATAATAATAAATCTAAAGTGACAAAAACATCAGCTCTGAACAGAAAAAGATGTTGTCTATTCTTGGATTTTCTATGCCCTCTCTCCTTTCTCACTAGCCCAATAAAATGAGAATTTGGGATATGCCTAAAGTATAACAAGAAAGTTATTGTAGGAGAATCATCTGCTTTCAGAACTCATTTACAAGCCACACAAGCAAATAAATCGCATTACTTTCTATAGTCACATCAAAATTTTGTCCATAAATTGGAATCACCAAACTTGGTTTGTTGCTTAAGACAGTCTGGAAGTCTCTTTTCTTCAGTCATTTTTCACTGATTAAAACCCTTACCAAAGGTATTTGTCATGCCTGAAAAGAAGCCCTGAAGACATCTCCAGAGGTTTCCCTAAAATGCTCTGTGCAGTGCTTTGAAGGTGAGGCCACTCATCTGGATATCTATACTCTGGTGTGCATGTTCAGAAAAGACCACTTTTGCTCATACCTTGTAAATCTGCATAAGGATGGACATGAACAGATACATACACTTTGCATACTAAACTGAATTCTCACAAAAACTCAGTGGGGTTCACATGATGGGCATTCTGGAAGGTGTATAGTGAAGCCCTTCTATTACTTTTGTAATCAATACAATTTGTGGGTCCTCAAAAAGAACATCTGCTCATACTGAATTCCTAGAAGAAACCACAAATGTGTATATACACATACGTGGGCATGTGTATCTACAGACATAAAAATAAATTGGGGACATTGCACAGGGTATATAGGTCTTGTGAACTCATATAAACCCCATTTCCTTTGTTCAAACCCCATTTCCTTTTTTACTGTGGCACTAGTACTCCCATTTGATCTTATATTTCTCTTTTTACAAATGACCGAAGAATCAGGCTCACAGGCTTATAAAAATAACAGCTCATGAAGTTGTCAGTATGTAATTGTTTTTCTTGTTCAAGTTTTTCTCATTGCTCTGACACTCCCCAATATTTAATTATTATCTCCATCTCCTTTTTGCAGCCTGGAGCAACTAAGTAGCTTACTACCCTTGAGGCAACATCACTTTCTGCTAATCAAACATATAAACTACAAGTTGCTGGGGTTTGAGGAGCTTTTGGCAGCCCAAATATGGGCAAGGGAGAGCCAAGAATTGAGGTGAACATATTGTTTCTCCAACTTACTTTATCATAAGCATCACAAAGAGCTGTTGTTAGAAACTGACTCTTGAGTTCCACCTCAAATCTGCTATATCATAGGTTATATCGGAAGATAATGGGAATTAGCATTTTTGCCAAGTTCCTAACTGATTCTTTTCTTTTTTAAGTTTATTTTTAGGGTGTAAGGAGACACAGAGAGAGAGGGAAGAGAGAATCCCAAGCAGACCCCATGCTGTCAGCACAGTGCCCCATGTGGGGCTCAATCTCATGAACCATGAGATCATGATCTGAGCAGAAATCAAGAGTCAGATGCTCAACGGACTGAGCCACCCAGGCTCTCCTCTCCAGCTCTGATTCTTATAATCAGATAAAGTTCGGGAAACACTGAAGAGGATGCAGCTCCCAATAAAGCCTTTTCTTATGCAGGAAGTGAAGATCTGTGGATGTTGCCACCAAAAACACATCATTATTTTAAAGCCTCAATGCTGATGGTAAAAATCAGTACTCTATGAACCAGACCCTCTTACCATGCCTTATATTGCTTTCCTTTTAGTGCCCCCCACTATAATTTTGACTTCAGGGAACACCACTATCCCTACTTTTCTTTCCCTAAATCCTTTGAAATCCAAAAGGCTGAATTAAATATGGTAGACAGGAAAAATATATTTGGGGTTAAAAGACCAATTCCATTGCTCTATGTATAAGTTATACAAACAAGCCAGCCAGATCTTCCTACCTAGCCATCAGACTGCTCTAGAAGAAGTGTTAGTGCATGGACATGTTCTAAAGCAACCAGGACACTGATCATGCCCAAAGGGAAGGTCTTCAAAGCTCTGACTACAAGGTGACATCTCAACGATTTAACCATTGGAGTGGCATGGGACTGACCAATCAGAAAGGATGACATCTTTGGCACTGAAACAAGATCATGAGGTCTGCTTGCCAGGCCTTAAAATTTTAGTTTCTGGATCACAGAGTCCAATGAGTCCTGGAAAAGGGGCCAGGGAGCCTGTAGCTGTGGCAGTGGTTTTTTACCAAATTGTGCAGATGGAGGCTACATTTTAACCCCCCACATGATTGAACCAGTGTATATGACTCATCACTAACATGATTAAAACATTTTAGTCCAGAAGGATCCCCCATTAGGGTATCTTTAACTCTTTTGTTGATGGGGCAAGTTAAAGAAAGTAGAGGATTCCCCCCCAAATTTTGGGGGGGGGCCTCTTGGGTGGAAATAAGATGTGAGATGGCTAAGAGTGATGGAGATTCCACAGCCAATATAAGCCTGTAAATTGACCTGACAAGAATGGCTCATCAGAAATGTCATTCCAGATGGCGCAGAGCCCCTAATTGTGGAGTCCCTTTTACATCACATCTGGCTTCGTTCCATGTGGCTGAACTTCCATTTCACTATGGCTTTTTTTTTTTCATAAGAATCCCTTAGGTTCTTGTGATTCTTTAAAAGGATTTTAGATATGGGACTGAGTTCATCTTTGTGGTGCATAGTGCCCTGGAAACCCTGCCTCAGTTGGACCTGAGGTAGATCATTGATCTACCTGTCCACATTGTACAGCACCAATCAAATAGAAAGGCAGAGGGTCAGAAAATCCAGAGCCTGGAAACAGCATGGGGCCATCGATGAGGCTTAATTCCAACAATTAGGCAGATGTCCTCCACATAACTGGCAAGCCACAACATACCCACAGCCAAACTGTTCTGACAACCTTTATTTACCCATTTTATAGCCAAGTTTCAATGATCCTGGCATAGTAAAGATATGGGGATTTAAGAGAATTTCAGCAGGAAAGAAATGCTCCATTATTTATATAACAAAGAAATTTCCCACTCTTCTGGAAAAGAAGCTTCTGCTCTTTGATTTCCCTGAACAGTACATAGTGTGAAAGGGGAAACTGCTTGCAGACATAAGGAGAATTTACAGGAGATGACATAATTATAATATTTCAAGTTTTCAAGATCTGCTGATAGATTTTCTGAACAGGAACCTGGTTATTTTTATGCCAAGACCTCCTTTGCAATGTGACTGCCCCATCCTATCTCCATCATGCTTTCTGGTACCACTTCTCAGCATCTTTTTACTTTTCTAACAGAAACTCCCAATCACAGCTTGCCCTTTGGGATGGAGCCATGGGAAGAGAACTAAATGGGGTTTAGAGTATGGAAGATATCTTCAAGGTCTGTAAAAGCTCATCATCACAATGGGAGAAAGAGATTTAGACCTGGGGACTTACCAAAAAATGTCTGTCTCCTGGAGGCTGTCTGAATGAAGTGGGTTGGCGGCAGGCCCAGCACCTTCAACAAATACAATGCAGTGGGTTCACTCTTGTGGACTCACACATTAGAGCTGGTGGGACTTTGGCCAAACTTTGCTTCTACAGACAAGGACCCGAGGATATTAAGTGATAACCTCAAGTCAGTGGCAAAAAGGCCCAGAGCATGGATCTTCTGACTCCTAATTTAGGGCTGTTTCAGTATCCTGAGGATCAATATTAGCCATGTTATTCTAAATAAGCATTAGCACCAACTAGAGGTAGGCCACTCTAGATGGCAGCCAGATCTCATTGTCAGAATAAATAAACCAGTGTACATGCTAGCCACCCTTGAATTAAGGAATGACCTCCCTGGGAAGGGAGGAGGAGAAAAGGAGGTGGAAATCACCAGATGGGCATCAGTCTACTATTTGACAAAATATCTTCTTGAAAAGAAAAGTGTAAACGTTATTATTACCTAAATTATTTTTTAATGTTTATTAATTTTGAAAGAGAGAGAGAGAGAGAACGACCAGGGGAGGGGCAGAGACAGAGGGAGAGAGAGAGAGTCCCAAGCAGGCTCCACACTGTCAGCACAGACACCAATGTAGGGCTTGAACTCACAAACTATGAGATCATGACTTGAGCCAAAATCAAGAGTCGAACACTTAACTGACTGAGCCATCCAGGTGCCCCAATTACCTAAATTATTTTAATACTTATTATTTTCAATCATGAAATGAAACTATGTTTACTAATTCTCAAGGGTGTGTGTGTATCCCTCTGAGCACCTATAACTTTGAGGCAATCTGGAAAATAGAATTTTTGGATTAATGGGTGGACAGACAGATAATTAAATAGAGTAACATAAATATATACATGGAGAGAGAAAGAGAGAGAGAGAGAGAGAGAGAACAGAGACAGAAAAAACAAACAGGGAAATTAGATAGATCTTTGTTCACAGTCAAAATATCTTTGTTTACTGATATAATAGTAAAATGTGAAATTTCCATTTTTTAGGGTTATTTTCTCCTGTTTTATCTTCCATAACAAGAAGACTTTAAGAAAAATATACGATAAATAATATACAATGAGCCTTAGTAAAGCCTTCTTATTGGAAGATATTCTTCCCAGAAAGTTAGGATAATGAATGACTAATGACTGAACAATATATAGATTTGGATAGGTGTCATCTTTGGTTTTTAGATTCTTCCGAGCATATTTGAAAGGCTGATATAACAGTTTAATTTTAAAATGTCACTATTCTAGCTGAAAGAGAAATTAAGAAAACAGTTGCAATTACAATTGCACCAAAAATAATAAAATACCTAGGAATAAACTTAACCAAGGAGGTGGAAGGCCTGTACTCTAAAAACTATAAAACATTGATGAAAGAAATTGAAGATGACACAAAAAAGATATTCCATGTTCATGGATTGGGAGAATAAATATTGTTAAAATGTCCATACTACCCAAAGCAATGTACAGAATGTAATTCCTATCAAAACATCAACAGCATTTTTCACAGAATTAGAACAAATAATCCTAAAATTTGTATGGAACTCACAGAAGACCCTGAATAGCCAAAGCAATATTGAAAAAGCAGAATGAACCTGGAGGTATCACAATCCCAGATTTCAAGATATACTACAAAACTGTAGTAATCAAAACAGTATGGTACAGGCACAAACATAGACACATGGATCAATAGAACCAAATAGAAAGCCCAGAGGTAAATCCACAACTATATGATCAATTAGTCTTTGAGAAAGTAGGAAAGAATATGTAATGAGAAAAAGTCATTTCAACAAATGGAATCGGGAAAACTGGACAGCAACATACAAAAGAATGAGACTGGACCACTTTCTTACACCATACACAAAAATAAATTCAAAATGGATAAAAGACCTAAATGGGAGACCTATAACCATAAAAATCCTAGAAGAGAGCACAGGCAATAATTTCTCTGACATCAGCAATAGCAACATTTTTCTAGATATGTCTCCTGAGGCAAGGGAAACAAAAGCAAACATAAAATATTGGGACTACAACAACTAAAAAATAATGTACTGAATGGGAAAAGATATTTGCAAATGACATATCTGATAAAGAGTTAGTATCCAAAAATATATAAAAAATTTTTACAACCCAACCCCCAAAAACTAAATAATCCAATTAAAAATGGGCAGAAGACATGAACAGACATTTCAACAAAGAAGACCTATAGGTGGCCAACAGACACATGAAAAGATGTTCAACATCACTTATCATCAAGGAAATGCAAATCAAAACCACAATGAGATATCACCCATACCTGTTAGAATGGCTAAAATGAAAAACTCAAGGAACAATAGGTGTGGACAAGGATGTTGAGAAAAAGGAACCACCATGCCCTATTGGTGGGAATGTAAGCTGGTGGAGCCACTGTGGAAAACAGTTTGAAGATTCCCCAAAACATTAACAATAGAATTACCACAGATCCAGTATTTCCACTACTGGGTACTTACCCAAAGAATACAAAGATACTAATTCAAAGGGATACATGCACCCCTTTGATGATTATTGCAGCATTATTTACAACAGCCAAATTATGGAAGCAGCCCAAGTGTCCATCAATAGATGAATGGATAAAGATGTGAGATATATACGTGTATATATATATATATATATGTGTGTGTGTGTGTGTGTGTGTGTGTGTGTGTGTGTGTGGGTGTGTGTGTATAATGGAATATTATTCAGCCATAAAAAGAATGAAATCTTGACATTTGCAACAACATAGATGGAGCTAGAGAGTATAATGCTAAGTGAAATAAATTAGAGAAAAACAAATACCATATGATTTCACTTATTTTTGGAATTTAAAAATCAAAACAAATTAACAAAGAAAGTAGAGACAAAACAAAAACAAAAAACAAAAACAGACTCTTAACTATAGAGGATAAATTGATGGCTACCAGAGGGGAGGTGGGAAGGGGAATGGATGAAATAGGTGAAGGGGATTAAGAATACACTTATCATGGTGAACACTGAGAAATATGTTGAATCACTACATTGTATACCTGTAACTAATATAGCACTGTATGTTAATTATACTGGAATTTAAAAAAGTGTTAATGATAAATAAATAAATAAATAAATAAATAAATAAATAAATAAAATGTCACTATTCACAATATGCTGGAAATTTCATCCTCTGCAACTATTTAAATTTATGATAAAAATGCTAGGTGTCAACTCAAAAATGTACAGAGGGGCACGTAATTCCAAAAATATTTTAGAGAACATGCAACAGCAATAGGAAGTATTCAGGCCACTGCCCTACAGCGAGTCTGATGCAGCCCCATGTTTCAGAGTGTAAGCTGACCACCCTGTGGGACCTCAGTCCTCCTCCTCACCTCCATGATGCAGGCTAGCTGCTCTACTTCATTCTCCCCAGGAAACAGAGGGTAGCCCGTGTACAACTCAGCCATGATGCAGCCCAGGCTCCACATATCAATGGCCATGTTGTAGGGATGGCCTAGAATCACTTCTGGGGATCTGTAGAACCGGCTTTGGATATAGGTATATACTGTGAGGAAAGAAAGAGAGCCACCATGTAAAATCCTCCTCTCCAAAACACGCTCCTCCAGGGCACCTTCTCATGTGAGGGCCCAGGATAACTAACACTCCCTACCACTTTTCACTCTTTCAGCTTGGCAGGGAGATGGAAGGACAGCCAACCAGCACATCTGAGTCACACTGCATATTTAATCTCATCTCTCAAAATAAATAAATAAACTTAAAATTAATATAAAGCTAAATTTTCAACTATCATGTGAATTTGGGGTAGAAACTTTCTTTTTTTTATTTTTAAAAAATGTTTATTTATTTTTGAGACGGAGAGAGACAGAGCATGAGCGGAGGAGGGGAGAGAGAGAGGGAGACACAGAATCCGAAGGAGGCTCCAGGCTCTGAGTTGCCAGCACAAAGCCCGACGTGGGACTCAAACCCATGAATTGTGAGATCATGACCTGAGCTGAAGTTGGACACCCAATCGACTGAGCCACCCAGGTGCCCCTGGGGTAGAAACTTTCTGAAAGTATTGTGATTTGGCAAGGGAAGAGGCATATTAAAATGGAAAAAGAAATACAAAATGCAGACTCTTCTAATGTGTATTGAATATATTATGTGCATTGCATAAAGTATAGAAGGAAGACCCCAACAAAATCTGAGCAAATGAAGCCAGCAGAAGAAGACAGTACTGTGGGAAGCCTAGATTTTACAGTGGTAGGAGAAATGGGACGTTATAGTGATTTCCACATGCTGTTATAGGGGCGGGACAGGGATTCTGCAGTCACTTCTCTGTTGTTTGCATTGGTTAGAGAAAACAGGTAATAATTTTGTGATTTAAAATACAATAAAGATAGGGGTGCCTGGGTGGCTCAGTTGGTTAAGCATCCAACTCTTGGTTTCAGCTCAGGTCATGATCTCGTAGTTCATGGGTTTGAGCCCCACATCAGGCTCTGTGCTGACAGTGCAGAGCCTGCTTGGGATTCCCTGTCTCCCTTTCTCTGTGCCCCTCCATTTGTGCGCTCGCTCTCTCTCTCTCTCTCTCTCTCTCTCTCAAAAATAAGTAAATAGCCATTAAAAAATGAATAAACAAAATAAATACATAATAAAAATGACTTTTATACTCTGCCTGCTTCCAAAATGGATTTGATGTAATTTGCAATCAAAGTACATATACGCACAGCATAGTTCTTTAAAAATTGATTTAATGAACAGTTATATAATCCTTAACATGTGCCAGGCACTATTCCAAGTGCTTTGTACAGAGAACCCCTTCAGTCCTTACAACAACCCTATGAAGCAGGTACTATTATTGTTCCCATCTAAAAATGAGAAAACTGAGGCATACAAAGATTCAAGAAATAATTAGAGTCAGTAAGCTGTAAGTGGCAGAGCTGGGATTTGAGCTCGGGATGTTTGAGTCTATACTGGCTAAAATAAAGATAAAAGGAAGTCAGAAAATATGTAAAGGGGAAATGACTATCTGAAATAAGGATAGGATCATTATAAATTCCATTTGGAGCATCCTGGCAGCCAAGACAAGAGGTTGCATGCTTTTGTAGCTGAGAAGAGTAAGCAGATGAGTGCTTTGTGGGAGGCATATTGTTTTCTAGCTGGAATTTCTTTGGGGTTCCATACATAAATTGTAAAGAACATGTGTCTTCAAAAGTAGTGCTGCAAAATATTTGGAAACAGCCATCTTTCAGGGGTTTTTTTCAGCCTCTGATGAAGAGGGTCCTCTGATATCCCCTGCCACCATGAAAGCTGGTCCCAAAGTCCCTCTTTGGTGGGCCCTTAACCCAGTCTGTACATATTTGTAATCACTGCACCTGTCATATTACCTGTATCTTTGTTTCTTCCGCTGAACTGTAAGCAAGCAGAGCACAGAACATGTTGGGTTTATTTTGTTGTTCCTGTGTCCAGAACAGTAACAGACACATAGAAGATACTCTAAGTGTTTGTTAAATGGTACATGTTCTTGCCATCAAATTTGATAAAAGTCAAAAGAAGAGACACTTAAATCAAGTTCAGTGAAGTTTATGCAAATGTGCTCCAGGGATGCTTTCTGGATTCTAACCTGGAAAATATATAGTCTACAGAGCCTAGGGCAGTGAATCCCAAACCTCAGAATGGCTGTGTACTCTAAAATGCAGACCCCTGGGTGTTCCCCCAGAAATTTAGGTTTGGTGCATCTGGGGTGAGGCCCTGGGAGCTGTAATTTTTTAGAGGCCTCAAGTGATTCAGATATACATCTGGTTAGTTTGGGGACCCAAGGCACTAGGATAATTCCAGATTCACAGAATCTGAGTGCTGCAAAGGACCCTTACGGTATTTGAGTCTGATCTTCTCATTTTGTAGATCAGGAAACTTAGAGAAGTGAAGCACCTTGTCCAAAATCATTCTTGCAATTGTTGTGACTGAGCCCAGACTAGAGCCCAGGTGACCTCGCATGGGAAGTACTGTTTCAGTAAGGGAAAGAACTCACATTAGAAAAATTCAGACAAAGGGGCCAGAATGGGCTTACCTTTCTGGTGTTCATAACAACTTGATCCAAAGTCAATGACCTTAACAGAGACTTGGCCCTTTTGGTATAACACTATATTCTCCTAGAGAGAAGAAGAAAGACATAGTTAGGTTTTAAAAACGTTGCTCTACACACTCTGTTTACCTGAATGCCTGCCATCTTCTGGGACCCAGTTCAAAATGTGACCACCTCCAAGTGGGCCTCCTCCCATGCCTTCTCCAAACACCATGTTCTCCGTATTCCTCTGACTTCCTATTCAATTTGTGGTCTGCACCTCTTGTTTGGACTCAGTATTTGCTGCTTTGAAGTATTTCTTTTGCATAGATTTTGTCTCTTTCTGCATATAGAATGTGTAATTCCTGAACACTGTGGTTTATTTTTCTCTCCTTGGCACCTGGTTCTATCCCTTGCTTGCATAAGGTCTTAGAAATATCACTGACAATTTAATGTTTCCATTAAGTGCTCCACCAACATACTGATATGTCAGTAATGGACAAAAAAAAGGGCAATAATTTAATTCGAGTTGTGATTCTTTTGCTAACTTCGGGGGCAATGTGAAACCAACATCCCAGGATAGTCATGGTTAAGCAAGCAGAGCTCATGGACTCTTAGAACATGAGGGTGTACTACCTAAAGGCTAGAAGATTAAAGTCCCAGTCATGGCTTCATGGCTCTCAATATCAGACGGATTGATGATTATGAATATCAGATTAATTGCTTGCTTACTGAGTTCCTTAACTTTATTGCTATGGCATAGCAGGCTTGGTCTAAAGCCTGGCACCACAAATTAAGAAAGTACAAACTTAGTCCATAATATCTTTTCTAGACAATATCTATATAACTTGAAGAATTCAATCAGCAAGTGTTTAAGAAGCAGACATTTCCAGTGTGTCTGCATCCCAATGGAAAGTCTCCTTAACTAAATGGGGCAGGCCTTCCTACCATATTGACAGAAACAGCTCTATAGAAGGGATGGATGCATCACAGGTCATTGAAACTAACCTTTGAGTACATAAGAATTAACTCCCTGATTCTTGATCTACACACATCAAACACTCTCCTGGTTGCATGTGTACTTTTCTACTGGGCACATATATTCTAGGTTACTATTTCTCAAGCAAACCTATTATGTCATGTCAATTTCCTTAGTAAGAGTCAGTACCCAAAGTCCATGGATGTTGTAACCCTTTGAAGCTGCAAAGCTTGAATATGGAGAATAAATCAATGTATCACTATCCTGTGAGACTCCACCAGTAAACCCTGAAAGAACAACCCTATCTTGTCAATATTTAATTTTAAAAATATCTCACATTTACCTGACGAGTTTCTCCAAAGAGTTAAAGATAGAACTGCTTTATGATCCACTAATTGCACTACTGTGTATTTACCCCCAAAATACAAAAACACTAATTCAAAGGGATACATGCACCCCTATGTTTATAGCAGCATCATTCACAACAGTCAAATTATGGAAGCTGAGTGGATAAAGAAGATGTGTATATATAAGCAATACAATATTATTCAGCTATAAAAAGGAATGAAATCTTGCCATTTGCAACAACATAGATGGAACTAGAAAGTAAAATGCTAAGTGAAATAAGTCAGTTAGAGAAAGACATATATCATATGATTTCACTCATATGTGGAATTTACGAAACAAAACCAATGAGCAAAGGGAAAGGAGAGAGAGAGAGAGAGAGAAACCAAGAAACAGGCTGTTAACTATAGAGAACATACTGAAGGTTACCAGAGAGGAGGTGGAGGGGATGGGTGAAATAGGGGATGGGGATTAAAGAGCACAATTATCATGATAAGCACTAAGTAATATATAGAATTGTTGAATCAATACATTGTATATTTGAAACTAATATACCACTGTATGTTAACTATACTGGAATTAAAATTAAAAATTCAAAAATTTTTGGGGTGTGTGAGGAGAAGGGAATGAGGAAAAGTTAAGGGATATTTAAATATTTGTGAGGGTCATGCTGTTTCTGGAACCAGTTCCTGACCCCACATTTTCACACTCTTATACCTTTCCCCTAGCTACCTGTACTCCTCCAGTTTGCAATCATTAATTCTTCTATCAAGCATTAATTTGTTGCCTACCATTATTATTGTCAGGTACCATGTCAGAGCCTGGGAATAAAATGGTGAGAATACATGGTCCCTGACCTTGGGGGAGCTTGCAGTCAGTGGAAGATAAAGAAACCATTCCTACATAGCAACCAGTGCAATAGTAGAGCTAAGTACAGAATACCAGCAGGACCTGTGAGAAGGGCACATCCTTTTGGAATGGAGGAAGTGGTCAGAGATTTGCTGTACCCTTAACACCACTTCAGAGAAGAAGGGACAGAGTCAGGATTTAGTACAGCAGTGCTCCATCTCTCTGCATAAAACATCTCTGTACACCCTTAAGCCTTTCATAGGAAAGCCCTCAGACCTTCCTGTTCCTTCCTGTCTCGGTGATGCCATATCTCTCTGCATTGCCTTGACACCTGTCCCTTAATCTTTACTGCATCATTCTTGGTTTACATAACGTATAAACATAACTGCTTGGCTTCCACCCTGAAACCTTGGCCAAACAGCTTCCCAGTTTCCATTGGAGAATAGAACAGGGAAGTTTCTGAGGGTGGGAAACAGCTCCCTCGACAGGACAGAGTTTGTACTCACAGGCTTGAGATCACAGTGAATGATTTTCTCTACATAAAGCATTTGCAAACACTTCAAAACAGAGAGGGTGAAGCGCCGAACTATTGACAGACTGAAGCCTTGAAAGCTATTATTCTTCATCAGCTCATACAAGTTGATTCTGGAAAAGAGAGAGAGTGATGTGTATGTATCAGTGCAAAAGGTATAATACTTACTTTGAACCCGCAAACCATCCCATATCACTTGATTTCCCTCTGGTAGTAGGCAAGTCTCAGACCAGGAAGCAAGACTTTTGTGTCATATAACCTCAATTTTCCCTTTGATTCATGGTGGATCCAATGTGAAGCCCAACTGTGCTGGCCTCTCTGATGTCCCCTTGTTTCTTATGTGGCAAGGTCATTAAACCACTTTGTTACACATGTGGGTGTTAAAAGGTTGGACCAAACTTCTGAAATATTCATAGCTTCTTAGGCCCTTGGAAGGGATCTAGAAAGTCCAACACCCAACAAAGTGGCCACTCCTGCCCCAAATTGACAAGGCTATCTAAAGACATCAGGTTCCTGACAAGTAAGGGAAAAAGAGAGTGGGCAGATGGGGGCTGAGGCAAAATGGAGAAGCCCGACCCTATCTAAAGTAAGCCTGGCTGCTTGGTCCCATCTGACAGGGTTTACTCTTGCTAGATTACCCTAAAGTTTTTAGGCAGGTAGAAGCCTGCACTACTGTATGGAAGTCTGCTCTATTATATGAAATATGCTGACTTACAAATGTTGGAAACAAATGCAAGGCATTTTAACAAGAAAAGCGTATCCACGGGCTGCTAGTTTGTGACTGTGCAAACCTCAGTGATTTGGGGAGAGGTGGGAAAGAAAGGGCATGATCCAGAAACAACTCTGCATCAACTTCTTCCTAGTTTCCAATCTTCCATTCCTAAGCCTTCTCTAACACTGGCAGTATTTAGGAAGCTGTTCATTCTTGAGGGGTACAGAGAAGATGTGAAGCTCCAGCCTCATCCTGACTGGCTGTGTGACCCTGGGAAACTCCCAGCCTCTTTGGTCTTTGGATTCTCCCTCTGCACACCTGCCCCTCCCGACCTCTCAGGGCTCTTTTAAGAACAATGGCATCTAACTGTGCACTGTGCCTTTCTAGGCAGCCTGGCTTGTCCATTTTGATGCATGGAAGATAACTCATCTCTGCCTACTGGAAAGCAGAGCACATTCTGCACTCATCAGAGATGGTGAGAAGGGTGTCATCCTTCCTTCTGACTCAAATTTAGCTGGTTCCCAGAATTTCACTGACAGCAATGGTGTCCTGGGAGCCCCAGGCTACCAGCTCAGTGAATCCCATAACACTGGGCCTCTGAGAGCCTACCCCAATTATCCCCCTTTGCTAAATGCACTCTGGGTTTCTGATTTTGTTCAGATTGTGAAATACGGTCTTCTCAGAGAGAAAAGTAATCAAACTAGCATGCCCTTCCAATTAGCACACCCTTCCAGTTCCAATATTCAGCAAGGTGATGCCAGTCTATTTCAGTCAGGTTCTGTTCCCTGCCCCAAAATATCTGCTCGTATCCTTATTTTCTGAAAATCATAGTTCTTTCCCTATGCTGAGAAGCTAGCTGCCTGTCCCCTTGGTTTCCAACCACTGCACCACAGAATTATAAAGCCAGTGAGTGGAGACATGGACAAGGACAGTCCCTTTCAACATATCTAAGTTTCAGTCTTGAGGGCAGAGACCTTGTATTGGTTATGTCACCCAGTTTGTCACCCAGAGCTTGTGCAGCACAGCCAGGGTATGCTGGCAGTTGACAGGCATGACTGAGGGATAGGGTGAGATGGGTAGCTTTAGGTCCAGCTCTTTGCTCCTTGGCTTTCTAGATAACTGAGTGGCCATTGTGTCCACTCTAGTCATTAAGTATTCACACCCAGAAAAATCTAGTGTTCTGACCTCAAAGTTTTTCTTCTGTCAATTTAAGCAACTTTTCAAAAGAAAATGAATTAAAGAGGAAAAGCAGCTAACCCCAAGAGTTCAAAGGTGATGCAGAGATGATTGCGAAAATAGAAAAAGTCTTTCATGTGCACCACATTGTAGGTGTTGTCTTTGTCCTTCCTTCTGAGAGCCTCCAGGATCTTCAGCTCCACCAGTGCCTGGTGGTGAAATCTGAAGGGGTCAGGGAGTGGCAGGGAGGGCAGACAATGGGGACAGAGGACACAGTGTTATGTCATGCTGCAGCAGTAAGCCCCTTTCCCGAGCCTCTCCCCATCTCCCCAGCAAGACTGTCCAGAGGGGCAGAAAGCACTAAAAGCTCCACACTCTTGCCCCCTCTTTGCCCCATCGTAGAATCAGATAGGTAGAGAGAGAAAGAGGAAAAAGATGAGGAAGATCAGAAGAAAAGGCAGAGTCAGGAAGGGTTGGCATTATGAAGGGGCCAGAGTCATGCAGGCAACCCCCCCCCACCCCCGCCCACCATGGTCTATGCCATCTGCCAAGCCACACCTCTTCTTGTTCCTGATGATTTTCAAGGCCACCAACTCATTATTTTTGTGATCCAAGCACTTGGCCACCTGTCCAAAGGACCCTTTCCCGATCATCTCCAAAACCTCATAGCGGTAGGCAATGTGGTCATGCAGGACCTGCAGAAGCCAGGCCAGAGTGAGGAACAGAGCCATAAACTCTGGGACTTCCCTCACACTGGGGCCCCTGAGTCAGCTAAGGGCTGACTCCTAGAGGGAACTTTCTGAACTGCCAGGCATTGGTGCAACTCCCACCCTCCTCTCATTGCTGCTGCAGTGGTTAGGTTGTTGCCTAGATCCCAGGCTCCACATGTGGTGCCAGGAAAATCCCACAGGTTCTATCTGTCATACAGTGCAAAGAACATTGGATGGTCTTCAGAAAACTTGGGTTCTAGTCCCAGTCCTGCTACCACCTCTAGTTTTCCACATGTGTGGAAACCTATAAAGCAAGAGGATTAAACAAAGTGTCTCGAAGGTCGCTTCCAGTTTAGACATTTCCTGATTCTTGAATGCAGTTGAGCAGCAGCTTCAGTATGGAGGAAGTTCTCTTTCTTTCCCCTGATGTGTCGCCACCAATCAGAGAAGGCTTCATGTCTGCTCTGCCTCCTTCTGGTCAGATCTGGTTCTCCTCTTGACTCATCCAGATTTAATTCTAACTTGGAGTTAGCAGTACAGACCTAGACTCTTTCTCAACTAAGAGGAGGAGCATTTTCCAAGACCCAGAATCACCCATGTCCCTTCATGGGCTGCAAACTAGAGAACAGGTATTTATTCACAGCAACAGGAAACCTTCAATTAAAAAGACTTTATCTGTGTGTCTTCAGACAAGTCACTTACTCACTCTGAGCTGAGTGCCCTCATCTGTAACTGAAGGTTCTGGATAAGAACCTCTAAGGCTCACTCTGGAAAATAGTATGGAAGTTCTTCAAAAAATTAAAAATAGGACTACCCAATGACCCAGCAATTGCACTACTAGGTATTTATCCAAGGGATACAGGTGTGCTGTTTTGAAGGGGCACATGCACCCCAATGTTTATAGGCATGTTTGACAATAGGCATGTATGTATGGAAAAAGCCTAAATGTCCATCAACAGATGAATGGATAAAGAAGATGTGGTACACACACACACACACACACACACACACACACACACACACTGGAGTATTTCTTGGCAATCAAAAAAGAATGAAATCTTGCCATTTGCAACTACATGGATGGAACTAGAGGGTATTATGTTAAGTGAAATTAGTCAGGAAAGGACAAATATCATATGTCTTCACTCATATGAGGAATTTAAGATACAAAATAGATGAACATAAGGGAAGGGAAGCAAAAATAATATAAAAACAGAGAGGTGGACAAAACATAAGAGACTCTTAAATATAGAGAACAAACAGAGGGCTGTTGGAGGGGTTGTGGGAGGGGGAATGGCTAAATGGGTAAGGGGCATTAAGGAATCTACTCCTGAAATCATTGTTGCACTATATGCTAACTAACTTGGATGTAAATTTAAAAATTTATTTATTTATTTATTTATTTATTTATTTATTTATTTATTTATTTATTTATTTATAAAAAAGAACTTCTAAGGCTCTGAGAATCCCTGATTCCTAGTTTTACATTCATGAATTTGGGAGAGGTGAAAGACAAATGTTTGTGTACAAGTTCTCAGGATGTGGTTGTGATTCTGTGGTGGTGATTTGTTCATACAGCAGGAATCAAGATCATGAATATGAACAGGTACAACTTTACTAATATGTGGAAGTGGACTACTCCACCTATAAAGGTCTGTCATAAAAATGTACAGGGAAAGGGAAAGGGACAGGTTCTGCACATGCTGGTGTAAAGGTATTTGGTATATATTTTACACAGGCCACCAGTTTGGATATATCATAATTATTTGTCTACATGTCAACTTTGACAATGATTGTCATCACTTGAGGCCAAGGATCAAGTTGTACTCATTTTTATTGTTCCCTTCATATTTCCAGAGTCTAGCAGATGCCCCAGCATGGTAGTTTCTCTCTCAATAAATAGGTATTAAATTAACACTTGCTCACAGAATAGAAATGAGAATGCAGTGGGCTGCTTGTTTCGGAATTTGGTTCAGTGAATTGTCTATTTGTATGTGCAGAATGTAATGAAGATGGAGATTTTGAGTGTACAGTGAGCATATGTTATCCCCCTTCCTGCCTCCACCAGTAACATAGCTGCCTAAGATTTAAGACTGAGGAACTGAGTTTCAGTGAATTAACTTAAAGGTAGTGCTGGCATTGCTGGGGAATTTCCCAGAGATTCTATGCCCGGGTAGGAGGGTGGGCAGGGAAGGGGTTGAGGATATCTAGATGAATTGGAGGTAAGGATTACATTGGTGATTCTTGACCAAGGATCCATTATTAACCTATCCCTCTTTGAAACTTTGTGTATGTTCAGGGTGCCTCTTCTGGGATGAGGACTGATAGCTTTTGTCAGACTCCTAAAGGGATCCTTTGCCTAAAAATGTTGAGAACCAGGGCACTAGATAGAGGATGTGTGCTAGAAACTCTAAATCCATCCTTTTCAGAGTGTGGCCCAAGAACCAGCAGCATGGACATCACCTGGCAGATTTTGAGAAAGGCAAAATCTCAGGTCCCATCCCACACCTGCTGGATAAGAGCCCACATTTTTAACAAGATCCCTAGGTAATTTGTGTACATAGTAAAGTTTGAGAAACACAGCTCTAAATACTCTTAAGAAGTATGTCTCTTCTATGAAGCCTCACAGACCAATCTTGTCTCCTTTAAATGTAAATGAGTTGTGAGAAAATGACCAGAGAAGGAAATTCCCAGCAGCCCAAAAACCTAATGGACTAAGTATCACACACATCTGGACATCTTTGGAAGTGGACATTTCTTTCCAAAGCAAAAGAGACACTTTTCACCGCCCAGATTTCACCTTCAGGCTGGTAAGAGGCACTGTCCTGAGGAATTCTCAGATACAATCAGAAAGGAGGAGAGATTCATCTTTGCTAGGATCCATCTTTGGAAAACTGAAGAAAATTGAGCATTAGGGACCAGGGGCTACAGTGACAAGAACTTTTTTTTTTTTTGGTTGAGAGTAAATGGCAATTAAAATAAAATTGAAAGAGGTCCATGTGTGGACTTGTATGGAAGACCCAAAAAAGAGAATGCTGGGAAGAATGCATCTTATTCCATGGAGTCTGGCCTTTCCAATGGGTCCAGGTTTGTGCACAAGAAGAGCTTGTGGGAATTTGCCAAGGATGCAAATCTGTTACCCCAAATACTCTTGGAGAAATCAGTATTGTTAGCAGAGTAGTTGTTATATTAATTGCATGTTTTCCCATTTTTAAACATGGCATGTTCCCATTTCCCATTTTTAAACATGGCATTTCTTTGGTTTAGAACCTACTAGAATCCTTCAGGATGCCTAGTCCAAGGTATATTGGCACCAAATGCTATAAAATACCCCACACTTTTTTCCTTTCCAGATTACCTCTTGTCCCCAAGCCCTAGGCCCCTGGAGATACCATGATCTACTCCCCTGTCACCTTCATATAGGAGCCATGTTCATCATCAAAACTCGTTTTGCTGAACTCAGGAGTCACGTGGAGCTTCTTTGCTTCCAGCCCCAGGAACCACAGCTCCGTGTAGCCCAGGATCTCACTTTGTTCATAAGAAGACAGCTGGTTCTTAAAAAACTTTAGGGCCTCTGTGTGAAAGACACTATCATTGTCAGTTGAGGCAACAAGGGGATTTTCCCAGAGGGCTGATGATGGCACCCCTTCCAGCTCATGAGCCAGTCACTCTTTTCCTCAACTAGATGGCTTACTAAGGATCATGTGTCTTTAATCTCACAGGATAAAAATGTGAAGGATAAATGCTAAGGTGTCATATTCATTTCAACAAATCAGGAGGGAAACACAAGGGAAGGGAAAGGGAGAATTTAGACCTCAAAAAGCTATGAGTTGCAGCAGCATGGTAAAAATTCCAGACATAAACCTAGTGTCAGTAATAGTATGTAGTTATGGCAGCAGTTTCCAAGTTAATATGGTTTGGGGCTACACAAATGGTTTATCCTGGGAGGGTTTGCAAACTATAATGACTTCAAGGACCAGACAGGTAGTTTAAATGCAACTTTAAAGGGGCCCAGGAGATATTCCCACTCAAATCTGCAGCTAAGCCAATGAGTACCTCCAACTACAAGGAAGGAATGTGTGTTCACTCTTCTCTAACCCTCACTGATTGCCAAACCCCATCAGGTGTTTGGTGTTTGGTCTGAGGGCAGGTGGGGTAGGAGAGGGAACTGCTGGAAGGAAACAAGACATGAGAGAGAAAACCTGTGTGAAGAGCAGTCATGTGAAAGCTGAAAATGGCATATTCTTAGCTCAGAAGACAGAACCATGACCTAAGAGCACTAGGAGCAGATATCAGCTCTGTAAAGGCAGAACTAACTCAGAACAGAAGTGATGTGGTCATGGATGGTTCCTGAGATTGTTTAAGAAGAAGGACAATAATTTCAAAGCTGCAAGTAAAGAGCTCTAAGCATTGGATAGTGTCGGCATAGTGGATATTGGTTCTCCTCCTTTGAATTCTAATAGAGGATGAATCTCTGAACCTTGTGAGAAGTCAGGCTCCTGGCCAAAAACTGATGTGTGATTTTTCTGGCCCAACACCTGGAAGCTTAGCCCTCCCCACCCAGTTCATCTTGTGACACTTTGGCCATCTAGAACCAGCCCCCACTATACTCTGCTACCACTCCAGAGACATACCTGCTGCTGTCAGAGGCACCTTGTGCTTTCTTGGTGGTTTCTCCTCTGGCTTGGGATCTTGGGTTTTAATGCTTGAATGGAAAGGCATTTCTGAAGTCTTGAGCTCAGAAGCTGACATCTGATTGTGAGTCTTATTCTCCTGTCCAGACAAAGAGACTTGAAATAAAGGACTGCTTAGACTTCTCCGGGGTGTCACAAACCATTTATCAGACCAAGGACACCCACATCCAGCCAGACTCTTCTCCTTCCTTCCCATGGAGAAAATGGTAATTATGAGACATTAGGTTTTCTCAATCTTCCTCTCAAAGGAATCAATCTCATGATTCTCTGTGAGGCCCATGCACATTACCATGTGTAGTTGACTACCCCAGTGACATCTTACTGCAGGAAGAAATGGAATAGTTTTTTTGTTGTTGCTTTTTTTTTTTTTTTTTTTTTTTTTTTTTTTTTTTACTGCTGCTCTGGAGAAGGCCAGTTCCTAACTAGATAAAGTGACTTGACCAAGGGCACAAACACGTGAACTTATGTGTCTATAATACCTCTTTAACTTGGCACTTTCTCACATCTCATTTGTCCCTTACATAAAAAAAGGGGACACTGGAGGAAAACAATTATTCTGTATTCTTCTACCATTTGTACATCAGACATTTCATTCTTCCTTTCCACAAAGAATCCTCATGACAATCTTATAGAGAGCCCATTTTGATTAAAGAAGGTCAGTGATTTATTCGATAAGGTTTGCATTCATTGTAAGGGGTGAGAACAGGACTAGAGCCCAAATATTCAGGTGCCATTGTGCTTTCCCCACCATCCTAGGCCTTCATAAACTTGGTTGTAGACTGAAGTCACATCTTTAACCTGCCTGCTCAGGGCCAGGTCCATTGCCCTGTACTTACCTGATACAGCAAGGGTGGCTTTAGCAAGATTTTGTTGCTGATGTGTGGGAGGTTAACCATGTTCTTCTTCCCCTTGGTATCCACAAAAGGGAGTGAAGTAATGCTGGTGTTTGTATTCTATATAAGAAGGAAGTGGATAAGGTACAGACACCTCAGGCAAGAAATCTATGTCTTCAGGGAGTCATTTCTCCCAGGTTTCCCACCAGAGCAAGAATGAGCCTAAACCAAATACAGGCCTAAATCTATTTTCAAAGCTCTTGTGGAGAAAATAGAGTGGAAAAGCATATGGGCTGTGGGTTTGAATCCCTTCTCCATCACGTACAGCTGTAGACCTTGAATGGGTGACACAACTCTTCCTTTAAGTTTTAGTTATCTCTTCACTACCATGGGGACAAAAATGGGATCTACCTTATAAGGGTTTTGTGAGATAAATGAGGCAACTCATGTAGAGTATTCCATAAGTGTTAGCCATTATTATCATCATTTCAATATCTTACCACCATAATATGGGGCAGTTCTTCCTGCTATATAATTTACATCTTCCTTGGTATAACATAAGCTCCCACCTCCTCTGCATTATTGATTTGACCTCACTTGGACCCCTGCTCCCATGCATTGACTGACTGATTTATTGATTATGAGAGGTAGTCTATCTATCTATCTATCTATCTAGTGAATAGCAACATTTAAAACTGTGTGGAGATGAGGCAATGGTGATGTGGATAGAGCATATGCATCATATTATGCTGAGGTGACCAAAAATGCCTCTGAAAAGCTACCCTGTAGCTGGGAAGCTATCCTACCTATCCTCATCCTTCCCTAGAGAAAACACACTATCACTTCCTACCTTAGGCAAGAGTCGAGTCATTCTGAGGTTCTTGATCTTGGGAGGTGGCTTCTGGACTTGAACCAAAGGCTTACACTCAACCTAGATCAAGTACAACAGTATTGGAATAGTGCTTAGCATGCTATTACCTCAAGCTGTTGAGACATATGTTTTGCTTCATTATCACAATCAAGATACACTTGAAGCCAGCTCTCCTGACCCCAAAGCTAGGAAGAGCTAAGAGAGGCTCAAGAAGTACTGAATGAATGTACGAATGAATGCATATAGAAACAAGTGTTCTTTCTCACAGTGCTTATCCTGGATTGAATTTTACTATGGTTTTCATACTTTTTTTAAAAATCCATAGAAGCCTTTCTTCAAATAAAATCTTAATTAGGCACCCTGGACAGGGGAAGAAGTCAAAGCTGAGCTGTTCTTTCTACAGAGAAGGAAATGCCCAAAGTCTTGCCAAGGGACTCTTTATGCCCTCAGAGTGGCTCTGAAGGTACCCTAGTGGAACCCACTAGAATACAGAAGACCAGCCTGAACACCAGTGATTGATCAGAAGAGACTTCACATCTAGAAAGGGGTCTGGAGGAAAAAGACCAAAACAGCAGAGCTGTGTCCCCCAAAGGGTGGCAAGCACACAAGGAAAGTGTGTGACATAATTGTATATAATACAAGATAACAGTTATCTAATGGTTATGCATTTATTTTAGTATCCACGTAAAAACTATAGCACATTAAACCTGTAATTTTGTAGTTGTTACTATGTAAAATGATATTAAACTTTAAGGCAAAGACAAAAACAAAAACAAAGTGTGAGTGTTATGGAGATATGGCAAAAACCATGAAGGTGGCACTGAAATGACTAAAGTTTGGCAAAAACAGGCTACAGTTTGAATCTAGGTTCTGCTCTTTGAAGCAGAACTCATGGGTTCCCTCCTTCCAGCCGTCTCTTAGGGAACTGAATGACACTTACCCAAAGCTGAGACAAGCTGGTGCCAGATCCACTTCTATAAAATTTGGTATACTGGCCACATTGAAATAGGAACTGGGTATAGTACTTTAATATCATCCAGCATAGCTAAGCACTCTACAGAGCTATAATGAAGGGAACCATTTAGAATAGTACATCTTGACCTCCTAGAATAGGGACATGCTCTGAGGGAGAATGGGCTGCATAGAGCATGTCTCATAGCCTTACACCAAACTAATTTGATTCGTTAACATATACTAATGCAGGATTTGATTGTCTATTGAAAAGGCAATGATGCTATCTGAGAAAATACTGCAGTCACAAATCTCAGAGTCCCAACTTCTCATCAAATAAGTTTGTGGGACTAAAACTTATAACAATCACCAACAATGACAAGCTAGCATTGAGAACAAGTTGGGGAGACTGGACAGAAAAAAATATATTAACAAAACACAACTAAATACCAAACAAAGGGCATGAAGATTGAGTGTCAACAAAGAAGGAAGAGATCACTGTAAATAAAGTCTTCCCAGGTGGATGTGAGGAGGCTTTGTGGAAAGGGTGTCACTTGGCCTGGGCTTTAACTGGGAGGAAGGGTAGAGAGCATGTTCATTAGGTGAGACAATATCTGGGAATGCTCTGAGGGTTTCCACTGCTCATGCTGGGTAAGCTGGAGCAGAGGGTACACTGGATTGTGGAAGGCACTGAATGCTAAGGTAAGATATGTGATCTTTATCTAATGGGCAATAGTGAATCACTGACAGTTTGTAAGGCTGGGAGTTACATATGCAGAGCAGTATTTCAGAAAGACCCTTCTAGCAGCAATGTGGCATAAAATAACGATTAGACAAACTCTGAAATCAGACCTTAGTTTTAAATCCCAGCTCCACTACTGATTAGTTGTTTAACCTGGGGCAAGTTATTAACCTTTTTTTCATGTAATATGGAGATAATAACAGTACCATCTTCCTAGGGTTGTTGTAAGTATTAAATGAGTTCATATGCATAAAGTGCTTAAACCAGTGCCTTGTATAAGCCAAGGGTAAGTGTGTGCTAGACCTCATTCTCCTCTTTTGTAAAATGAAGAGTGATTTTGGTTATTTCTCATGAAACAAGAAAATCATGGACTTAGAAATGATGGAGAATGAGCAAGATGATGCTGAACTTAAAACGGTTAAAGGAATTGAAGATGTTTAACATGAGAGAAGATAAAATAAAATATCTAGGAGGTTAACAATTCTGATACTGCCATCATATACACTGGAATCAGATGACTAAATAAATGGACTACAGATGACAGGAACCAGGTTTCCCAATGTTGGACTGGAATTTATAGATAATCAAGATCAACATCAACATTATCACTACGTGATAATAGATTAGAGTTGGAGACATAAGTAGGAACTCATGTTTAACTCAATGTACATACAAATGGTTACACATAGTCATATTTATAAATATGTGTATATGCAAGGGTTAATATATGTGCGTGTGTGTGCGTGTGTGTGTGCTCACACACGCACACACATTTCTTTGTTTTATTAGCTTGAGAGGTCCTAAAAGAAATAACACCCCAGTAGAAACAAGGGAACCTAACACTCACAGCTTGGCTTTTAATACCATTCTCCAGTAAAAGGAACCAAGCTCCTTAGAGAAATGATTGGTTCTAGGACTGAAAAAATGTACAAGATGAGCCTGGAGTATCTTCTAGTGACATAAAGTAAGGAAGGAGTAAAAAAAAACACAAAAACAATAACAAAACAAAAAAACACATTGATGAGAGTGTGTCAAAGGGGCATAGGAACCAGCTGAAAAAGTTCCCAATGGCCAAAGCTGGAACAATTGTAGCAACAAAATAGTGTTGGTTTGTAACACAAACTTTAAAGCAAATATCTATGAATCCATACAGATATAAATGAATGATTTAATAAAGAAATTGGCAGAAGAAAAGAAACAAATCTTCCATGCAGAAGAGTACCTAATATATTATACAGATACTCCACCACAGAGGGTGGGAGCACAACTCCCCACTTCTTAAGCTGTGCATAGTGGCTGGTTTCCCAAAAGTATAACAAGGAAAGGAGAGAACAAAAGCAACTTTACAGGAGAAACCAGACAAACACTACCTCAGCCAGGTAATCTAGTCAACATCAGCAACCATGAAGCATGTAGATAGTAGGTGTCATTGATATAATTTGATGAAATGGCATTTTGCTTTAGTGGTCTTCTTCCCAAAGCCTACAACCCCAATCACATCATGAGAAAAACAGACAAATTCTGATAGAAAGGCAACCCACAATATACGTGGTCAGTATTCCTCAAAACTGGCAAGGTCATTGAAAACAACCAAAGTCTGAGAAACTATCACAGCCAAGAGGAGCTTAAGGGGACATGACAGTGAAATGTAATGTGACATCCTGCATAGGAACATGGATAAAGGACATTAAGTGACAATTAAGGAAATCTGCCTAAAGTGTGGAGTTTAGTTAAAAATGTATCGCTGTCAGTTCATTGTTGTAACTAAAATACCACACAAATACAAGATTTTTAATAGTAGGGGAAACTGGGTGTGAGGTCTGGAGTGGTATAAGGGAACTCTGTAGTAGCTTCTCAGCTTTTCTGCAAGTCTAAAACTGATCTTAAATAAGTATATTAATAAAACAAACAAAACCCCTGAGGGGAGGGGTGATATCAGAAGGGCTATTGCTTATGACTCAGTATGAACTTGCTCTACGTGATCTGAAGGATGGAATGAGGTCAAAGTGTGGGATTTATAGAGAGGTAGTTTCGAGTTCAATAAAAAGAAGGATTTTCTAGAGCTTAAATGGAACGGGAGTTCTTATGAGGTAGTGAGTTCTCCATCACTGGAAGTGCCAAGTCCACCTAATGAGCACCTGTGAGAAATGTGCATGGACTCGATGAGTGGGCAAGATGTAACCTTCAAAGTCCTATCTGTCTCAAGACTCATTCAAGTGACCCCTAGGAGTGCATCTTGAGTGCACCCGTCATCCTCTCATGGAACCAACGTTGAGGACCATCGTATAGAACAATGTTTCCCAACTTTGTCATACCACACCACACATAAAAAATTATATTTGTGTGACACTCTGGGGCAAAAAGAGGGGGCAGCTCATAGACAGATGCTACCAACACAGGGTTCCAGCTGCCTCAGGCTCATCTGCCCTGAGGGCTGCTGATCTCTACAACTGTGCACACCTCTACCAGTGTGTCCCACAAGTTTACAAACTTTCTGCTTGTCTCCAGCAGCTTCCTCAAGAGACACACGATGGCCCATAACAACATTTCATTCTATCGTGGTATCCCCAGGAGGCAGGAAGAAGAGGGTGTGATCTCCCATATTCGCAGTGGCAAAGCAGAATTTTTCCTTTAAGACCATGAGCTTTGTGGCACTGTTCTATGATCCCTGACTAATCTCTGAGCCAATGTAACAGGAATCTCTAACAGTCATGAGATCTATCTCCAAATTTAGCGTTCTCAGTGTAAAAAAATGTTTTATTCACAGGGTACATAGCATAGGCAGTGACTCCTATGCTGTCTAAAACCTGGGCACTGGCCCAAAACTAGAGAAGCCTCTGGAGGAGCCAGGAGATAAAAAGACAAGATATCTGAGGATGCCACCAGGGCCCTTTCACGGCTTCTTGTTATGAGCATCACTGTTTTTGGAGGCCTTCTCAACAGCCAGGATTGAACTATGAAGCTCCTCTATTTTCCAAATTTCTTATACAAACATGTACTGCTTTTATAATTTAAAAATACCGTTATTTAAAAACAATATTATAACAAAGAACTCTAAATGGTTCATTGCAACACTAGCAGGGAAAGGCGTGACAATGGCAGGGGGCACTCTTTCCGTGAGAGCCTGAAACAGAATCAAACCTGAGAAGACACTGTCAAGGAACCTGGACTCAGAGCCTCAGAGCATGGACACTGCACTGTACAGATCGAAAGAAGGGAGGGGAACCCCCGTGTTCACAAGTGGGTTCAAGTTGCTAGGAGACCCCTGTGTTCACAAGTGGGCTCAGGTTGCTAAGATTCCCCCATGTCTAGGCCCATATTCAAATATTGGGATTCTCCTTGGGTCTCCAGCTATTCTTGCTGTCACTGGGTGATGATCCAGAGGGTCTAGGCACTGCCCCAACATGCATGGTGAGAAGGCTGGTCGATCAGAAGCCTGGAGTCTCAAATCCTGACCCTGGGCCCCTCCTCTACCTGTCTTGTGTCTCTGTCTTCTGAGCTAGAGACTCTTAGGTTCTCACAGTTCTTTTGTTTTCTCAGCAAAAGAAAAAGGCAAATTCTATCTCACTACTTTGCAAAAGCCACCTCACCTTTCTCAAATAAAAGCTGAGTTTGGCTTAAAAGCTAATTCGAGGAAGGTGGGAAAGCTGAAACCCAGCTGAAAGCTCCACCCCCCACCCACATCCCCAACATTCAGGCAAAAGAGGTAACAGGTGCTAAACCATTCCAGTTGCTTATTCCTGTGACTTGCTCTCAAGGATTCTTCCAGGAACACCTAGGTCCTGCCTCCCAGGCCAGGAGGATATACAGAATCACAGAGTTGGGATGGACTTTACTGATGCATTCATTTTTAACATATTTACTGAGCGTATCTATGTGTCAGGCAGTGTGCTAAGCACAGATCACACAGTCCAGAGGTTTCAAATTTACTGAAAAGCTCTTAAAATGTAGAATCTCCATCCTGACCCCAGACTCCTCAGTGGTGGGGCCTAGAAACCTGTATTTTTTAAAAAGTTTCCCAAGTGAGTAATGTGTAGCCAGAACGGGAGCCACAATCTAATGCCATCCCCTCCTTGGGAATTCATCTCTTCCTGCCTTGAAGTTGGCTTTCTTTTATGTCCTTGATGTTTATGTTTCCTTCCTTATTTTTTGTGAATTCTTATCTCCCCTGAGTAAGAGTGTACGGCAACAAACATGAGGCCCCTCAAGAGTTTTCCCTCTGGATGGTTCGTGTAGGGGGTCCCCACAGTGCCTAGCCATGTGTTAACATCCATGGCACCCATAGTCACAAGAGCCTGGACTGAGCTGAGACCACCTGCAGAGACAATCTTGCATTTGCTGGGTGTCTGGGATGGGGGCAGGGCATGTCATCTTCCTTGCTGGTACAGTGGGATTAGCTATAGGCTGCTTCTAATGAAGGCTGCCTCTTCGTATGTTGTCACAGGGGCGTGCCTTTGTTATAAATGTGGATTATTCAACACAAGCTGACTGCAGTAAGCACAACCTCCCACTTGCAGGACTGAATGAAAATATTTTCAGAAACTTGCAAATTATCATTTATGATTTCCTACCATGGGTGGCATAATTGTGTGAGAATGGAGATATCCCTCCAAGACTCTGCCCACCATATCCCTAGTTTAGGCACCTGTTGTAATGGTCTCCTAAGCACTACCCTGCCCCTTTCCCAATCCATCCTCTACTGCCTAAGACCTCATAAATTAAACATGAACCTCTGATCTTGTTGCTGCACTCCTTAAACCTCCCCAATGACTTCCCAGGGCATGGATGTCCTGGCATATAAACCTTCCCAGCTTCATCCCTTGTCATGGCCTTGGCCCTGACCTTTTGGCTCCAGAAATAATGAATGCCTTGCAGTTCTCAAACACTTTGTTGGTTCACATCTCAGCACTTCTGCTCCTGCTGTTTCTGCTTGGAATATTCTCTCATTGCCCAGTTGTCACCTTCCTCCATTCCAAGTCCTTGTCATTGAACTTTGTCATTGTCCTTGAACTTCCAAGTTCAAGTCCCAGCCAAAGTGCCACATTCTCCATGAAGCCTCCATAGCCACTGCATGTGTAACTTTCCCACTACCCCATGCTTCATACTTGCTCTGACCACAGCACCTGCAAAGGTTTGTTACACAAGGTTGTCTTACATCTGCCTTCTTCTGCCAGACTATGAGACCCTCTAATAAAAAATCTGAGTCTTATTTCAGAATCCCAAGCCTAACATGGTATCTCACACATAGTAGTCACTTAAATATTTGCTAAAGGAAGGAAGGGAAGGAGAAGGGGCAGACTGAAGGAGCAGGAAATCCCTAGTACTTGTTCTCAAAGACTTGAGCTGACTCTCAGTCACCTGGGATGATGAGGGAGAATAAGACGAGCTGAGGGCAAAGTACAGGCTAACAGCACCCTTCCACACCCAGGTGAGATGTATGTGATATTCCTCAAACACCCATGGCTTCCCAAGAATAGGGGAAAGGAAAGTAAATGGTTGACTGACAGAGATCACAGTCATGCAGGATGGGAGTCTCCTTTGTTTACAGATAACTCAGCAAACTGCAAGAAAAAGGCAATTTTATCAATAGCCTAATATCCAGAAACCTATAGACTCTGTTTCCTGGAGCCCTAATATCACCCTCATCAAGAGGTAAGGGGGGGGTTAAGTGCTTGCCATAGTGATATGGGAAACAAAGACAAATGAAAAATTAAATTTCCTTACTGCCTACAGCCTATGGACAAGTTCTTGAAACAAGCAGAGTGACCTTCCTCTAGGAGCTCAGCTGACTCGATGATGACGCTTTGCTAGGGGCAAAAGGGAACCTTGGCTTAATATTATCCTGACACCCCACCCCCTCAGGATCCTGTAAATCTACTTTAACATATACAAATTCCTTTGGAAACTTCTTTTATCTCAACTCCCCCAAGATTTATGCTGAGAATCATACTCCAAGCTTATAGCCCCCTGATATACATCTGAAGGATCCCATGATGGAGGTTTTACTAACCAGTAATAAATGACGTCTTTCTAACAACAGCTAGCCCCTCAAGGTCCTGGAAACCTTGCTTCCAAAATTCCTTAGATAATTATGCTGTCCCTAACACCCCCCCAACCTGAAGGTATATAATCACTCTTCACAACCCCAGTGCAGCTCTTTCTGTCCATGGGTCCTGTCCCTGTGCTTTAAGAAAATCACCTTTTTTTGCACCAAAGATGTCTTCAAGAATTCTTTCTTGGCCATTGGCTCCAAATCCCACCATCACCCCAAAACCCCATCAGGGAGGCAGTTGAGCTTGGATGTCAGCGTCTCTGCCTTGTTGATAGTCCACTCTCTCCCTCATGTCACCACATTCCTTCTCCTAGTGGCTTCCTCTCCCACCAGGGGCCAGTGCTCTCCTGCTCCCTGGCACTTCCTTTTGGAAGGAATGCCTCCTAGTCAGCAAATGCACACAAGAGAATTCCCCTGTCCATACCCTCTTCTCAAAGGTAGTTTCATTTTCAAAGAGAAAGCCTAGAAAAGAACATATTTTGGTGCAAATGAATGAATCTCTATTCACAGAAGACTTCCTGGTGCTGGGGAACTAGATGAAAGAGAAATCCCATGTCCTGCATCAGTGCCCTCTCCCTGGTGGCACTGTGCCTTCCTCTTCTCTACTTTGCATTCTCCTCAAGCCAAGCCCCCACAACAACATGTGTGGTTTACCCCTCCATCACAGGGGAGTATATTTTCTGCCCCTTCATAGATAGCTAAAGGATAATAGGTCAGGTCCCTTTGCAGGGCTCATTAGAACAGAACCTCAAGGCTCACTGTCTCATCTTATTACCTTGGACAGAGCCCTGGGTGTCCCCCTCATTGGCAAAGTTCAAGGGAGAATGCAACTGGACTCTCAGCAGGCATCAAGGCCACCCTGGTCTCCTGCCCCTGGGCCACCCAGCCTTTTCAGAAAGGCACACTTCCATCATACCACCCCACCTTGATCATACCTCACAGGCTATTTTTCTATTTTCTCAGCTGGCTCCTCCTTGTCTCTTCCTCTTCCCTGTTACTTAAAAAAAAAATAAAAATCCCCCAGTGCATGGCCAGGGTTGGATGAAGCTCAAGTTTGATGATATCAAATCACAGCTTCCTCCTTGCAGACTCCATAATCCCTTCCCAGAAGCCAGAACAACTGAGAATTCAAAACAAATGCATTAATGCAGAGAAAGGGTGTGATGAGAAGAGAGAAAAAAATCTTTGGGGATTCTATATAGAGCACAACAAGTTTGACAATTAGGCCCATCAGAGCACCATGAGAGCTGGGAGAAAGAGGCGGTTGCTAGGCTCCTCACATCCCCAGCTAAGGCATTAAGCTACTATCACTGCACAGAGCTTAGGCAAATTGCAGCATCTCTCCCATGGCTGGCTACTTCTAGCTAAGCTTCTGCCCTGAAAGCCCCTTTGGTGTGTGAAGAAGCCCAGGATGCCTGGACAGAAAAGAGTAGCCTCTTGCTTATACTCACAGCCAAGCCTGGACTCAGGAGACCCATTAGAAGAGTGAACACAGCCAACCACTTGGGAGGGCCAGACTTTGATCTCACTGATCCAGTATCCTCTCTGGAGTCCTGCCCACCAGGCTGTGTCCCTGGTGAAGGTGGAAGAAGGAGAGCCTTGGCATCCTTAGGGCTTGAGGGAGGGGCAAGAGCTTGAGTCTGAAAGCCCAGATGCTTGGTGCCATTTTCTAATGGACTTAGTGCATGGCCTAGGGGGAGACATATCCCTTCTGATCTTCTGATAAATGAAGTTTGGACACTTATGGTGCTGGAAGCCACCTTAGGAATCTGTAATCAAATGCCCTCATTTCACAAATGGAGAAAGGGAAGTTAAGGAGGCTATCCAAGTGACCTGTCCAAGATAACACAGCAGTAGCAAACCTGAGTCAAGAATCTATGCCACCAAGTGCCTTTTTACTGTACCATGCTGCCATCAGATGATGTCTGACCTCTTTTGTGTTCTGCCATGAAACTGAATGGGAAGAGATTATAAAGCATTTCCCCTCCAAAGGTCTCTAAATACAAAATAAGATTATGCCTTTATTCTGATGGTGCCTGGATAAAGTTGCCAATAGACAGAAACATTCAGAAAGCAAGAATTTATTCTATAAATTAGACACTAAATTCTTGCCAATAAAAAGTAGATTTATGCATCCTCTAAGAGTTAGAGCAGCTGATTTCTAAGGTTCTATTCCCATTGATTCAGATTCATCCAATGCATTTGCAAAAGTTATTCCTTCTGCCTGAAATGCCTGCCTTCCAACTCACCACACAGCCTCTTTGCATAACCCCAGCAGGACATCATTCACTTTGAAAAAAAATGTGAATAATGAGCCCTATAACTTGTACCCCTTGATGGGACTGTAGCTGATTGGCATGCCATTGAAGCACGATCATGTACCTGGGCAGTAACAACATCTTAAGAAAACTTTCTCTAGGCCCTCATAGAATTTTGTTTCTACTTTAGTGACTACACTAACCATGCCCTATTGTCATGTATCTTTTTACATGTTTATGTCCCTCACTATACTATGCACACACAAAAAGGAGATATATATGTTTATTTTTGTGTCCTAGCACTGAGGATAATGCTTGGCCCAAAGTTAGCTCTCAATAAACACTTGTGGGATGGTTTATGAAAGAATTCATCCATCAAAGGTCTTTAAAGCTTCACAGAAGAGAAAAAAAGTACTTGACTCTAAAGTCAGATATTCACTGGAATTCTTACTCTGCTACTTGCCAATAGTGTGACCTTGGCAAGCGATTTGTCTTCTCTCAGGCTCAGTTTCCTTTTCTGTAAAATAAGACTAGTAACCTTACAGTAAAACTAAAAACAAAAACAAAGCACGCATGCACACAGACACACACAAAAATAAGGTACTGTAAGAACTAGCAGAGACTATAGATACCAGAATCAGAAACCTTCCCCCTCAAAAGCTCCAAAAACTGAAATTATCAGGTAAAAACTGAAAAACAATCATGTGTGATACGCTTAAAGAAATAAAAAAGACTAAAATATAAGCTACCATGCAAATAACCAGATTTAAAAATAAATAAATTAGAACTTGGAAAAATAAAAAATATATATAAAAATTGAAACTTAAACCTTGATGAATGGACTTAATAAAAAATATTTAAGCAAAAAAGGCAGAACCAGGCACTTCACAGAAGAGGAAACACAAATGCCAATTAACATACAAAAAAAGACTCAATCTCATTAATCATCATCAAAATGCAAATCAAAATACATTAAGATATTGGTACCCATCTACCAAACTAGCACATAGAAAGCCATACAATAACAAGTGATAGAAAGGATGAGGAACCATTAGAACTCACACATACTGCTGGCCGCAAAGTACTTTGATACCAATGTTTTAGAAAAGAGTTTGGCGTTATCCAGTAACGTTAAGCATCTACATACCCTGATACCCAGCAATTTCCCTCTTAGGTGTCTACTCTAGAAACCCTGCATATATGCACTAGCAGATGTGCACAACAACATTCATAGCAGCACAATTTTTGATAGCAGAAACCAGCAAAAAACCACATGCCATCACCTGCAAAACTGCAAGAAGTGTGATATGCCCATACAATTGAATACAGCAGTGAAACTGATTTATAAACAGGTTCCTGTGAACAGAAGGATTGATATGGACAGTACCTAAGGGACATAGGCACTGAGCAATCAGAATGGAGACCTGATCAATCCAAGCCAGATGCTGTACCAGGGTATGCTGACTTAGTACTGGGCCTGAGAAGTGACTGTAGAACAAAAAATGAACAGCACGATTCCATGTATATAAATCCAAAAACATGCAAAATTAAACAATACATAGTTTAGAAGGATTATAAACATGTAGAGAAAGAAATGAAATAACATGTAAAAGAGTGGTTACCTCAGAGGGGTCAATGTAACGTAAGATGGGGAGAGACACATAGGAGACTTCTTCCTTAAACTTCCTTAAACTGTGTAATATATACCCACAAGGGTGTTCATTGCATTATTATTCTTTACACCCTACACACATACTTAAATATTCTTTTAGATATTCAATACTTAATAATAATTTTTAAAAAGCATTAATGAA